>NC_133776.1:96616188-96752858 GCF_003597395.2 Chelonoidis abingdonii | reverse complement strand
CACAAACAAAGACTTCCCTCCACCAAGATTTGAAAGTATCTTGTCCTCCTATTGGTCCTCTGGTCAGGTGTCAGCCAGGTTCACTGAGCTTCTTAACCCTTTACAGGTAAAAGAAACATTAACCCTTAACCATCTGTTTATGACAGTTTCTAACAGTAATAATGCTTCCCAACACTTTCAGTTCTTGCCTATCATTCTGGCATATTGTTAAAATCAAATTGGATGCCAACACAGGATTTTGATGACAATACTCTAGCTAACAGATGTGTGATGTCATTTTAGTTTAGCATTAAAAAGTGTTTGACATTGGGAAGAGAGAAACAGTTACATGTTATAAACACTAGTGAAAGAAATCACAAGTACTGAGAATAATACCTAATGCTGAGATGGTGGGAAACTTTTCTGTATTCGGTCTGGCTACTGGTTCATCCAGCATTTGATTCTTCATAGGATACTATAAAAACTGCTAGGTAGTGGGAGAAATAACAGAGAAAGAGGAAGAAAAATGAATCCTGACACTGTTTTACGTGGGAGTTAGTTCTTGGTGCTGACCTGACTGGTTCTCAGCATGGGAAAGGGTCTGACTAGTTCCACTCTCCCTATCTTCTGTGTGCTTCGCCCAACCAGGGGTTTCATCTCAACCTGATCCAGCCTGAATTCATACCAGTTTCTAACAGACACAGGACATGGTGCATGATAGAGCATAACAGTAGCGCTATAGAATTACAAAGAGTTGAACTCTTGAAAATATGTATGAACAAACTGAAAAAAGACTCTCTGTTCAGGTTAAATCAAAATGTTTCGTTTCAATCATTTCAGAGGGCTTGTCTACATGGGGACATAGGAGCTGACTTCTACTGGCACCTGTAGGTGCTCAACCACCTTCTACCCCCAAACCCATCCCAACTCCACCCCTACCCCGTGCCGCCTGCCCCCATTCCAACACCTTCCCCAAAGGGCCAGCCCCAACTCCGCCCCCTCCCTGTCCCTATTCGATCCCTACCCCAAATCTCTGCCCCTCCTCTTCCTCTGAGTGCACCACGTTCCTGATCCTTCCCCCCAGAGCTTGCTACAGCTGTTTGGTGGTGGCAAGCACTGGGAGATAGGTGGAGGAGCAGGCACACAGCACACTCATGGGAGGAGGCGGAGAAGGAGGAGAAGGGGGGAGGTGGGGCAGGGCAGGGCAAAGAGGGGAGCTTGGCTGCCAGTGGGTGCAGAGCACCCACTAATTTTTCTCCGTGGGTGCTCCAGCCCCATAGCATCCACAGAGTCGGTGCCTATGCATGGGGACATCCAGGAAAGTTAATGCAACATAATTAAGGGTAGGAATTTGAAGTGGATATATTAAGAAACAAGGAATGATGTGATCTACACCATTTGGAATATTTTTTTAAAAACAAATAGATAAAGTATGTCCTTCGGTATAAAGCAGTCTTTGCTATATAGGGCTACCTTTGCTGCAACCTTCAGTGCAAAGCTACCATAGTTTGGCTTAATTAAGAGATGAAGGACAGATGGGGAGGGGCTGAGCAGTGATAATAAAGGCAAGAAGAGCAGAACAAAAGGGGGCTTTGGTAAGAAAACTTATGTTTAGATTTCCAGGATATGATGTAATCAAATACAACAGAGAAATAACGATAGGGGGAAGGAGTCTGTATATTTATAATGAAGGTTTTAGGTACAGCAAAATAGATATACAGAACTTAAGTTTTGAGTATAAAACTGCTGAGATACCTTTGCAGAATAATAACATGGTTATATGAATCTATAACATATATAACCATATAAAAAAATAGACAATCTAGAACTGGAAGAGTTAGATAAGGTATCAAAGGCCTGGATGTTATTTGTGGAGACTTTAATAGCCATAATGAACTATGGGAAAGCAAGACTGTAATGGCGAATGCCTGGAACAGTTCATGGACATACACATCCTGGTACTGCTACTACTGGAGCACCTACTAGGTTTAATTTGGTGGATAGAAGCTTTTCATGTTTAGATCTGGGAACTTCCAACAAGCACTATTGGAAGTAAATGCATCTATAAAGAGGATGGAATGGGAAGTGATCACTTCCCTGTGCTAATTACATATCAAACCCAAGGTAATATTGAAAATACCAAAGGAATCTCTAAAAAAGCAAACTCGGGAGTCTTTAAGAATGTGTGACATGTATCTAAGTACCAGCTGATAAGTGGTTATTTAGAGGAATTTCATGATAATATAATAAAAGGAGTTGTAGCAGAAGCCAGCTATATGTAAGATATTGAATTGCCAAAAATAAAGAAATCTGTTCCCTGGTGGAATGAAGATTGTAAAGGAGCAATTAAAGCAAGAAAAAAGGCATACAAACAAGCAAAAAGTGCAATGAATACAAAGGACTTAATGAACTGAAAAAGATATAAAGTGGTAGCACAAAGACTTATTAAAAAGGCAAAGAAAGAGAGTTAGAGAAAGTATTGTGGGAAAATGAACAAAGGCTCCAAGCTTTCAGTGACATATAAACAAGTTAAAAGTTATGGAGTAAAAACAAATTTTATACTTGGTTGCGTAGTAAACTATAATGTTGAAAGTGCTTAGGAAAAGCAGATGTATTAGAAAAAGATTTCCATAAAGCTAGTAGTGAAACAAATCAAAGAATTTTATGAAGAAAAAAGAATATTTGCAGAGGAATATTGTGAGCTCCTAAATGGATGGGTAGATACAAAGATGATGTACAGAAGGAAAATTTCAGCATACAGCAGTGTTTCTCAAGCTCGGGTCACCGCTTGTGCAGGGAAAGCCCCTGGTGAACCAGACCAGTTTGTTTACCTGCCCCGTCCGCAGGTCCGGCCGATTGCGGCTCCCACTGGTCGCGGTTTACCACTGCAGGCCAATGGGAGCTACTGGAAGAGGCAGCCAATAAGTCCCTCGCCCCGCGCCACTTATTTCTCTACTCAGAGAAAATTCAAGTAGCTTGAAATTTTAAATTCTTATGAGTTATGTTCAATAACAAACGAACTTGGAAGGATCATATAGATAATATCAAGACTAAAAGTAAAGCTAGGATGAATGTGCTTAACAATTGGGGGTGTTGATGAGAACATGTTGATGATGCTGTTCAGGACTCTAATAAGCTCAGTTATAGATTGTGGATGCAAAGTCTTCAGTTCAGCATCTAAAGCAATATTTAAAAATTAGAGCTGATCAAAGTCCAAGCTCTGCAAATCTCATGTGGTGCAAGTATTATGACACCATTGTGTACAATACCGGTAGCTACCAGAGAAATGCCTATACATATAAGGGTGAAATTGTTAGATTTAACCTTTTGGGCAAAGATTAATGGAAATAGTGAAGATCAGAGAACTAAACATAAGAAGATTGTTCAGAATTAAGTCGACAAGATACAATTGGACGCCACAAACTCCCACAAGCTAACAGGGTCAAAAGGTGGGTAAAAGACTTGAAAGAAAAGGTAGGGCTGGAAAAATTAAAATCTTTAGTCATGGGAAATCAGGCTGCAGCTAAACTAAAGCAAATGGTTCAGTTCTGGATTTGGATTTATATGATAGCACAAAGAGAAGAGCAGGACCTTCAAATATGATTAATAAAATGTACAAATTTATGCATTGTGGCATTGCCATATCTATACTGACATCGAAAAATGGTAACACAGGTAGAGCAGGAACAGCCTTTTGTATCCCTGAATTTGGAATTAAGAGATCTATGAGACTATTCAATTTTGTGGCCATTATGATGGTTGATTTGATGGGGATACTGTTGGCACTGACCAGGATAAGGGCTGTACAACCAACTACAACTGCTATCCTAGCTGACTCTTTATCAGGTTCAAGGGCAATCAGAAAGGGAGCCTCCGAAAGACGGAATGATTTAGTCAATGAAATATTGTTCTTAATAATAATTAGGTGATTCCAGCACATTAGGATACCTGGCAATGAAATGGCAGATAAAGCAGCAAAGAGTGCCTTAATAAACGAGGAAGTTGATATAAAGACCCCTTTGAGCACACTGGCCTTCAAACATTTGGTTAAGAGAGAACTTGAGAAGGAATGGCAAGAAATATGGGAAGAAAAACAATGAAGGGTCTATTACATATGTCCAAATTTGAAGATAATGTTATACTTCACAGCTATGATAGGAAGAATGGGGCCTAAACAGAATGTATGTCTACTAAACATGCACAAAGATGGGTTGTGAGAATCATGGAAACAGTTGAACATCTTCTACTGGAATGTTGGGAGAACTATACAGACAGAAAGATTCTGTATGAAGAAATGACACCCCACATAGTGAAAGAATATCGTCTGAAAGGATTGGTGAGAGTACTGGCAGAGTGGAGTAGCATTAAAAAGCATTACTATGCTTTCTTAAGGATATAGGACAGGTTGAGAGGATACAGATTTTGTTTATTCGAAAACTGAGGTAGTTGGTGGTTACTGCCTTCAGATGCTGAGACTGCTACACCATAAAAAGTCAGGAAAAGAAAGGAAAGAAGGGGGCTGCAAAGAGAGAGAGAGAGTCTTCAATCACTCTGTGGAATGAGGGAGAAGGAAGCCCCTGGGAAAAACAAGCTCTGAGTAAGGAAGGCTGGCAAGCAGACAAGGTTGACATAGAACAGCCCCTGGAATGGAGTAGGCTCTGGTGGGAAGGCCTGGCAAACAGACTTCCAAGCATAAAGCCCTGAGAAGCATTTAAGTGAGAGAGACACAAGTTTAAGGCAAAATTGGATTTTTGTTTACACTTTTCTACTGAAATTTTAATAGAGAATTCTGGGGAGAGATCCCTAAGAGTCTCAGCCTTGAAACAAGAGTGAGCCTAGAGAGGTTCTGGGGAAGAAGGCCTGAGAAAGGCTGAGTAGGAAGAAGCCTGGAAAAACAGCAGCAAGGATTGTGACTAAATAGACCTTGGCTGTTGATTTATAGGGTCCTTGGGCTGAGGGAGGGAGGCCCCATGTCCCCCTCCCAGTCACTGGAGAAGGTGGCATTAAAGTCCTGAGGAGGAGATAAGTGTGACGTTGCACTTCATAATGTTTTATGGAAATATGTTTATGAGTGTAAATAAGCTGTAACTGAAATATGCTTTATGCAAAAGGTCTCTTGTAAGATATCATTACAAAGCTTATAATCTACAGAGTGTGTCAATCTTATTTGTATGAATGTATCACTCTTGTGTCTGAAACTAGACATATGAAATATAACTCTGAGGTCCAACTGTAATTATGCAAAGTGTGGGCCATAAAAGTGTGGCGTGAAATCTTGATGGCTCCCATTAACCAGGACAATTGGTTGTAAATGGCTCTGTTTACTTGTAAGTCTTCCTGTATATGTGTGTGCCAGCAAGTGGGTAATGAAGTCTTACAGTGACATGTGATCATGTCACCTGAACTGGAATCCATCTTTAACCTGGTGCTTTTCCATTTAGAAGGTTGGGTGGGAACCCAGAGAGAGACAAAGGATTCCTGCCTTGTGCCAAAAATATATAAGGTGGTGGAACACAACAAAGAGGAGGCCAGTCATGGAGAAATCCCCAAGTTACCACCTGAGCTGGAGCTAACAAGGATTGTATCAGGGGAAAGGATTGAGAACACACTAGTCGGTGAAAAAGCTCACTGGAACATCTCTGATGGTGAGATTTACCTGTATTCAGTTTCTTAAATGTATTAGGCTCAGACTTGTGTGTTTTGTTTTATTTTGCTTGGTAACTTACTTTGTTCTGTCTGTTATTACTTGAAACCACTAAAATCCTACTTTTTATATTTAATAAAATCACTTTTGTTTATTATTAAACCCAGAGTAAGTGATTAATAGCTGGGGGAGCAAACAGCTGTGCATCTCTCTCTCTCAATGTTATAGAGGGTGGACAATTTATGAGTTTACCTTGTATAAGCTTTATACAGAGTAAAATAGATTTATTTGGGGGTTTGGATCTCATTGGGAGCTGGGTGTCTGGGTCCTGGAGATAGGAAACCTTCTGAGTGGTTTTCAGTTAAGCCTGCAGCTTTGGGGACATCGTTCAGACCTGGGTCTGTGTTGCAGCAGACTGTCCTTTCTGGCTCAACAAGGCAGGGTTCCGAAGTCCCAAGCCATCAGGGAAAATGTGCTCAGAAGTAATTCCAGCACATCCGGTGACAGTCCCAAGGTGGTTTCTACGACCAAACCCATCACAATAAGAACCAATGGAGACCCCTGAGAAAAAGGGTCAGAGAACTAAAGAGCTCGGTTGGGCCAAAGACCTTGTGGTGACGACATATGGATTATTTATTTGTTAGACTCTGTACCCCAGGAGGGGTGGACTAAATTCTGACATGGCTGAGATATGAGAAGAGACTACCGGAGCAACCATCAGCAAACAGAGAGAGCTACTCCACCATGACCAGCCACAAGAAGCTTCTCTGTCAGTGAGTGAACTCCTTCACAATTATTGTACCTTAAAATGGGAAAAGCTAATCATAATAAAAAATATAATTCAATACAAACCCAGTGGGCAGCATATATGAAAGTTGCTATAACTCTGTTATTTTAAGAGAAGATGTTTCTTTATTTTTGCAAGTTTCAAACAGTTACATTTTATGATAAGGCTTGGCAGATGAAAATGGAGATTTTCGTAATTATCGTTTCAGATGAAAATTTAATTTGTGTTTTCTTCTAAGAGGTTCAAACCTATGATTAAAGCAATTTTAGACTCATCATTTCCTTAGTTAAGATTGTCCATAATCTTTTTGTTCTACATCATCACTTAAAATTAATGGGTTTTATCTAATGGATACAATAGTCATAATAATATTTAGGATTAGTACTTAAATTTCAATTGTATCAACATTATAAAGTAAAGAATCATAATTTGGTTGGCTTGGATAGATCTGGAATTAAATTTACTCAGACATTTTTACCATTTTTGGCCTGTCCAAAAGTTAAAGAAATTCACTGTAAAAATAATGACTTCTATTTATCCATTTTATGATCCCCTTCCCCCTCAAGATTTTATTTGGAAGTAAAACTATTGTACTTTCTGGGATGCTGATAATGAAACTACTGAGCACTTTCGTTTCTTGTCCTCCAAGTTAAAATTATGTGGACAGATTTGGAATGCTTGTACTCTTGGTTCTGCATAAATGGGATATCCTCAGTTTATATTCTTATAGTTACAGGCAGGACTGGAAATGAATCTCTTGCACATTGTGAATTACAACACAGAGCATTTCAAAAATTTGCTGTTGTTCATGAATTCTTAGCAGTGGATTTCTGAAGAAATTGTGCATGGTGTATCTTAAAGTAGATTCTAGGACTCAGAATTCACTACAGCATCTTATATGCCACAACTGGGTTTTATATGTTAATTAGTATTTGTTAGTTCAATAGTTTATTCACATAAGTAATATTCCCAGACATATTCTCTCTCTCAGAATTTAAAATGCATTTTATTACTGTGGCAGGGTTTGATTTACATCACAGATCTTCAGGGAGCTGATCCACGTTAGCAGAAATGTCAGCCTGCCCATAACAAAATGTAATACATTGGGACAACTGAAAGTTGTGAAACCACACAAAAAATGAAGACCAAGGGGCCAAACTTTTTGCTGATAAGCATTGTTGCATTTCTATTAACTTTGCCTACAAAGGCCTCCAAGTCCAGGCAGTTTTCCTTCCACAAAAAATATTTTCTCTAATATTTCCCTCATCATATTCATTATGGCCAGTCTTCTGATTCATAACCTATTTCTGGTCCAATTAATATATTGACAAAAGATGGTGGCTGCAAAGATGGGAACAACATACCCAGAGTTAGAGGATAGGAATGTACAGCAGCCTTTAACTTTGGCTAATTCTAATTCTGCAAATGGTAAACCTATTTGGAAATGACTTAATCTAGAGCCTACTGAAGAGAAACTGGAGTCTTTCCATTGAGTTCAATGGACTTTAGATTTAACCCTTTATCAACCTTCTTCAGGAGTGATTAATTTCCAGCTTATGTTAATTTGTAGTTTTCCCATGATTTAAAAAAAGTGAGGGGAAAAGGTGAGATTTGTAAGTTACCCAGATCTTCTTTCTCCCGATCTAGAAAAACTGTTGTAAATGACAACTGGGAAAATCCTGCCCACAACCGCTCAGTTTGGGGAAGCAAAGTTAAGATTGGCACAGTCACCGCAGAGAGCCAGCAGAGAGCCCAGGCTGAGGCCCGCAGGTGAGCCAGGAAGCAGAGTATGCTTCAACTTCCATCTGGCAAGTGGACCTGGAACCACTGTGGGAAGGTTTGCCGCCCGCACATCGGGTGCTTTTCCCATACCACTGCTAAGCATCAGTGATGGACCAACTTGATTGCATCTCCTTTCATCTGTCAAAAAGTTGGTCAGCCATATATATACTCAGAGTTTAAAATGTTTAATCAAAATTTATTTTCAGTCTATGAACTCCTGTTTCCAAAATTGTCCACACCTTCTTATGGGCCAGATTCAAAGCTCATTGAAGTCAGTAGGAATCTTTCAAAAGACCTCAAAGGGCTTCTGCTCAAGCCCTAAGATATATCCACGGAGCTCAGTCTTGCGGTATTTACTCAGGCAACATTCCCATCACTCCAATGGCAAGTTTCTCCCAAGCCAGCTCTGCAGAATAGGGATTCTAAATGTATATGGCCCCATTGGCATACTATCTGATTGGGTCTCATTTAGCCTCACAATTCCTTTGTGAGGTAGGGAAAAATACTGTCATCCCCATTTTATGAACGGGAACCTGAGGCACACTAGACTAAGTGACTTACCCAAGATCACAGAGGAAGTCTGTGGCAGAGCAGACAATTACACCTTAACCACTGGACCATCCTTCCTTTTAGTTCTGATTTAGTTCTTTATTTAATCTTACAGCATAGAAAGAGCATCTACAATTCCATCAAAAATCTCCCTCTTTCAGTGATGTCTAACTGGAAATTTTGAAGTGTGGTAGCTCCCTGTTACACACACTAAATTATTCATGATTTGACAAAATTGCATTTCTCATTTCTCTTCAACAGAACCAGCAACAAACACTTCTTCTGCTTCAGCTTGCATAAAGCCCCACACTTTTTTTTTGTTTTAATATATACACTGACTTCAAACACGAGCTGATTTTTCTTCATGCATTTAACCTTTCGCATTCACTGTAAAATCCAGGCATGCAAAAAACATTCTTACCTGCCCTGCAGTGTCAACCTGCTTAATGGTTTGTCATTACCAGGCACGTTCAACATTAGCAGTCAACCTTGAGAGGTTGTGGTTTCGTGTGTGGAGAAAATACAATTTATCATAGAAACGTTGACCCAACAAAGTGTCTCTCAGGAGATATTCACCTGCTGTGGGGAGGAAAAGAGCAGGCAGAAATCTATGGTTTCCTGGAACCTAGCTGTGGGCATTAGCTAACTCTAAAGTATAGACAATTCACAGAGGAATTACGTATTCACAAAATTTCAAATGAATATGTATGCATTCATCTGATTTTTTTTTTTTTAAGCAAGGAAAGTTTTACATCTAACTAAGTTAGATTTGGACTATTGCACAAATGGTTTGCAGTGTTGATTTTTCTCTGCATGTTGCATGAAGCATTTCTCATGATTTTTGTTTCTTAGAAGAAGAAGAAAAATGCATGTAAGATACTGGAATGAATGCAGAAAAACAACTAACATCTCAAACATGGCTGGGTTGCTGTGCTTTAGGTCATGCCTTTGGATCTGAATACCCTCCTTTACCAGGAAACCAGAAAATGTACCACAGGGCTAGTTTCTCACACAGCTAAGCAGAGAGAGGGAGTGTGCAAAGCAGACTGTTGTAGCTGCCTGATTCTGAGGCTGGTTCCACACTGGCCATGGCTCAGGCATACTTTAGAACAGCCTGAGGTTTGCTCTAAGGTACTCTACTTAAGTATGGCCCTAGAGGCCGTTACAGCATTGGAGCATAGCTGGAGTGCAGGGCGTAGTTGGCCACCCCTCTCTGACCCCCAATGCAACACTTGTGTTTGAGATTGGAGACAGTAGTTGAAGATGGGTAAACACTTATTCAAAAGTTATACAATTTTATTTCCTATTATTCAAGTCTATCTCTCTGAACAAGTTTTAAGCATAGTTCAAAGCACATTTTATACTTTAAAATGTCTCTCAACCTAATGTACTTGTACCCACATTCAAGTCTGACTACTAGAAACTCCTCTAAACATTGCACTGAAGTGCTTTCTTTCAGTAAGCACTTGCCCAGCTCTTTCTCCAGGCATTTTCTACAGAGAATTTCCTAATACATTCTTCAATTTCTAATGAGCTGACTATGATCTTTCCTTGCACAGAGAGATGAATGAGATACAGTTTTTATATTTATCATGTACCTTTCCATGAAGATATCAGTTTGAGATCTTGGAGTGATTTGAATCTCCCAAACAGTAGTAGAGAGGAAGACATGTCACTCTATAAAGTTTACAACCACAGTACAGAATGCACTGCAGATAACATATATTGCAATTGAGAAAATACATCCAGTGTTTGCACAAACTCATGACCATGATAATCTCTGAGGAATAATTTATTCTCTCTAGGAAGCATCTCCTGCTTGAATCTTCAGTACGCACATTTTAAATTGCCACATTCCTTAAACGTTTGATCATGGTGTGTGCTCATGTCCAGCAAAATGCCCATCAAAGAAGAAGTTTGCAATGTTGTTGTCTCAGGATATGAGAGAGACAAGGTGAGTGAGGTAATGTCGCTTATTGGACCAACTTCTGTTGGTGAAAGAGAGAAGATTTCTACCTTTGAAGAAGAGGTCTCAAGAAGATCTCTGTGGAGCTCAGAATATGTCTCTTTCACCAAGAGAAGTTGGTCCAAGATATTTGATCAAAGATATTTCCTCATCTATCTTGTCTCCATCAAAAAAAGAGACATTTCCATGTTGCATGTTAGATATTTTTTTCCTATTGGGAACGACTATGAAAGGTTTATAACATGAATATTGGTCAATCTTGTTTGTACCCAGTTAGTCATGCAGAACGCGTAACCAAATGTTAGGGACAGCAAAACATCCGGTAACTTGTATGGGTGACTATGGGCCGGGAAAGGCAGACATTTGCTGGTTTAGCCAGGCAGCTCATAACCTAGAGCCATTCCTGTGGAGATCCACATACAAAATTGTATTCAGCTTCTTTTATTCTTTATTTTCTTTTATTATAAAGATTTTTCCACTCTGAGAGTAGTCAAAGGCATACCTGTCTAACTGCACAGTTAATCAGACAGCTACTCGCCGGAGCTACTGTGGGTGAACTAAAGAATTCAAAGGTAGATCCTCAGCTGATGTAAATGCTCATAGCTACATGTTGGTGTAAACTGTCATATCTCCATTAACTTCAACAGAGATTTCTACCAGCTGAGATTGGCTCAAGCTGCAAGTTTGGCTCTGGATGAGAACTTTCTCAACCTAGATTTGGATGAGAGTTTTAATTCAGGTCTATTTTTCATTTAATTTGTCAGTTTTCTGTTTTAATTTTCATTACTTAACTGAGCCAAAGGGGAGCTGCTTGGAGTGGAGGGGGAGGGGATTTTTTTGGTTTGGCTCTTTGGGTGTGGTCAGATAGAAGTGTTGGAGCTAGTCAAACAGCAGCCATAAGATGGACAGCGGCAGTGTGTGTATTGCTGGTAGGGAATTTTTCAGTGAAACTTCTTTTCACTGGAAAATCCCAATGTGTTGAAACCAAAACTTTTCTCACTGAAAAGGCTCATTGTCCACATCTTTTTGTTGGAAAAAACAATTTAAAAAAAACCTGAAATTGTCTAAACATCCCATTTTGACATTTTCAACATGAAAAGTGCCAGTTTTTGGTTCTAAATAACTTTTCCTTTTGAAATGTCAGTTAATTTTTAGTAATGGATAAATAAATAAATAAAAATAGTCACAATCAAAATGTAATATTTTGAAATGATCAGAAGTAAGCATTTTGACTGACCCTCAATTCATTTATTTATTTATTTCAAACTTTTAGGTCACAAAAACTTTCAAGACTGCAACTTTTCATCCTGATTTGGGATAGCAAAAATGTTTGAAATCTCAACCTTTTTCCTGGAATAAGAAAATCATTCCCCCGCCCCCAACTCCAACTCTAAGTCAATCTTTCCCCACACTGCCCTATTAACATGCCTCAGCCTGAACTATGGGATCCACTCTAGAGGCGCATGTGTGCATCAATCCCTAAAATGCATGCATTCCTTGGTCTGTCTGCAAATACAGCCGATATATTTTCTGTTTCTTTTTTTACGATATGGATCCCTGCCCAAAAGGAACTAAAGTGAGACCAAACTCATATCACATAGGAGCTACAAACTGCCATCAGAAGAGAGCTACTTTCAATCCCCATCAACACAAGACAGTCAAATTCTGCCACAACCTTGATCAAACCTTCCCATGAATAGTACCATCCCCAATGGTCAGCTCATCCCAAACCTTGTTGATTCCTGACAGCTCAGGGATAGTCTTGGCTTCCCTGCCTGCTAGCTCCAAAGAGAGGAAGAACTGCTTCAGAACCTACTTTCCCCCAGAGAGGCACTTCAGTGACACGATAACTAATGAAACCTTCCTCCTTCAGTCATGGAAAAAGGTAAGCAGAACATCTGCCGCTTGACTGGGGAATTGGTGTCAGGCTGGTCTGAGAGAGATCTGTGTTGGCATCTCAAGGGGGATTTGCTGCAAAAGTTCAGAAGAATTGTCACAAGAAAGCTGAGGGCTCTATAACATGGGGGCCCCAGGCCGCTGCCTTGTTACATCTGTGTCTAATGTCAGACTCTCCTGTTTCTTTCTCTACTTAGTGAGAACAATGCATGTGTTCTCTTCCCATGTCCCCCTGCCACTTACCCACCACCTAATCTAGAACCCAGAGACATCTTTTTTCTTCCAGTGAACTCCTTTGTACCAAGAATTTTCATGCTAGTCTGGATCACAGGACTCCCATGGTTGTGGAATTTCACACTCATCTGTTCCTGATTTGTGGGTAGCTACAAGTGTTCCTATTTTTACAGTCAAATCCAAATGTGTATCTACGATGTATCTGTGATACAGGAATACTAATGCACACCATCTTTGATGTTTTGCTCAGCTACCAGTATCTTCTGATGTGCTACTGTGTCTTTCAGCATTTATTTACAACATATGAGATTAAGCTATTCTGATTTTTAACCTAGGGGCTTTGTTCACTAATGTTGCTAAGTTTGAGGGTAATTATATATGACACAAGGTGATGTCAGACTGCATTAGCTTCACTGCACTACACTATCAACAAGAAGGAGTTTCTTTGTTCATTTTAATGGCAACCCTTTGCTTTTATGGCAATTCTTATGTAATGTCAAGGCTTATCAATCAACTTGAAAACACTGGGACAGATTTACACCTGGTGTGACTCCTCTGGTTTCAGTGGCGTCACATCAGTGAAGAACTTTACTAACACTGTACAGCAATAACAAGACTCAATATTGACCAAGTTATTTTCTTTTATTTTCCAGTTCTTTTCTTTTTTGAGTAAAGGGAACTCTCTTGTGTTTCTGATAAACAGGGTTTATTAAATGTAAGCACATTTTAATGGTGGCCAGTTTATGTAACTTTGGTCTTGAAGTTAATACTTTGTATTATATTACTATACAAAACTACAGGAAGAAATTATCAGTGGGGAAAGGTCTCAGAGGTGCTAACACAACTATATCTTAATAAGGCTGAAACTCATAGCTTGCTAGTAATGCCAACAGCTACTTCTGTCACTTGTTAGTAGCTAACAAGTGACAGAAGAGTATGGAGAAGGTTTGAGCCATAAATAGTAATACTAATTGTACTGCAGTAAATTCACTGCACATGGCATTTCTTTTCACTCTCGTTTGCTCACAACATTTTCTAATCTTGCTGTGCACTAGGTATTAGGGTTTGTCTGTGCATTTGCCTGAGCATTTTCACCTATTCATTAAGAATGATCATTTGTACCCCGTGATGGGGTATATAAACTCCACCCTGAGAGAGAATCAGACAGCTCGATTGGGGGAGAGAAGAGCAGAGCGGAGTGGAGAAAGAGGGAGCTAGTAGATAGGAGAGATGGACCCATCCTGAGAGCTCCTGAATAAGGGTACAGCAGGAGTCCTTGCTGCAGGACACAGTGGTCTGCAAGCAGCACCACCCCAGAGCCCAGAGGAGGGACTAGCTTGTCCTTAAGGATTAAGGAACCCTTTGCTTGACCTTTTCTCGCATCGTTTGTGAGACTGTGGCCATGCCTTGAACTGGGAAAACGATTGATAGGAAGTGGTCCAGGGATGCAGCCTCGGGGCACTCCTGGGTTCTTGATATTGTTGCCACTCCTAGGGCCCTGGGTCACGGCTGGGTTTAGAGGGAAGGGCCAAGATCCCCTACCAGCCAGGTCCGAGGGTGTTTAGGCCCGCCGGTGGGCAGTGGGGAGGGACAAAGGGAGCAACTGCCCAGGGGCCTGGGTGATTTAAATCACCTGGTTGGGCCACAGGATTCCTAGGCATGCTCGCCTGCTCCGGGCCCCATGCTTTGGGAGTTCCTACAGGCTGGGACAATGCAACTGGCCAGTGCGGTCGGTCCCGGAAGTGATGAGCTGCACCCCCTTAGGGACAGCCCTGGTCCTGGGGCCCGGAATTGCTATCGTCAGGCCTGAGGGTGGTATAATCCTCTCCCACCCTCTCCTTCAGATCAGGGGGATGAAGACATTATAAGCACTGAAGTAAGGGTGTTAGGCCTTCAGGGGCCTGGAGTTGGGCCAAAAACTCCTTTCTGGGGGGATGTTGGACTTGTACACTTTCTTGGGGTGGACTTCAGTGGTGACAAGGCCAGAGGGTTGAGTTATTATCTACTGGATGAGAAACCACCGTCCTGCTGAAAGTGACTCTAGAGACAGGGAAGAGTTGTGACCCAGGGATCTGACCACTAAGCAATACCACCGGTAAGCCCAGCCCCATCACTTGACCATTTACATCCTTTCCTTTCCTTGCTCTGAGCCATGAATGTTACATCACATCACAGAACACAGAAGCTGAATATGCCAAACGTTGCTTCCAACATTATAAACCTGCTGTAAACAAAAAATTAAGAGATGTTTCTCAGTATTTTGACTAAACTGTCCTGTCCTGGAAGTGAACAGCATCATCTCCTTAAAATTCCTAGTCCTCTCCAATGAGTTCTCACAGTCAGCCAGCCAAAAGGATATTTTAGTTGGTTTCCACCTCCTTTCTATTTTTCATGTTAGGGTAGTAACTCGAGGCCCCAGCTTAGATCATAACCCCATTGTGCCAGCATATACTCCCCCTTCCCCCTACTAAATAAATCCCCCTAAAGAGCTTATTGTATAAACAGGCAAGAGACACAAAGAATGCAAAGGGAAAACAGAGGGCAAGTGACTTGCCCAAGATCACACAATAGGTCAGTGGCAGAGACTGGAGGTCCGATTCCCAGTGCTGGTCCCATCCACCATGCTGCCTATCAGTCTGAGAAAACAGCATTGTTTTAATGGCAATTCCACAAGAGCCAACCAAATATCTTATTTCGGAAAGAGAAATTAGTTGTGCAATACCAAAAGAAGAAAATTTCTGGATGTAGACAATAAACATACTGAATGAAGATGACTATTTTCCTAATCCACCACCTCAAACTAAAATTACTAATACAAAATAGACACCAGTAGATTTAAATTTCGTTCTTGTAGATAGCCCAAAATCTGATCTGTGCTTTGCAAAGTTCACACAGCACAGATTTGGGACTTTAATCAAGAAAAGTAGACAGCTGGCAGAAACTGACATTACTGTTGTTGTCTTTCTTTCTAACCTAAACAGATACCAGCTTGTCATGAACAAACATTTGAGTCAGTCTCTTTTCTGGTACTTGCTTCAGTTTTCTGGATACAGATGACATGGAATGTAATAATGGCCACCTCTAAAATACCCTTGCAAAAACTGCTAATGACAATCCTATCAGTCAGCCTTTGGAAATGCTAAGAAATCCATACCAAACAACATGGGAGGCACATATTGTAGGCTTGGGGACGACCTCATGCCACCAGGCAAGAGGAGAGACAGTGGTGGATTACTGCACAGATCCACAGGGCTCTGGCCTAGGGGTCCCAGCCAATTTGGGCCCCTGGAAGAATCATCCCCCATCATGGCCCTGGGGCTGGAGGAGCTCTCTCTCCCCGCTTTTCTGGTCTCAGGGCTGCAAGTGGGGAAGGAGTGATGGGGGCAGGTCTTTGGAGGAAGAGGCAGAGTGGAGGCAGACATAGGGTTGCCAAGTCGCCAGGACTGTCCTGGGGTCTCCAGGAATTAAAGATCACTCTTTAATGATTATGTCATGTGATGAAAACTCTAGGAATACATCCAACTGAAATTGGCAACCCTGGGCAGAACAGAGGCCAGCTGCGGGGGAAGGGGCATAACAGGGGAGGTGTTTGGAGTTCCACCACTGTGGCTTCTGGCCGGGGGAAGGATAAGGTTGCCAATTTTGGTCAGATGTATTCCTGGAGATTTCATCACAGGACATAATATTTCATTAAAGATTACTCTTTAATTCCTCAAGACTCCAGGCCAGTCCTGGAAGGTTGGCAACCCTAGGGGAGGGGCTCTGGGCTCTCAGCCCCTCTCTGTGTCCCTGACTGAGCTCTGAGCCTCCTCCACCCTGGCTGTGGCCATGGCGGCGGGAGGGAGGGTCTGAGAGCAGTGAGCAAGGGTGTGCCCTCAGCCAGAAGAGGTGGGGCAGGAGGCTAGCTTCCCCGAAGGGAAGCTTCACCCAACACCCATGCCAGACAACAAGGCCTTCTCTTGATCAAATGGTCCAATAAGCCAAGCCACTTGTAGAGCTAACTTATAAATCATTGCCCTCCCTGTCATATAGATTATGCACCAGAAATCAGATCTCCGGCATGGGGTGGGGTTTATTCATTGGTATTAGGCGCTGTGTTATTTCAGGTATTAGAAGTGATATGAGAAGCTGAAGATGTAAAGGGTGAGTGTGTGACTATCTTACAAATCAGTCCTGCTACTTAATTCATGTATTTATCAGGATTTCTAGAGCAATAAAAGGTAGGGTACTGTCTAGAGCCCCTGATGCAAGTTACAGAAATAAAAATAGTAAATAGCATCTTATCCCACAACAGCCAGTAGAACCAACCCCTCTTACAAATCACAAAAATCCTCTCCCCATACACAGCTCAAGCCCCCATCAAACCCCATTTTCCACAAATAAATGCACCTCACAGAATGGCCTCAAGATCAGTGGATAAGGGCTATTTTGAACCAGTGAGGAAGTCTGTTCTAGGGATGAGGGCCCCTCACTATCAGCGCCTTCTCTTTTAAATCGCAGGGGATCCAGCACAAGGGCCTCCATTGATCACCAGCTATGTGGCACAAGCAGAGAGGGACTCAAGGTTGATATTGCAGACAAGCCAGGGTGCACACCCACAAAACTGGTTGATCCCTACCCTAACCTTGTGGATTGCAGGAGAGCCACAAGTGATGTATGGGTTTCTGCATGTCATCCTGCCTTGGAGGGAAAAATAACACTCCATGAACCAGCCTTAAGCTTTGTAGAAATTAACCACATAAGTTACGGTCAGTTTTTATGGAAGCACATCATGTAGTTGCTCATTCCCCAGCTACATTTAACGGGGATTAACACTAGTTTGATCTTCTCTGGCCACACTTTATTCCTGGAAGACAATCATGAAGATTTTGAAAATGGAAGGAGATCTACATGTCCATCTTCAGACATATAGACTTGTGACACTTAATGTTCTACACAGCACCTGTAAACCATGAAGGTGAAGGTCCAGAAGTGTCTGCTGTGATCCCCTAATTGACCTCCTGCATAACATAGGCCAGAGTCCTTCCCCAAGAACAATGGGTGCATTAGAAATGCAGAAAAGAGAGCGGTGATCAAAATCTGAATGAACTTTCATAAAATCCAATCCTTAAAATAACATCTTTTGGGAAACTGTAATCACTGGTGAAAATCATATGTATACACTTTATTGATATATACTCACAAAATGATTTTTTGTTACATAAATCAGAAAATATTCCATTTAAAGAGGGTTGGATTTTTTTTTTAATAAGGTCTATAATGTAAACAGCTTTCCACACCAATAAATCTTGTTTATTTTCTATGTTATTTGGTATTAATGCACCTCATTCTTTACGTGTTGAAATGCACTAAACTCTGTAAGATTCTGTTTGTGCACCTATTTATCAGGTTTATAAATGGAGCGTGAATAGCCAGTTTCTCTTACATAAAAAACACTAGAGAGATGCCGTGTTTGCTCCAAGCACATTAATTATTTAACATTTATCTAAAGAAAAAAATCTGTTTCTTATTCCTTAAAGGTGTGGTAGTTGCTGTGAGGGAATCTATTCCAAATTAAATACATGTTGCCATGTGTTTCCTTCAGGCCAAACCAGTTAGTCTTCTATATCCATTTCTATTTGAAATGCATTGAGGTATCCCACTTTATTGCAGGTCTGTCCAGATTGGATTATTGTAGCTAGACATCAGCCAAAGCTGGGGTGGGGAGGGTCTTATTTCTGCACAGGAAAAGATTGCTGGTTGTTTTTTATCTTCAGCTTCTTATCGTGGAGATTTAGAGTTTGTCACCTATAAGACGAAATGGGTTGGATGCCTTTGGGAAAGTCATGCAGTGTGGTTTCAACACATAAGGAAGGTTTCGGGAATTGCATGGTGCTCTTGTGAACTAATTAAAAGTCGCGTGTGAATGCAAGAGTCATGGTGAAGTTAAAGGAAGACCCCTATCCAATGAAGTGCCAATTACTCATACACCAGGGGTCAAGTTCTATACTGCAGCTGATAGTCATTTGGTGCAGCTTGCGGGAGGGGCCATCAGAAAGGCAGGGATAGTTCCCCAATCTTCTGCCCAGCTCCACAGTCATAGCGTAGGTTAGAGCAGCCAGAGGGATGCTCTAACTTTGGCCAACTGGCAACGGCCTTGAAGAGACCTCTACCAGAAAGGGATAGTGGCAGCACAGTGGCGGCAGCAAATGGGTGGAATAGAAGCTGGCACTGTCTGAAGTTCATCTGTGGGGGTCTCCCTAATTCCGAGAAAATCCCCAGCTGGGGAGATGCAGGCAGGGTCCATTCACTTTGGGCTGCCTGAACAAGGCAGGGTTGGGCATCTGGCCCTGCAACAGACTGTCCTATTGCAAAATTAGGTCCAATAAAAGGGATCCCCTAGTCTGCCTTATTCTTTTAAGTACACATTTTGAACTGTGTGGTAAACTTTTATTAGTGTGGTGCTAACTCTTGCTTCTCACAGCTTAGAAGGGACACTGACTTTCTAAACAGAAGCCTTCTCTAAATCCAGAATACATGTTTTAAGGGGGGGGGGGTTGGCATAATCCCATTCTGCCATTGGGAACATGAATGTTGCACACATGGCTGCAGACCCCATAAAGGCCAAATACAAGTACGGGGTGGGGGGGTGAAATCAATACAGAAATTAAATATCATGCAAGGTGTTTCAGAGTTAAAGTTTGTCAGACCGAAAATATCTCTGGCCAAGGACTCAAGGCGATTAGATCTACACAGTCACCATTTAGCAGAAACAGAAAAGCTCAGATATAAAGATGGCTGTAGAAATGTTGATCCAGATGTGTACGTGAAGTGGCAGGATAGAAATCTTCAAGACAAGCTTACCAGTCACAAATTTCAAAATTAGGGCATCAGTAAAAGTAAGAGAAGCTGAGATATTATCTATTGCTTTTAAATGGCCAGTACAGCACAATTCTCAGTGCAATGGACAGTCTTAGCCCAAGGAATCTGTCATCTTTTCACAACATCCCATCTCCAGTACAGGGGTAAGAGCGAACCAATTAATGGAGCATGGGTCAGAGAAATACGTTTTCACAGAGGGTGAATTCATTCCTCTTCTTTACACAGGATCTCACTGGTGCACAGGTTAGGTGCTAACCTTCTGTCCCATGCTAAAATTTCCCCAGAGAAAAGAAAGTGGAATAGTCTTTTATTTAGCACAACTTGATATGCCCTGTAAGAAACGTAATCATGTATCTTGTTTATGTGGCAGCCTTTGATGACCTGACACCTAACTCCCACCTGAAGTGAGAGCTTATTTCAGGCTGCAGAGGTCTGCTTCCTGATGAGCTCAGTAGCATTCAGACCTGAAATGTGTGCTATTATGATAGAGTCAAAATAAGTATAAACCAATTAGTTTCTTTAGTTCTAATCACTTTGGTAACCTTTTCCTTTTCAGTCTTGGAGATGGGCTAGTTTAGAAAAAAGGTGTGGGCGCAAGTTACTTCATTGTTAAATATTCAGTTAGAAATACAGCTAGCAAAATATTGTTTGTGTTCATGAGTAAATACTCCTTGTAAACCATACTTAAATGGCTTCTTTGTGTCTACTTCACAGCTCAAAATTCAGAGGGGACATGGGCTGTCTGAACAATCAGCAAGCTACCAAGTGGAAAAGCGGTAATTTTATTTTAATTTTTGATGTATTACAGCCTAATTGCACATGATGCATAAAAAATAAAAATAAAATAAAAAGCACTCCACCAATTATTTTTGATAAATGAAGTGGGAAGAAATGAGTAATTGTCTGCATCACTTTTTACAGTTCTGAGTTTTTCTGGTGTCCAAAGTGAACTTACATTTATACTGCAAGATATCAGGTGCAGAAAGGTGTCACCACATGGAACTGAATTTAAAAGCAACTAGTGCAAGCAGTGTTACTTAGGAGTGGAAGGCAATATTTCTTTTCACATTATGTACTTTTCAAAGACAGATTTCCTGTCAAAGAAAGATATTGATCTAGAATACGGTATTCTTTCCTTAATTAGATTTTTTTTATCTACACATTACAAATCAAAGCACTTGTTATACAAATTATTTAGGAGAAATAACTAGCCTCCTTCCTCAACCTGACTTTGGTAGGCATGCTTGGCTACTTCCTGTTAATTAAATCTCTATCTCATTTGCAATTTATTTTCACTCTTATGTAAGGTAGATCAGTGTCCGGAGAGAACAGTATTGGCAATTGGAAGTGAAGAAATCAGGGTGAAAAGCTAAGTGGAAATGCATTTAATTTTGCATTGCTGAATTTACTGCCACCAAGGTCATCAGGAAGATCCACTATATTTGTGCAATGTAAATAGACATTAAGGTTCCAGTAGTGGGAATTAAATAAATATTCGTCCACGGCAGGGCTGAATAACTGATCAGCATTCTGATCTGCTGTTAACCGGGCTGTACATTCAGTGCATGAAAAACTGAAGAATTTGATTTGAGAATATGTCAGTACAACTTATTTTCATATATACAGTATTTGGTTTATAAACGTGATCCAAAGCCGGTTCAAATCAGTGGCAAGATCCTTCTCATCCTCATCTGAAT
This sequence comes from Chelonoidis abingdonii, assembly GCF_003597395.2. Lineage (NCBI taxonomy): Eukaryota > Metazoa > Chordata > Testudines > Testudinidae > Chelonoidis > Chelonoidis abingdonii. Next base: position 96,731,463 of record NC_133776.1, on the reverse strand, counting down.
CTGCATCAGAAACTTGCTGCGTTACAAAATACTAAGACATTCCTTGCAGAGTGTGAGGCCACGGTTAGACAGTTAAATGTAGCATTTGGACTTTTTTTTTGGATGGATGGATACTTTTGACAGCCAATATTAACTCATGTCAAGGTGTCAAGGCAAGAGATGATACTAGAATCCATAAAGCATATATGATCTGCTATTGCAAATTGGGCATTCATTGCAGTACTGCAATTAGGAAGATTAATATTAATGGCATAGGTCATCTTCACCTGCAGAAAACCCCACAGGAGGAAAACATGGAAGAGGAAATCTGCAAAGATCCTGTGGCAGAGATCCATCTTATACTGTTCTATTGGGATTGGGGGGTATTCTTCCCCTATAGACAAGTCCATGGGGCTCACCTCTGAATCTGACATACCAGCTGGGATCCCTGACCATCTTGTGTTGAAAACTTGCATGACTTTATACTGGGTCTCACAACATTTAGTGTATTTCTGAAAACCCCAGGTCCTGGAGGCATGTAATTAATTTGTAAAAAAATTAATTTCCTGTCCTCATGGCTATGGACAAAACCCCATAAACATGATCCAAGTGCACCCTAAAGGCTCAGAATCCAGGAGGCAAATAATCTGTTTCCAGTTGTTGTTTTATTTTTAAGTCTTGTGATTTTTAAGACAATCTCATTGTTATTTGGGCCTTGTCTCTGAATGTGGGGTTGGAAATATTGGGATCTGAACAGAAGCTTTGATCCTCTTCCTTATTTGCTTCCTGGCAAGGCCCTTCCTGTAGAATTCTCCTGGCTCCATATTCTTTTATTGGCAATGTCTATGGGTATGGGGGAAGCCATCCCTAGCCCATCCACTCCTTCTCCTTGCCTGCTCAGAATCTACCCTGCTCCTATGAAGCCTTCAAAGCCCAGAGTCATCTGTGCAGGATCTAGAGGGACCAGAAAGACAGTGCTGTCAAGAGAGCTAAATCTCCTCCATGTGCAGATCTAGGGGGGATTACTAATGATACATGTAATGGGGATTGAACCAGCAACCTCGGGATATTAATGCATGAGCTGCTACTTCCTAAGCTGAAAGACATAGCTTGCTTACTGAAGGCTGTAGCAGATTTATCAGTCTCTAAGTGGCCTAGCCTCCACCAGCAAGTGAGAGAGTACCACATCAAGTGGACATGACTTGCACGTCTGCATAGCTTTTCCCACGTGAAGCATATACCTTAGCACAGTGACCTTTGTTTTACCTTTTGCTGGATGTTTTTTAATATACCCATGCTCCGTAGCCCCTTCAAACTATATATGCTATGTCCCTGCCCCTTAACTTATGTGTACAACTGCCTTTTGCATCAAGAAGTTTGTTCCTGCCACTTTAAAATGGACTGTAGTAGGCTAATAACATTGGAAAAGAATAAGAGAGTGTAATGTAGCCCATTTTACAGACCCGTATTCCTGATGAGTACAGTTTTAGCACAAAGCCTAGTCAATTCATTTTCCAGTCTAAGTAATTGAAATCAAGTCGATTTTATTAAAATCAGATTGGCATTTAACAATGCCACAAAATGACTTTGAATTTGCCAGCCAATTTGTCTTAAGACAAATGCAGGGTGGACTGTTATCTGGTTCTGAAAAATATTTGGAACAGGTGAATGCAGGGTAAGCAAGAATAACCCTGAGATACTGGCTAGCACTGATGACATTGCTATAGTATTCGACTTTAGGTGCTATGAATGGGATGTGTTGGATGAACTTGTATATGTTTAAGAGTAGATATCATAAACTCTGTTTTAGCTCTATACATTTTGCCCTAGTTCTTGAACCGTTGGTGACAGAATCAGGTCTTCTCGAATGATATAGGAACATTGCCATAGGGCAAAGCAACTCACAAAGTCAGGTTATATGGTAGAGACGTTGTTAGAATTCCAAATAAACATACGGCACCCTTACCAAAGGTCTCAGAGTAGATCAGTGCATTCAGTGTTCTTCTAGGGGATATTGTTAACTTTTTTTTTTTAATTTCGGCCTAGGGGAATGTACTAGGTTGACTGACACAAAGGAGAACAATTTTAATTACTATTTTTATTTATATTGCAGCAGCCCCTGCAGCTGTCAATAAAGATCAGGGCCCTATTGAACCAGGGGATGAAGAAAAGGACCTACAATCTAAATAGAAAAGACAAACAAAGAGTAGCAAAGCGTTTGAGGGAAAAATCAGCAATAAGGTGACTTGTTTAAGGTCAAGTATCAGAGGGGTAGCCGTGTTAGTCTGAATCTGTAAAAGCAGCAGAGAATCCTGTGTCACCTTATAGACTAACAGACGTTTTGGAGCATGAGCTTTCGTGGGTAAATACCCACTTCGTCAGATGAATGTAGTGGAAATTTCCAGGGGCAGGTATATATATGCTAGCAAGCAAGCTAGAGATAACGAGGTTAGTTCAATCAGGGAGGATGAGGCCCTGTTCTAGCAGTTGAGGTGTGAAAACCAAAGGAGGAGAAACTGGTTCTGTAGTTGGCAAGCCATTCACATACCAGGTCAGGGGCAGACCAGGAATAGAATCCAATTCTCTTGACTCTATGTCCAGTGCTCTATCCATTGGTCATCACTGCCACCTGTACAAGAATAGGTTATTGGGGAAGCCTGAATATTAGTTTAAAATTACATGTGTGTATGTGCTCATAATAAAAATAAAAACAAAATCAAGTGGTGTCCAAATTTGCTTCTTGGGAAAGTTTGTTTTTATTGATAAAGACTTAGTCTACACAGTTCATACTCAATGCCTGCAAGTTAGAAGGAAACTTTTAAAAAACACCATAATAGACACTTAAACTAAATCTGTATCTCAAATCAAAAACAGTAAGATAATCAAAAAAAAATCACTCTGGCTAAACAGCAGAGTAAAAGATGGTTAGAGACACAAAGGCATCTTTTAAAAACTGGAAGTCAAATCCTAGTGAAGAAAATGATAAGGATTATAAACTCTGACAAGTGTAAAAGTATAATTAGGCAGGCAAGAAAGATATAAAGAGTGACTAGTTAAAGACGCAGAAAATAACAGCAACAATTTTTTTTAAAATGCATCAGAACCAGGAAGCCTATAACCGGTCAGTGAGGTCACTGGATCAAGATCCTGAAGGAATTCTGAGAGAAGACAAGGCCATTGTGGTAAAATCAAAGGAATTCTTTGTGTCGGTCTTCACTGCAAAGGATACGGGCGATATCCCTACACCTGAGCTATTCCTTTTAGCTGACAAATCTGAGGAATTGTCCCAGATTGAGGTGTCAATAGAGGAGGGTTTAGAATAAATTGCTAAATTAAACAGTAATAAGTTAACACCGCCAGATGGTATTACCCAAGAATTCTGAAGGAACTCAGATATGTAACTGAAGTTTGTAATCTATCACTTAAATCAGCTTCTGTACCAGATGACTGCAGGATAGCTAATGTGATGCAGATTTTTAAAAAAAGGGCTCCTGAGGTGATCCTGGCAATTACAGGCTGGTAAGCCTAACTTCAGTATTAGGCAAATTGTTTGAAACTACAGTAAATAACAGAATTAACAGACACAATGATGAACATGATTTGCCGGGGAAGGGTCAACACAGCTTTTGTAAAGGGAAATCATGCCTCATCATTCTATTCGAATTCTTTGAGGGGGTCAAAAATCATGTGCACAAGGGTGATCCAGTGACTTAAGTGTACTTGGACTTTCAAAGATGTCTTTTTCCCTTCCCTTTAAGCAGTGCTATGGATGATTATTTAAAATATTCTGATAGAAATTGCAGTGCATGCAAATTCTGTGGGGACTGTATTATATTATGTTAGTAAATAGCTTATGTATCACTGTGGGCGATGGATTGTATGCAGCTCCACAGGGGGAAGGTTGCCACAACTCCTTCAGAAACCAAAACAGTGAGGGGTGATTAAGGTGAAATCACTCAGATTGTAAACACCTCAAGAGAGGTGCCTGCCCTGGGGAGGTGCAAACTGGGTTTTCAGAGAACAACAGAGAAAGAAAGGGCTTTTGGTGTAAAAAGGCTGAGTTTAAACTGGCTTCAGAGTAGTAGCCGTGTTAGTCTGTATCAGCAAAAAGAATGTGCAGTACCTGTGGCACTTTAGAGAGACTAACAAATTTATTTGGGCATAAGCTTTCATGGGCTAAAACTCACTTCATCAGATGCATGCAGTGGAAAATACAGTAGGAAGATATATATATGCACAGAGAACATGAAACTGATACAGGGCCTTCTTTGAAATTCACAAATAGACAGGACTCTCTGTCCCAGGGAGCTGGGGGGCAACCCTTGCAGAAAGGTTGGAAGGACTTTGGCTTATTTTGATCCAGGAGACTGATGAGTGATCGCTGGTAAGTTTTAGTATGCAGTTAGGAACTTTTAACATTTTTTTCTGTAATGTTTTTGCCCTAAGAATAAATATATTTTCCCTGTGAAAGCCCACTGTTAACACTATACACTGCTCTTGACCCTTGAGAAAGGCTAACCACGAGTGCTGGCTCTGGTCAGACCTGCTGAGGAAATCACAATAAGGCATGGCCAGCCTAAACCCCTGGTCTGGAGGGAGAGATGTGGGTCTGTGCCTGAGAGAAGCGATAGCTGGGAGCTTCCTCAGTCTCTCCTGTTTAGAATGTTCCACTTTGTATAGAATACTTGACCAGTCAGTGAAGAAGGGACTTGAACTTGGATCTCCCTTTTCCTAGTTGAGGTCCCCTATGGAGTCATTCTGCATCAGGCAGAGGGGGGATGTGGGTCTCCCACATCCTTGGTGAGTGCTCAAGACATTGAACTAAAAATCATAAGGGAGGGTTGCTGCAGCATGAATGGCACCTAAGACTCTCCTTGAATCTAGCCTGAAAAAAAAGTCTTGGCCAGAACTATTTTGAAAATAGTTTCAGGTTGGCCAAAACTGCATTTTTTGGGCAAAAAAACTCATCATCAGGAAAATGTCCTGGTGCTTTAGAGCAGGATTCTCCTCTTTCTGTCATTAGTTTTATCTGGTATAACCCATAGATTCCAATGGTATCATTCTCAATTTATATCAGTGTAAGTGAGAAGGAAATCACATACTTCTCTTGGCAGTAACTGGAATGTACAGCAGAGCAAGATGAAAACTAAGCAGTACAGCGGCCTACGGCCCAGGGAGAAAAGGGAGGAGGGTTTAAAAGCACACACACACACACACACACACTGAAATTTACATTTAAAACAAAACAAAAAAAGAGAACGAGGGAGAGTGATTTTGAGAGGAAGTTTCTCAGGTGTCTCCATGCAAATGAAAGAAGTATAATAAAGAAAACATGGAAGGTAGAAGCACAGTGACAGAGGAAATTTGGCATGATGGATTTAAAGTGACATTCAATAGGGTTAAATATTGAGAGATACGCAGCGGTCTGATTACAGGAGACAAAAGACAATAGAAAAGAGACAGTTGAGTCTGATGTGCACATGCAGATTTGGAGAGGGAGTAGCTTGGACAGTGAACCTAGAAGGAACTCTGAGTGGGTAGAATTATTGTCTAAAATAAATTTAAGGTAATAAATGGAGTATGAATTTGCCTTATGCTATTTGATCCAAAGGGCGACAAGAGGGGGAAATGATCATAGAAATCATAAAAGATCTGTGAAAAGAACAATATAGTACCAATGCAGGACTTTAACTTTTAAGTAGCAGAATTAATCAAGCTACACATTGGTCAAAATACTCAAGTCCTGTTTCCTTACACAATATATTAAAGAAGAAACTACCTAAGATCGTAATGTTATGTAATTCAAAGTCAATGAAGAATGGCAATGAAAGAGATAAAAGAGCACTTATAAGCAGTAGTGACTATAACATAATTTGGTAAGGCTTAAAAACGGGAAACAATAAAGATAAACTTAATCAGTGAAAATTTCAGAAAGCTCTTACTGATGTTGTTTGAAATAGAACAGGGTATTGCCGATAAAAGGACAAAGAGAAGAAAAATGAAAGTGTTTAAAAAATAAATTCATATACACCTAAAGGTCAAAAAGTGCCACATAAGTGTAAGTAGAACAGGAGTACTTGTGGCACCTTAAAGACTAAAATTTATTTGAGTATAAGCTTTCATGGCCTACAGCTCACTTCATTGGATGCATGCAGCGGAAAATACAGTAGGAAGATATATATACATACACACAGAGAACATGAAACAATGAGTGTTGCCATACACACTCTAACGATAGTGATCAGTTAAGGTGATAGCTTAACGGAACAGAGATGGTGGAAATAGACATGCATTGAAGGAAAAGGCCCTGTACCTTTAAAGAAAGCCTGGAACACCATGCCATGACAGATCAAAAATTAGAATATCTAGTGACTGACAGAACTCCACAATTCCGAATTCAGAACTTGAAGGAGCAACCAGATGTAATATAAAATAGTCTAGTGAAGTTGAGAGGAGCTATTGGCTGATATACTGAAAATCTCTTTGAGGTGGGCCCAAGACCCAAAGTTCAGATCCAGAATCAAATCTGAATTTCCCCAAAGTTTACGAGTGAGTTTTTTTGGTTTGGGCCCATCTGCAACATGAGGAGAAAATAAGGCTGATACAGGAAACTCTAAAATTACAAGTTTGACTTTGGTAATGCTGAACATATGGATACATTAATCAGGACTAGAACAGAGGAATGCAGTCAAAGCACTGTTAGGAATAATCACCATAGATTTATAAACAAGGGATTATTTCTATGAAGGCTGATGGGTTTAATTTACCTGGACTTTAGCAAGGTATTTAATATTCATGTGCAAGATCAGTATGTTATATGGAGTGGGATGCTTGAATGGATTAAGAACATATTTAGATGTCAAAAACAGTACTTTTCACTGCTGGTAATAATTCTGGATGAAAGCCTTTTTTAACAAATCTATTTTTAGCAAGACATCACAGCTGTAACTTTGAAAATTGCTACTATGCAAATATACCAAGTCCAGTACTTTAGAAAGAGGACACTTGCTGTGAAAGTAAAACATAGTTAGTAGCACAATGTGTCAAAATATGTATTTAAACAAAAAATTGCAAAGTTCTGCAGTGTCATAAATCTGTTTGTTCAAAGGCCTAAATGAACTTTATCCAACAGAATGAAATAGCTCTAAAAGGAGCTGCTATGATCCACTGGGTAAAAAATAAAGTTTAGAGATTGGCCCTTACTCAAAAGAAGCAATTACAGTTTTTCATGCCAAACATAATATATTTTTATCAGAGGTTCTCTTTCCTTATCTTACCCTTTTTCTTTAAAGATCAGATAAAACAAAGAAAATCCACCTATGAGGAAAATACATTATAATCATCTCTAAAATACCAAGCCAATAAAAGAAACAAAATTTAAACTACAGTAAAACCTCCGTCGCTTAATGATTCCATTTATGGAGTTTATTATTGCTATTATGGCCCACAAGTAAATTCTGTGACCTCCTGGGCAGGGCTAGGAACAGGAAACAATGGACAGGTGCCTTCAGACAGTGACTTTCTTATCAAACTGCTGTTTCTTTTATATATCCACCTGGAACAGTTCCTGGGCCAGTTATCCCCACTGTATGTATTCAATGGAGTTGCAACAATTCTTAAACCACATTCTTGGGGGCATAGTTTTCTTCTCACTGAGTTCAGGTGAACCTATCCATTATTAAAACAATGTTTAGGCACAACAAGATGAATAAAGGAAAAATTTCCCTTGTGTAATTCTCATCTTATTCGACTTCAGTGGAGTTACACCTGATTTACATTAGTATTGTTGTAAGATGTTGGCTGTGTGTGTGTGTTCTCTTCGGGTGCCATCCCAGCTCTGCACAGATAGCAGAGACAGCAGACCTCAATCAAACTGCCCAATAAATCCACAGTCTCGGTTTGTAGAGAAGGCGCATGGTCAGGTTTATTGTTGACGAAGCACGGTTCCAGTATCCCGCACACTCTACCGGACCACTAATACGTGTATGCCCGTAACAATGGACCAGCTCCATGAACAGCCGGATTTCCGTTACTCCGTAGGGCAGACAGAGACACTCCCTCTGAAGCCTCAAGTTATGTATTGCCCCTCTAACGTGCTTTGTTACTGCCTCCTGACATGGTTTGTTACCACCCATTACCTTGTACATGGTGGTTCGATCAAAACCTCTCTATCCATCACACTGCCATCCTGACCTTATCTTTACGAGGGCTCAGTGTGTTCTTGTTATCATTGGGGAGGGGAGGGGATGTCCTATACTTGGTATCTGGCTGCTCTGGTACCACCATTCTGGAATGTGTCTGAGTGAGTGTCCTGTGCCTAGCACGTCTCGGGAATGTGGGTGTTTTTACAATACCAGCCCTGTTCTTGCAAGGTTCAGTGAGCTTACAAGTAGGCAAAGCCTGACTTCTGCTAACTTTGCTTCATATCAACAAAGCTTGACCACTACTTTAGCTCAGACCTTAGGCCTCAGACCAGGCTTCTGATTCAAGGTCTTATGTCTCAGGATCTCTTTCTATTACAAGCAAGAGCAGAATCTGTCTCTCTGGCTCTAATCAGCTTAAAAGCAGATCTGAAAGTCGGTTGTGTTTTCAATATGGCTTTGTATAATATATAAAATTAAGAAGAAATGTACACCAGGCTCTCCCTTGCCCTTAGACTAATCTGGTTCTTAAACTTTCTTTCTCATCCGTTCCTAATACTCACCAATACAGCATTATAAAAATGTCAATATAATTACTTTTTCAGTCAAATTCTCTCCAGCTTCCTTATTATCATTCTGAAATCATGATTTATTATGTATTCAGTTGACCACGAATATAATCTCCCATCTAATTCATTTCCTACCATCTTCAGAGCTGATATCAACAGTAATTCATTCTTTAGTTATATTTACCATGTTTAGCTCTTGGTGGCATGAAGTGTTGCATGCAATTTTACATTTTTTCACACATGGTATTGCATCTAGCACTAAGCAATTTTGCTTTAGAAAAACATGTAAATGGTTGTTAAACCAAGGGATTTTACGATTTGCTCCACTGCTTAGATTGTTGATAGGTTATTTATTCCATGTCTACAAGTATCTGCAAAGCTTTATATCATGTAACATTCACTCACTCCATAAAGAGGAAAAGCTGGCTTGTGTTAAAAATGAGAGAATATGAATTTGGATGATACATACAATCAGGGCCGGTGCTTCCATTGATGCGAACTAGGCAATCGCTTAGGGCGCCAGGATTTTCGGGGGGCGGCATTTTGCCGGGGGGGGGGCAGGTGGTTCCAGTGGACCTGCTGCAGTCGTGACTGTGGAGTGTCCATTGGTCCGCAGCTCTGGTGGAGCTGCCTCAGTCGTGCCTGCGGATGGTCCGCTGGTCCCGCGTGGCTCCGGTGGACCTCCTGCAGGTACGGCTGCAGCAGCTCCACCAGAGCTGCAGACCAACGGACCCTCCACAGAAATGGCTGCGGCAGCGGGAGAGGCACGCGGGGCGGCAAAATGGCCGTGCACCTAGGGCACAAAAAACTCTAGCGCTGGTCGTCCATACAATGTAATATATGGCATTTGCTGTAAATAAAGAACACCTACTAACAACTAGAAAGTCTAACTTGTGATTTAAGCTGGTACAATGCCTTGCAATATATAAGAAATTCCAGAATTATATAGAGGTTGAAACCTGAAAACAGTTATAAAGAATGGGCAATTTTTACTGAATTTCAGATTGATTCTTTTACATTTTGTTTGTGTTTGCCTTTTTCTGTGTGTTTGCTTTATTTGGGTTGGTTGGTTTGTTTGTTTTCTAAAGGCTGCAAAAGAAAAGAAAGACCCTTATTTTTATACCTTTCTTGAGAAGATGTAAGCTTTTCCAGAGCTGTGTTATTCTTATGTGCAAACAGCAAAATTTCATTTAACTGCATTAAGAAATATGCCAGTAAATTTTTTTTTAAAAGATAAATACAAAATGTCCATTCTCTGCTCTGACCAGCAAAGGTCCCATAATCAAACTGAAACATACAAAAATCCAGGAGCAAAATTTTGCGAAAGGAGGGTACATAACTCAGAATAAGTCTTCCCTCTCTCCTCTGTTTTCATAATTATGGGTAGAGTTTAGACAGAATGAGCCACTGCAGGGCCTGATCCTACTCTCAGTGACAGGAATGACTCATTGAAGTCAAAGGAAATAAAAGTAGTGCAATGAAGAATACATTCAGCCCATCATCTCTATAGTAATGTCAGAATGAATTGTTTTTGCTCTTTCTGCACCATCTCTGTCTCTGTATCACACTGACCTCCCCCTCACCCAAAACATATCAAAGCCACTCTGAGACTCCTTGCCAAAGAGAAGTACCTATTGACATATGCATCCTGGCCAAGAAGCGTCCGTGTGTTCCCATGCTCCGGGTAGCAGTGTAAGGGTAGACAGCCAAACCTACACTAGTAGCTGAAGCATGATAACACACATCAGTGTTCTTTCTGTGGCCAAAATCAGCGGTATAAAAATGCAGGTCATGAAACACCAACTCTGCTGGGCTGGCCACTGTGTACGTATGCCCGACACTCACCTCATGAAGCAAGTACTCTTCTCTCAAGTAAGTCAGGAAAGAAGGGCTCGTGGAGGGCAAAGACATAATGAAAGTACACCTTAAAAAGGGAGCATCCACTCAATAAACCAGGAGGATTCAGCGTGGAGCAGAACACAGTGTTGCCACACCATATGCCAAGCCACAGCTCACTCTGAGGAAAACAGACGCGTTCATGAGACAGAGAAGCGACAAAGGAGGAAAGAACAATTATGTCTTTTCCAAGATTACACCTGTCACTTCTGTGAGAAAATCTGCAGGGCACGTATTGGGCTCTTCAGCTACTTAAAAACCCATCAATGACCCCCCTTGGCAGATGTCATCCTTGCATCGAGGGATAGCCAAAGAAGTAACAGTAGTGTGTTTCTGTCACCCTTGGCCCACTTTATCCCAGGAACTGACAATCCTTTGTGTGTATATCTGATTTACTTCTAGTTAAGAAGCACCAGACCAGCACCATTGTTATTTCACTGAGAGCAAGTTACTGATCTCATTACTGGGCACAGCACGTGTGTCTCCTTGGGGTGTCATTTGAATAGGATCTAAAAGTCTGAGCAAAATGTTTTGTTATTTGAATCAATACCTGAACTTCACATGGTGGTGGTGAGAGAGAATTTAAATAATTTTCTCCATTACTGAAGCTGGCAACCTCACCACCAAGCCAAACAGTTCAATGACATACTTTTTTGAACACCCGATACACAATGTGCACCTGTGGGGTTTAAAAGATAAATAGCTTACAAAGGTATTTAGGCACCTAAAGATAGCAGATAGGCAGTGCGATTTTAAGAAGAGCCTAAGCAATATAGATACCTAATTCCCATTAAAAGTCCTCTGTAAATCTGGACCAAATTATGTGGGTTTTTGTTTGTCCATCTCCTCAGAACAAGTTTCAGTGGCTGCATTTCATCAGATTTACATATATATATAGTTGTATATTGAATTTATATTGAGCTATACACTTGGCTGATGGTATAATTATATTGCAGGCTGTTACTGGATATATCAGTTAGCTCTTATGAGTTTCTACAAGATTATCTTTCTTATGGCATTCTAGCCAAAATTCAAATATTACTACAGATGATGCTACTGGTTTAGATAGTGTGATCTGTTCTAATTTTGTTTAAACTGAACTAATTTCTGTAACAGGTGTGTATGGGAGAGAGAGAGTTAAACACACTTCAATGTTTTTCATAATAAAGGATGTCTTTTTAGTTTTCCATTAAGTCCCTTCTCAAAATTGTCTCATTTATGGTAATCCTTCTTCCAGAATATGTGGAAGAGATTTATGGTGCTTTGTTAGAAAAGCATAAATATAACAGTCCTGTCCTTTGCAAGTCAACTTAATCCCGCTAAAGCTGACATTCTGGAACAACTCAGAAAAAAAGTCAGTGTCTATCTTATCACCTCAGAAAAAAAGTGCAGACAATATTTTATCCGTCAGAGAATCACCTGCCTTATTGAATTAAACCCATAGGTGTTCAGAAGAAAGATTCACCTAATTTTAAACGTACTTTCATTTTTTACATTGAAAGTGGGGATATAAATGTGATTGCACCAGTGGGGACTTTCCATCAAATGCTAGTTTATAAAATTGCTGATGTACCTTCACGTGCTATTGGCGAAATTCTATTCTCACTTTTATTGGTGGAAACTGGGAGTAACTCTATTGAATTCTGAGGAGTTACTTGGGATTGATGCCATGCCTCTGAGATCAGAATTTGGCCTGGAACATGCGTGTGCAGAAGCAGCGCATTTTTTTACACACACACACTTCAGGCACACTCCTTTTCACAAATATCTCACTTTTAAATTCTCAACACCACATACCTTAATTTCAAATGCATAGCACCAAGCAAGGAAAACAACAAGGTGCTTCCTACCAAATACAACTTCTGAGGTAAAATTCTGCTCTCACCTACACATAACAATGAAATCAACAAGTCAAATTTTGCTCCAAGTTACACTACTATAAATCTGGAATAACTCCACTAATCACAAGTAGAGTTACTAAAGATTTGCACCAGTGTAACTAAGAGGAAATGGCCCAACTACCAGTTCAAACATTGAGAAAAGGGAGAGGATGAGGGGGGGAGAATGATGTACAGTGGAAAGGCCCCTTCACAAATAGTTTGTTCTGGTTTTGAACATTTTTACCCGTTATTGCAGAACTCCTATTTTATTTACAGGGAATAAATATAATAGTATCTTTCAACACTGTAAAACCTTTTAAAGTGAACCCTCAGTAATATCGGTTGTAATTACAGTTTGTCTAATGAGAGCAGCCAGAATTCCCAAGCAGGAATAGAGGGCTATTGTGCTTTGGGCTTTACAAACAGACTTGACTCCGCCCAAGGAACGATTGGACTCTGAATCTTCTCCCTTGCATTTTCCTAATTGATCTATCCCAGCCTGCCTGTGGACAGAACAGGAGCAATAGGAAAAATGAATAATTCAGAGTACAGTGAAAATTTGATTTTAAATGTGCTTGGGAAAAAGCTCCTACATTTTCTGCAAAACATCCCACTGCAACTAGCGGCCTCGGTGTTAGAAAAAGAATTCTATAAAATGAAGGTTAATAGTCAAGACATTATTGCTTGTATTTTCAGTAGATGGCATCATGAGTCTATGCTCAGGCTGAGAAACTTTAACTTTTTTTAAATTTTGGAATTCTTTCCAGTGCATGTAATTCTTCCAATTACATTTTTTTTAAACATTGAAGAGTATTATCAAAGAGCATTTTATAATATATATTATACTGATTTACCCCACCTGAGAATCTGACCCAATATACACGATGAGTCTCCTATTCTTTATTAAAACATTCCAGTACCGCTACTAGTATTATAATGAAAAATAAGTAGGAAATGTATTATCTAAAGAGGAGGGAAAGAATGCATGTCATCCCTAATATAACATAAGATATATGGTGTCTATATTGAATCTAGAAAGCTTTATTCTTTTCTAGTCTACTGCCATGCTGGAATTATTTACCAGATTATGATTAAATCAAATCATTTTTAAAAACTTGTTTATGTTGTCTATCCATTACATCCCATTCCCTCATTATCTGATCATTGTTATACAAGAAAGGAATTGATCAATAAAGCGCTCTAAATATTTTTATAGGTGTTAGCTTGGAAAGTATTCGTCTATACACTGCTTATAATTCACAACATGAAGCTTGCTCTTTGAAGGCGTGACCAAGGTCCCGGTGGGAAACCAGTTGAGGTTAACCAGTTAGGGTGAACTGCAAAGAATGGGGCAGAAAAACCCCAAAACTGGTGGATAATTCAATACTCAGATTTACCAAGCCAGCCTAAAACAGGTTCTATATTACCTCACTGGTTGTCCAGAAACCAACAATACAGTTCCCTTAAAGTAATCCAGCCTCAGGCCTCCATCCAAGTACCCAAGTCAAATATGAAGAAGATTTCTGAAAATATTAGTTCATCATATAAAAGAAAACGTTCTACTAATCCCAGAGGATCGGACACACTACCTCCCAGGTTAATGAATATTCCAGATCTTACCCAAATACACACATACAACCAATTCTTATTAAGTAAACTACATTTTATTATAAAAGAAAAGAGAGAGAGTATGGTTAAAATATCAACATACATACAGTCATGAGTTCAATTCTTGAGATTCAGATACATAGCAGAGACGGTGAGTTTTGTAGCTGCAAAGAGTCCTTTTAGAATTTAGTTAATAAGTTATAGTCCAATGTCATATTCAGAGTGTACCACCAGCATAACTGGGATCTCATCTTGCAACTTAAACTTCCCCTGATGAAGCCTAAACAGATCTGAGATAAACAGGATTAGGACCCAAGGATCTTTTACATAATTTCATCTCTTCTTTGATAAGTTGGAAGTTTCTTGGGGAACAATAGATAATTAGGGTGACTCTGAAGGAGGTCCATCTCCGGTACTTAGCTAAACAAATTAACATAAGACAACCGCCTCATTCCTCAACCATTGGCTGATGATTTGCTGTACATTTCAAAGAGATGAATACAGAGATATCCTGTGTTTACACTTAATTTAAATGCTAGGATGTTCTTTCGATCTTTGAATTATCAGAATTCAGCATAGACAGAGACTGTTCATTACATTCTTGACCCTACTCATATGTACATAAATACACAAAATCACAAATATCTCCCCACATCTTTAAGGGTTGAATTTGAGTCATTTCTTTTGCAATCAGTTAATGCGCACAGAGGGAAAGCCTCACTTCCAAGAATTAGCACACCTGCTAGCACTCCTGCCCGCATAGCTGAGGTAGTGTGGTAGCAAACAGATGATAAAGCTATGGCCCTTACATGACCTTGTGGAAAATACTGCATGCAAGAAAACATCATTACTTACAATTAAGGTTGTTCAAATGCCTTTCCTATCAACTCAGTCCCTGAAAAAAATCAAGAAAACTAGCAGTTATGGCAACAACGGACACTCACATCCACTTCAATTCACATATCTTGAAATTCATACATCATCACACCCAAAGGCACCTGTAGCACAGCACACACTCACCTCTGCGGCGCCTCCTGCTGGTCATCCTCGGGAATTAGCTCTTTGACTCAGGAGCGCCCTCTGCAGGCCAGCAATCTGCTTGCCGTTGGCCCCTAGTGTCCCTCCCAGGACCCCAGTGCCCTTATCCCAGGGTTCTGCCTCCTGCAATACCCCACAGTCTTACTGGGTTTCCCCACCCCAGGAGACCCCCAATCCTCTATCCCCACATTGCCTCAGACATGGCTACTGCCAGTCTCTGTTTAGCCCCTGCAACCTGGGGCAGACTGCAGTGTATCAGCCAATCATCACAGGCAACAAGGGGTTTGGACTAGCTGCCTTTACGCACCCTCCAGCTGCCCCCCTGCAAGCCCAACACCTAGGTGGGCCTAAAACTAGGCCCCTGCAGCCTGGGGAGTTGCTGGCCTAGGGCTTCCCAGCTCCTAATGTCTTTCCCCAGCCCTGCCTCACTCTAGGTCCCCTGGGTGAGTTCCCCAGAAGCCAGGCCTGTCTCCCTCTCCAGTCAGAGAGAGACTGCTGCTTCTGGCTTCCCTGACCTTCTTATAAGACCCTGTGGCTCAATTTGGGGCATGGCCTGAGCTGAAGCCACTTCTCTCAATCAGCCAGGGTTTTATTTTGCCCAGTCCCAGCCTCTGCAGGGCTTTTCCAACCCCTCCAGGGCCGGAGCAGGTGCTCACCCTGTTACAGCACCCATAAACCTCCTGGTCAACCTCCTCCTTGCCCTGGCTAAAATGGCCATCTACGCAACCAGGGAGAAGAGGTTGGCTGATGAGGACTCCTGTGATTGTGGGGCTTGTTTCCGATCCTTAGTCCATTCACGTATCCGAGCGGAGTTCCTCTGGACGGTGTCCACTGGCTCCCTTGACGCCTTCGAGGAGCAGTGGACGCTGTCCGGGGTCCTCTGCTCGGTGTTCCCGTCAGTCTCCCTTCTTATGACACTCTGTCCGCACACCTGTCCCTGTTCTTTTATTAGTTGTCCCCTGAAATCAGTGGGTTTCTGAGGTTCTGTAGATCCTCCCCTTAGGCTGGGGGGGGGAATCTGTTAGCAGTTCCCAGAAACCCAGTAGGTACAGCACCCATAAACTCCTTACATCCACAACAAACTCCTTCATGGTTCCAACATACAACCATCCACAATGCGAACATCTAGTTCTCCACTACGTGCCATAATCTTGAACATAGAATTGGTTAGGGGGTAACAACAGATCACAGACTTTTGAAATAAACTATGGGTAAACTGTATTAATCTTTGTGAAGTTGGAGTAAAGTTTGTGAGTGCAGGACTCTGGCATGATGGGAATAGAGAGGGTGAGGGAAGAGAGGGCATGTCAGGAGCAAGGTTTTTGTCGGGAGCATGTAGATGGGTTCTGCTGTGGTGTGACTGATGGATGTAGGGCTGCAGCTGCGGGTTGGGGTGTGGAGTGGGGCTCTATTGGGATGCACAGGGTGGCTGTTGTAAGAGTATGGTGGGGGAAGCAGACCTATAGTAGGAGGGAGAGATGGGGAGAAGGGCTATAGTGGGTATCGGGGACCAGGTGGTGAACAGGGCTTTGGCAAGTAGGATCATGTGGGGGACAGGGCTGTGGAGGAGGTATGCTGCCCAGATTCTTGCCTTTACCCTACACTACGCAGGGACACCATTGTGTTCTGCTTCCAAACTCCTTTGAGGCAGAAGTCAAACCGGGGAACTTCAAAGAGAAGACAGCATACTATCACTGGATCTTGTTTGGCTGATGTTCTCTTTGATGTCTACTTCTGAGACCTGCAATGCTGAGATGCAAAAAACAACAAACAACAAAAAACCAACACAACTTTGTCTAGAATAAAATAACTCCCTACTTTTAAAGACTTCATCATAATAATCCTACTTTCATTTGCTTTACTATGTATGAATAATGTGACTGGAGGGGGCCCTAGCTGTGAAGTCCCTCAAAGTTTGAGAGGGTTCAGGTATGGCATTCTTGGTTTGGACCATCTGTGACCTTAACAGACAGAATTCCGCTAAGAGGTCTTTGCCCAGACACACTGTGTGTTCCTTATTGCCTTCATAGTAGTGCAATCACAAATGCTGACATTACCTTGACAAAAGTCATCGGACACAAGGTATTTCATACTTGTCATGTGTTTCAAGTTTAGTTCCAAAATTATGTCACACAATCTTAAAATAATGCTAGTAGTATTTATCCAATTATAAAATAGCATTAAAAGTTACTACCAATGGGCTAAAGAGGATACAATATTAGATGAGGGGATTGTATATACAACTTTTGATACCCATCATTAAATGAGCAGAAATGTTAGCATTAAGTACAAATGTGATGCTTGCCATAGATGATTCATACCTAGAGATCTTTAACATATTCATAGCCTTAAAGTTGAAGTGTTTGCAGTTAAAAGCACCTAAGTTGCACAGTAAAATATCTTCCATCTTAAAGTAAGAATAAGTGCTAAAAAGACAGCAAAAAATAGAGTTAAGCGTCAGCCAAAATGAACATTTTACTAAAGATAATAGCATGGGAATTATTGGACAGAATTCCTACAAAAATCTCTCTGAATTGTAGATGGGAAAACTGTATAATAAAATATTTTAAGACCCATGTAGAATATCCGTGTACTGGATATGTTTGGGGAAAAACAACAGCAGTTGGCCTTTTGAATTTAATTTGAGCCTCTAGTAACAGCTGAGTTTGGATTAAACCAAGAGAGGTTTGCTCATAATGACATGCCGTCTTTTTAGACTGGGACAGTGTAACTTTCTCAACGGTTATCTTAGGGTTTTTTGGTAGATCAAATAGATCAATTTTCCATAGGCAGTCTCATTTCAAGGGATACCTCATTCCTCACTTGAATTTGAATGATTCAGAATTGTTTGATTCTGTGTTTACACATACCTCAGAGATTAGTTGTCTAAGCCTTTCCAGGCATAGTAATTTTTCAAGGGATTGAGAAACTACCACTTTACAAAGAGAACTAATTTGGAGCTTGGTCCTGAGCACCTGCAACATGCAGTGGAGCTCAGTATCTCTCTGGATCAGACCTCTGGGAAATTAGTAATAGATATTTGACATGTCGGGCAAGATGATTTTGAGGACTATGCTGGATAGCAATTCTTCAGTTCAGCTTTTAGTATTTCCCTGCTATGGCTGTTGCAAACCTCACTGGGTTTTCTCACTCCACTTTCTGTGCAATTTAAACTAGGTTGCACATCTTTGTCAGTTTCAGTTTGACAATGTTGTGTAGTCTCATCCACAATATTTTATATACCTTAGAGGCAACTCTGTTTTTTTTTTTGCGAAGAATATGAGTAGGAAATGCATAAAACGTATCCAAACATGCCCCAGAGCACAAGTTAAAGTTGTTTTCTACTGGAATAATTTTAAAATAGACACAAAGTGTACTAAAAAGACCTTGAACAGGTTTATATTTGCACACTATGGCCTCAGACTTACAAACACATCTTCCCTGCAAACATCGAACTGGCATTATTCAGATGTGTAAAATTACTCCAGTGCACAAATGTTTGTAGGACTTGGATGCTCAAGGCTGATATTGTAATGCTTCAAAGTAGATCAGTGTCACCCAAAAAGAAGAAGTGGATGAGATGGTGGCCATGGCAGCAAGGGAGAATTCGGTGAGATATTAGGAAACGCTTTCCAACTATAAGGTAGTTAAGCTCTGGAATAGGCTTCCAAGGGAGGTTGCGGAAACCCAACATTGGAGGTTTTTAAGAACAAGTTGGACAAACATTTGTCAGAATCCTCCAAGATTACTTGATCCTGCCTCAGCGCAGGGAGCTGGACTTGACGACCTCCTGAGGTCATTTCCAGCACTACGTTTCTATTATTCTGTGATAGTCATGATTTTTTATGAATGCAGTTCTCTGAAGGCCTGATCCAAACCCCACTGAAGCCAGGGAAAGAGTCACTGGCTTCAAGGGGCTTTGGATCAAGCCCTAAATGGACAAAGAAATCTCAGATAATTTAATCCAGGAGTCGGCAACCTTTGGCACATGGCCTATCATGGTAACCTGTGAGCAGGCCACAAGAGATTTTGTTTACATTGACCATCCACAGTCATGGATTCCTGCAGTCCCAATGGCTGAGGTTTGCCATTCCTGGCCAATGGGAACTGCGGGAAGCAGTGTGGGTCTGGCCCACCAGTGCACCTCTGGCTCTGGGCAGTCTCTGCTTCCTACCACCTGTGTGGCCCTGCCTGTCTCCTCAGAGTTGAGCCACTTGGGAGTGGTGCAGAAGCCTGGCCAGTCTCAGCCAGCTGTGGTGGGGGGAACAATGTGGAGGGCTTGGCTGGACCCATCCAGGCAAATACGTCTTGAGGGACCTCGGCCAGGTAGACCCTGGCCTGGCTGTTTGAGCCACTCCTGAGGGATGGGAGTGATTCCTCGCCCTGCGACCAGCCCTGGCTGCACTGCCGGCTCAGCGCAGCAGACACAGTCGACTCTCAGCAGGGCTGGTGAATGCGGCCGGGAAGCAGGGCTTGGGGGAGTGGGCCTATGGCAGGGGCTCTCAAACTGGGGGTCAGGACCCCTCAGGGGAGTTGCGAGGTTATTACGTGTGGGGGTCATGAGCTGTCAATCTCCATCCAAAACCCTGCTTTACCTCCAGCATTTATAATAGTGTTAAATATATTAAAAAGGGTTTTTAATTTATAAGGGGGAGGTTGCACTCAGAGGCTTGGTATGTGAAAGGGGTCACCAATAAAAAAGTTTGAGAGCCACTGGTCTCTGAGGAGTATGGACGGGGGGAGGAGGCGCTGAGCTGGGAACAGGCAGGGAAGATCGGTGTGTGTTGGGGCACTGGGGAGTGGGGGTTCTGTGTGCGGAGTGTTGGGTAGTTGAGGTGGGGCTGTGGGCAGGGGTGGTATTTGCAGGGCACTGTGCATTTGTGGGTGGGTCTGGGGGGGGGGCTCTGGCCATAGGGAGTTGTGGGTTGTTGGGCGGGGGTGTGTGGCATGGGCCTGCCCCCGAGGGGAAGGGGCATGCAGCCAGCACAGGGCCAGGCAGGCCACTGTGCGTCTGGCAACTGCCAGTTTGTAAATAGTGCCCTCGCATTGGGCAGAGCAGGGCCTCCCGTGCCGTGCCACGCCCCGCCCCACTGCCTCTGGCTGGCCCCTTTCCCACAAAAGGTTAATCTGACCCTGATGCTACAACTGATAATTTCATAATGAGGGAACTTCAGTTAAGTGTTTTGTTTTGTTTTTTAATTGATGGTTCACTTCTGTGCCCTTAAAACATTCTGTTTTCATCCAGCTGTTAAAAATTGTGTTTCAGTCAATACAGAGATAAATTGCCACATTTTATAACTAGTAGACATGGATCATATTTACAGCACCACTCCAGGACACAGTTAGACTGTCCCTAGAGCATTCCCTTGGTTCCTTCTTAACCGAGTCACAGATTGCTTGCTTTCTTACAAGGTGTCTACCACCCTAGTTTCTTTTGTGACCAAGCAGATCAGTTAAATCAGGTCTTAAAAGACAATAGGAATGACTAAATACATTGTTGCTAAACAAAAACTCTTAGAAAGAGGAAAAAGAAAAGTATTTTCATAGCCATAAAACACCATTTTCTATTTGCGTTATATTATCAACCTTCTATAGCTCCTTCACTACTGGATGCAGTAGGAGAAAGCCAATTCCATCATCATAACTCAACTTCAGTGGTTAAAATAGATCCAAATAGGAGGGTAAACTCACTGCATTTGGGGGATATTGACTAAGGTTTTGATGCTACGCAGTAATGAGGTGTGGTATTAAGCATGACGATGGGCTGCAGCTGAGGGAAAAGGAGAAATGTATTTGAAAGAGTTCATCTCTCCATAGAGCAGGACCATCGTTAGGCAAGCAAAAGGATATGGGTATTTTTTCCATTCTCATTACCTAAAAATTCCACCATTTACTCCATCAGGATGGAGCATCCCTACTGATGTCAAAACAAATAAACATGAGAGGAGCAATGACTCCTCCCGCAGAAAGTTTTGAAATGCTGAATGCAATTTCCTGCATTTTAGAAGATATTAATGCAGTTCAAATGAGAGATTTTTATGCAAAATGCATGTGCTATGTGTTCTCTCTTTTGCTCAGGCATGTAGAGGCAAGAGTCTGCTTTTAGAAGCGGTGGATAGAAGACATCTGGGCTGGGCACGTCTTCTCCCACCAAGTGTTGGGAAACTCAGAAATGTCTCAGCCCTGTTCCTCCTGCTGCTCACTGGTGAGTCTCTGCCAACTAAGGAGGACTCCCGCAAGCCCATGAGATGTTGACTTCTTCCTCTGTTTTTAGTAGGGGTGGGAAAGCTATTAAACCTCTCTTAGCCTAACCTGCTATGCCGAAGTAAACTTAGACTACGTCTGCACTATAAAACCTATACCAACATAGCTACATTGCTGTACTAAAAAAATGAAGCCCTACTTTTTAGGGCCAAATTTTCATTGATCAAAGATCAGGGTTTAAACTCATGATCATACCGAAGTAGCTTGTGTAAATTGGTTAGTTGGATTTAGACATGCACAATTACGTGGTTATAAACAAGCCCAAAGGGATTTTTGCAGATCCAGAATTAGACATCCCTTTAAAGCAAGTTGGCCCTCAATTTTCTGTACTATATGTTTTTCTGGAAACTTCTCTTCTACATTTATAAAAATATTCTTGAAAGCAATCCAAACCTTTAGAAAAAGTTATGGTGAATCTACAATAGTCTTGAATGTGGGGCTCTCCCACACTTGATATCAGTGCATCACTGGATTACAAGAGCTGGTGAAAATGCCAGTGGCAATCTTATGCCAATGTCCCACAGGAGATTGGTGATTTGTGCTAATAGAAGCTGTTGAATTTTTCCATGGAAGATAACATTCAAACTGCCCATTAATCTTCTGCAGATCATTAGCTCAGTGGAACGTGCTCAGAAGAGTTTGTGCCCAAATGTATTTACAGTAAATTAATAATATATCAAAACATTTTGTCCATTCTTAGCATCTCTGGCTGAGGAACTCCCAGTGCTTTACAAGCAGTGACTTCATTGTGTACATGATAATATCGGAGTTATGAGAGCTATTAAATTGCAGGGACCTCTCACCAGGCTTAACTCATGCAAATAGTCCTTCTAACACATAGATTTATTTTGGGCTACTGACATCTTTGCTTTTCTGTAATCACATTTTAATGATTAAAAATCTTCTAGCTTTACTTGATAGAGATGTAAATCTGCGGATGTATTTGATCACTATCCTGCCTCTGGCAGGAGCTTGATAAAAGGCTGTCATGCAAGTCCTGCTAAACAGCTGTTTGCTTTTATGACTAACAAAAGCCTGAGAAAGTTTCCAAACAAGGGTAACTTAGTCCTAACGTGTATAAAGCTTTGCCTTCTGATCTCTTAAAGCCTTTAAGCCAATGCTGTTCACTGTTTAATTTAATGTTAGCCCTAGATTACACTCATTCAGTGATTTAAACTGAAATGTGCACAGACATATCTTGGGCTCAGTTCACCATTGCCTGGCACTTTTTGTCATCCTCTACGCTTGTTCAAAATGGGAGTAGAATGCTACCATTCTGGTAATGCAGGGCAGGAGTGAATCTGACTCGTTATAGTCATAGAATCATAGAAAAGGACGTCTAGAAGAGACCTCAAGAGGTCATTTAGTTCATACTCCCCAGAGGCAGGACCATCTCTGAAAGATGTGTGTGTGAGCTGATTCTTAAAATCCTCCAATGATGGGGCTTCCCCTGGAAGCTTATTTTAGTATTTAACAATCACTAGAGTTGGAAAGTTTATATTTAACCTTGCTGCAAACTAAGCCAATTATTTCTTGGCCTACCCTTGGTGTCCATGGAAAACAAATTTATCATGTTCCTCTGTAATACCACGCTTATAACAATCTGTTTTTCACACTTACAGATAAGCATAATCAGTTTCTCTCTCACACTTAAATTCATGTAGGGATCATTGGAACATCGGCATTGTCATTCCAAACAGACCTTCTAGTCAGTATCCTGTCACTGACTGTGGCAAATGTTGAACATTTCAGTGAATGACAGAGTATAAAACCCAACATGATGAATCTAATTACACAATATGATAGCATGGGGGAAACTTCTCCTTGACATCAGCTGGTTACTTGGATGTGTCCTGCAGTATTAGACTTAATACTCCTTGCAATTTTATTTTAGCTAGTGAAAACACCTATGCTAGTCTTATTCAAATAAATATATAACTCTTTTTCAATCTTACTTAGCTATTGACCTCAATAATATCAAGTGACAATGAGTTCCAAAGTTTAATTGTACATTTTAATTTTAAAAGAATTGTTCTTTAATCCATTTTAGATTTTTACTTCAAATTTCTTCTTGTTTCTCTATCTTGATAAAGAGCAAAAAGAAGCATTCAGCTGGCCTATCTGTTCCACTCATTATTGTAAATCTTTCAGTCATTATCTCCTCTTATTCTTCTCCATTCAAAACTAAATAGTCCGGTCTTTCTAACCACTCTCCTCATGGAAGTGGAAGGCACATGCACTTAACACTATTTTGCTGCCCTTCCCTGAGCCTTTCTAGTTTTGCAATAACTTTACTGACATAAACTTGTAGTGTGAGGACATGTAACTTGTTGATGTCATGCCAAAATAGGATTTTGCATATAATTACCGAAGTAGTCTTAATTATTAATTCACATTTTAAAACTGTTATATTTATTCTCTCAATGCACTTAAATTTTATTTATTTTCTTTGCTCTCTGGCTACACTGCTGAGTTGTCTTCTGCCACTCTCAGATGATTGGCAACCGCAACAAATTACAGGGCTAGTAAATTCTGGCCACCTTACCAGATGAGGCACATGAACAGGTAGGTGGGGGAAACTTCCACTGCGGTGACCCATATGGTATCTGTTCCATGGGACAACTGCTTCTTCACATCTTATCAGTGGAACAGCTTTCACTACCATTCCATTTCAGAATTATGAACATTGATAATATCTGAGTGCATTATCTAAAGCAGGTAGTTTTGAGTGGGTTGTTCTGAAGTTATAGTGTAGGGGTGGCTTCTAATTTCAAAATTAAGTTCCTGATTTCAAATGACCCCAAAATTCAGAGTAAGTCAGATCTCAGTTTCAGTTCTGGCCACAGCTCAACTTCCTCAGAAGGAAATGGATACACTACAGAGGATTGGATATGCCAGGGTAACTATGCCAGCAGAGCCCTGTTGTATAAATGCAGTGTATGCTGGCAGAAGAACTCCTACACCACCTCTCTGAACAACATTAGCTATATGCACAGAAGCATTCTTCTGTTGACATAATTGTGTCTACACTGGCATGGCTAGGGCGGCTAGGACAGCAGTCCACAAACTGGGGAGGAACATTCACAGTGTAATGGCAATACCTGGGCCAGCCCCCACAGGGAGTGGGAAGGAAGGACCACCCTGTACCGCTCTGCCCCCAGCTCCATTCCAGCCCTACCTCAGGTCTAGCCTAGGCCTGGGACACTGGCTCCCAGCTCTGCTCATGGCTACAGCCCCCAGCCTCGCTTATGGCCCTGCCCCCAGCTCCTGATCATGGCTCCCGGGGGGTGCAGCCCAGGCAATGTGGGGGGAACAAGGACAAAAAAGTTTGGGGACCACTGGGCTGGGGAGTGACTGAAAATCCTCCCTTAAACCGGAATTATACTAATGCACAAATGGATATTAGGTATTCGATTCCCATTGGCTAACTGCCCTTGGTGCCTTTGGAAATCTCCCCCCTTGGAAAACAAAAGACTGAAACAGAGTCAAAGGAAATTAATTATGAAAGAGCTTTGCAACCTGAGGGACACTAAGGACAGCCTAGGAGCCAGAGCAGGAGATGCATCCATCACTTTCATTAGGAATGTATAGTGAAGAAGGAGGAATTATTTTGTTTCCATTTTGAGTGAAGTACTCCAGCATCTATGTCTGTGTGGACAGGTCATACATAAGTCCGGAGCTGAGGTTTATTTATAGTAGAAAAAACTAGAGTTGAAAAAGTGATATAGACTGCCCAAAGCAACTGGTAGAATTCTTTGAAATTTTTAATAAAATAGTAGATACAGGCAACCTGGTAGGCATAATTTACTTGGGTTTTCAAAGGCTTTGATAAGGTCCCTGCAGAAGAAAATTACTGAGGAAAATAAATAACGATGGGACATGAAGGAAAGTCCTAGCACAGATTAAAATCTAGTTAAAATACAGTATAGGAAAGATAATGCTGCGAAAAACAACTGCTTCTCAGAGCACAAAGAAGCTAATAAGTTATTCATCTTCTGAGTTGGCATTCTTCAATGTATATTTTAATGATCTGCAGCAGGAGAGAAAGTAACTTGGTAAAATTTGCTAATGAGATTACATTGGGTTGGTCAAGGGTCAAGTGAAAAGTGATGAAAACCTGTCCACTAATGGTAATGACGTGCTCTGAAGCTGAAAGTAACAATTAACATTTCTTATTAAAGGTAGTTATGGGAATAACACAAGGGAGTTTTGAGATTTATCTTTCCTTTTCCATCGTGACTATAAATCTAATCTGTCTATATCATCTGTGTGTTGTAATCAGCAGCTGCTAGCATGATGGCTTTGAGAGGTTCTCCCTCCATGCTGCTGAACATCTGACCCTGATCAGAAGAAGAAAAATGGACTAGGGAGGATATGTTCCACCAGATCCTTGATTCCTCTATAGCCTTTGATTGTGAACACAGAGCTTTGATGGTCCATATGACTGTGACCATGGAGAAGGACTAAGAGGAAAAAGGACCAAAAGGTATCTAGGGAAATGCACAAGGACATCATGGATTTGCTCAAGAAACAAACTCAGATGTTGCAGAGTATTACTGACCTACATGCCCAAAGAGCCTGGACTCAGTAGCCTTTCTAATTCTTGGAAAATTACAACATAACACTTCCCAACATAACTGTTGGTAGAACTGGGATGAAGAAAGTGGCATGGTGGAAACTAGATCCCTATTCCCCAGAAATTCATCCACCCAAGTGCTGCTACCCCACAAAACACTGCAAAAGTGCCCCACAAGGCATTGAGGCATGGCGCCATGGGGAATGCTGGGATACCTACTTATGATGCACTGCATTTTAAATTGATGCAACCACTCATGGTGCAAACGTACAGCACCAACGCAAGCACCCACGTGCAAAAGTCAGTTGTCGTACACTGACGTAACTTGCCTCAACCACATTTGGTAGTGTAGACGTAGCTTGAGACCTATTGTTTCTGTCTATCTGAACAGTACAATTATAGCGCTGATTTAAAAATAGAAAGATGGGAAATTTTTTTAAAAAATTAAAGTTTAAATACTGAAGGAAAAGTTCTGGTGTTGTATCCCCATTTTACAGGTCATACTCCTGCTTTCAACCTTTGTATTGGCATATAATCAGAGCTGGTTGAAAAGTTACAACCTTTTCTGATGTAATAAAGGGACAATTGTATGTATATGTCTGTGTGTATTATATATCACACATACACACACCAATTTTTATATATCTATATCTATACAGATATAGATATATAAAAATAAAGTCTTCAATAGCACCAATAACCATAGTATATAAATGCTTTCCAGGTACATCACACAATGAAATCCCTAATGGACTTCAAGGAGTCTTCTGCTCTTTTTGTTTTCCTGCTATGGAAAAGCCAGAGGGACAATGTCTGTCTGAGCTCTCAGCTGAGCACAGAAATTTCACAGGCTTCAAGATCTGGACTTGAGTGTCTTTTGAAAATCCCGTCTTGAACTCAAGAGATGATTATGAGTTGGAGTGAAAGGTACACAGTGCCAGTGGGTTCAGATTGGTGTAACATACACACTGAAGGGTAAGAAGTTTCCAAACCCTTAGACTTTCTTGCACCACCTTAGACACACTTTCAAATTTGACCCTAATTGCATCCGTTTGCTTTTCGGCAAATATAAATGATTAGAAAAGTAATTATATTTCAATTTTTTTCCCCAGGAAGTCCAATGGTTGCTGAGGCAGTTCATTGCTATCATGCAGTTTGCCACTTCCTTTAGTTGACATTAAACTGTAAGAGACAAATTAGGCAGTATATGTTCATAGTGAAAAAAAAATATTAATTTTACATCCATCAATTGTTTGGTTTGGTTTGGTTTATTGACTAGCTTTTTATTTTTTTGGACATATCAAACAACAGAAAATAGTAGGATGGTCTACAGTCGATAAATGAAGTGTTGTAATATAGTATAGTGCTAATTGGTGTTAACGATATTATCAATATAATTACCTGGTAATGCAATGCCATTAATATTACATGCCTCAGTTAACTTTGTCACAAAATTACAGGAGACTCTTTCCAGCACAGAAATGTCATGCAACAAAAGATTTATGGAAAGTCACCTAAGAACTTCGTAAGGCAAATAGTTCATATATTTCCCCAGTCTCATCCCTTCTGTTAAAAAAAATTGTGTGCAACATTAACAAGAAAAAGACTATTTATAATAAAATTAGTGCTGTCAAAGTCTGCCAAGAAGTCTAAGGCACAGGTAACAGGGTAATTGACAAATTTGTAGTTTATCAGTGAGACAGCCAAACTTGCTAGAACCACATCTAAAGGTAGCATCAGTAGGAGTGAGGAGGAGAAGAGAGCGGGTGAGCGGGCAGGGGGGAGTGAAAACAACAAAAGGGACTCTGTAGGAAGGTGGATTCGCAAATGCAGTGGGATTGACATAATTAGTCCTTATCGTGAGAACCTCAGGTTTAATTTAGAGGGCAGCCAATAGGTTCCTCATTAAACAAACTGAAACTCATTAAGGTTCTCAAGGGTTCTAGCCTATGTTAGTAAATTGAAAGAAATAAAACTTTGTATTCTTTTCATAGATGTTATTAAAGTGAAAAAACCAACAAAAAAATAAAATCAAGCAAGCATACCATTACAAAACTACTTTTCAATACTACTACTACCAGCTCTAAAAATGAATGCCATATTAAGGTCAAATCAATACATCTATGAGAATTAAGATCCAATCAATCTTTCTTGCAAGCAAAGCAAATGATAAAACTGTCAGTTCTTATAAGTAAAGGACAAGTTTGAAGAGCTCAGTTTTCTTGGGAACTATCTACCAAGGGTCAGAATGTTAATTTAAAACAAGAAAACTTCAAGTTTATCCTAGGCTGGTATTCATAGGTTCTACTTCTCTCACATTATCTACCAGTCTTTAAGATCAAACACCAAATCTGTTTTATTTTGAAATCACATACTGCAGTGAATGTAGACTTTCAATGGGACCTTTGGACTAAAACACAAAGCTTTACCAAATTCTGTAATGAAACCTGAAACCAGGAGAAACTCTCTTGGGTTTGGAGAGCTCTTTACAGGTCAGGTTCATTAAATAGTTTTACAATTTTTCTGTTGAACCAAGGCAGAGCAAACTGGGCCATTTATTGGCTTTGGTTTGAAACCATGCAAGCCACTGAGCTATCAGAACTCTGGGTTTGGGTGAGTTTTGCTTTGAATCTCTGTTCAAACAGCAACTCTGAAAATGAAACAGGTTTGAAAGCCCCACAGGGACCCAAACAAAAATAAGATTTGCATGAAACGTCATCCATTGCAAACATCATACAAGTCTACCACAAAATTATCAAAGATGTCATAGTTAACTGGGAAAATAAACCAAATTCAAATTAATTCTAGCCGAATACATTGGCTTAGTCTACGTGACCAAGTCTCTCTTTAGTAGCTGTACACAAGATTACAACTACTGTACTTGATACTTCCACCCAAAGAAGTTCTCTTTTTACGCAGTCAGTCAAGGACTGTGGTT
Source organism: Chelonoidis abingdonii (assembly GCF_003597395.2). NCBI lineage: Eukaryota > Metazoa > Chordata > Testudines > Testudinidae > Chelonoidis > Chelonoidis abingdonii. The sequence goes on along the minus strand of NC_133776.1, from coordinate 96,702,574 downwards.
TTGGTATTGAAGGCTCCAAGTTCAGAACCCACTGTTGATTGTGGTGTACATGATCAGGGTTTATTAAAATACTGTGCCAGATCAACCCACCAATAACCACGCATTCCATTTCTTTAATATACATTTTTCCCTAAGATTCTCTAAAACAAATACCCTCTTTGGCTTTTCTGTCTTTTGGTGATGAAGAATCCAGATAATCTCTACCACTGTACTCTGAAGCAATGTAGTCACATTTGTAGCAATACTTATTAATTTTCAGTTTAGCAATTCAAGCCTCTCATGACTGACATTTGTTTTATCACTAGTGAAATAAAACTGTCTACAGTATTTCAAAGGCTGTTTATAGTCAGCTTTTTTGTCATTAAAGATTTTCACTGTTTAAGACTGACAAGTATGAGTACCCAGATGTTGACATTGCAGTCAAGCTATTCATAATAAAAAGTTTGAAATAAAAACTCAGAGGCAATAACAGTATAATTTTATCACGAGTCTGAACTTATACAAATGGAAATCAAAGCCTGGGGAACATTATTAATGAATAATTTATTCAAATCAATGCAGAAACACTTGTGGAAAATGTTTAAACAAGTGGAAAACTCGATTGCCATTTTGACCTTTTAAAACTGTAGCAATACAGAAATCCACAGGAAAAAAACATCAAGAAATAATTATACTGAAATGAAAAGGCAGACTTGTAAGAGGATATATTTTTGGTGGCTTCCGGCATATACAGCAAACTCAGTATCAAAGGGAAGCTTTAATTTTTTCCCACAAGATTCACAAACATTTCTTCTTCATGTGGGGTTGTCAGCCTTCCTGAGCCGCCTGCTTCGTGAGGATGCAACCACAGCAGCATCAATGGGACGTGAAAGATTTACAGCCATTTTCAGATGGTGAGCCCTCAGGATAACTAACATCACCATGGAAACAGATTGGGATATTTAGACTTCAATATATCTAAATTTCACCTGAAGATTCATCGAGGTTTGACCTGTGCTTTTTCCCTACACTCCGTATTTTTTTATATATATTATGTGAATCATTCCTCCCAGTTTCTTTGTATCCAATCAGACTTATCTTAACATAGTCTTATTAAAGGTTAAAGAAAGACTATCCACTGAGCACCGTTAAAATAGCTCACCAGTCTGGAACATTCTCTTGGTTCTAATGGAAATTAAAGCTAGGAAATTTCTCGGAGCTAGGGGAGTCTTTCAAATGGATAATTTTAAGCGTGCCCACTGTAACTTCAGTATCTGCACTGGAATTTCCAAACACATTAGTTCTACATGTTGTATTCCAGAGGTAAAGCCCAGAGAAAGGGAAAGAAAAGAAAATATAATAGTAAGAATGTCCAGTACTAATACATACACTGGGCCTAATTATGCCCTTATCCATGCACAGAGGAAACTCTCCATCTTTTGATCTCATGTCTCTTCTACAGAATGGGGTAGGATCAGCTGCCTCCATACCACCATTCCCTCTTCTCTGCATTCCCAGAAACTCTCCACAAAGAGATCAGGGTTCATGCAGGGACATGGACAGAGATTAGGCATGCTAGGAATGGATCTGTCAGCAACTTCTATATGCGTTGAGGGTGGAAAATGGGTAGGCCCATGGAAGAGGCAGGGGCTCAGAGGATGTACATCATCTCCCCCTCACCACAACCTATGGAGGTTCCAAGGGAAGTGTAATGCAGTTCAAGGATACACTTCAAAACTTACAATTTGCCTCTCATTTTCTCATTGGCGGCATCACTCAGCACACGCTGTTCCTTCCAGCTGAAACTAACAACAGAATTTTCTTGGGTTTTATGTCACTTTCGGAGAAATTCCTTACATAACAGCAAGCTAGCTTCTCCTACTCAAGCAGCACAGACTACAGGCTTGACTCTCATCTCATGCTGATGTAATGTCATAAATTGAAATGAACTTTGCCTCTGACTCAGACCCAATGTCTAATGCAGACTATCAAAACAACAGACTACATTAATTGCTGACTTAAGTAGATGCCATTTCTTTAACGTCAGTGGGATTAGTCTACTTAACCCCAACAGCGAATTTAGCTCATCATCTTTATCTGTATGCCAGTCATTAATGCTTCCCCCACAACAAAATGAAATAAAATGATGATTCCTCATCCGATAAAAACTAGCTGACAAAGATTTACATTTGTAAGAGGAGAATTCATATGCAAATCTCATACCTAATAGTTCCTGACAGTGAAAGAGGAGGACAACATCCATCTGATTAAGATGTACAGAATATGACAATACCCAAAGCAAAAAGCATTCAACTCCTGTACATGTACAGTAAGATACATACGACATGCTGCTGCTGCATTGCCCTGCCCTTTGTGCGATCACATTTCCACCAGGGCAAAGTAGTACCAAGTCAGAATGATCATGCTTTACACCTCCAATGCACCGGAGCAAATGAAAACACAACGTGCAAAGTCCATGGAAAATAAGGCCCAATATATTTAACATCAGACTGTCATAAACAGATAGCTAAGGGTTAATGTTTCTTTTACCTGTAAAGGGTTAACAAAGGGAACCACACACCCTGACCAGAGGACCAATCAGGCAAACCGGATTTTAAAGCTAGGGTGCATGAGAGACTGTCTGTGGGTGTGTGGCTAGGGATTCTCTCTTGTCTGCTTCTCATCCGTATCTCCTGGGTCTGTATCTCAGCATGAGTAGGGATCTGTTCCTATCTCACACCTCTACCTTAAATGGTTTCCCAGTTGTAAAGGCATACAAGGTATAAGACAACAGGCTTTATGATAGGTTTGATGTGTATTAACATGTGTGTAGTTGCTGGAATGTTTAAAATGTTTTCTTTGTACGAAATGAGAGAGCTGTTTTTATTCACATTTTTCCTTTTAAGCAATATGCGGTCCTGATGGTATTGTCACCTTGAATGCAGAGTATTCACTGTTTATTGTTTTCTTTCTTTCTTTTGACCTGTTATTGAGTTCTCTGAGGAACGCTAAGGAATGAGGGGGTGCTGGTGGATGGATTTGGGCGAGGTGACATCTGTTGCAGGGACCAGGGGGTCGGGGGGGTAATATGACTTTTGGGGTTTGGCCATTCAAGAGTTTTGCCGTCACAGCTAGTCGCCCAGGAACATCCAGACCAGGGAGGCGGTAGCTGCGGGATGAGAAAAGAGCAGTAAGGGATGGGTTCCTTAGTAAGTGTCAGGCCTCTGAGTCTTGGGGTCCCCCAGGGAAGGTTTTGGGGAGACCAGAGTGAGCCAAAACACTGGAATTTTTGGCTAGTGGCAGCGATATCAGATCTAAGCTGGTAATTAAGCTTAGAGAGTTCATGCTAGCTTCTCAGTTTATGAACGCTAAGGTTCAAATCTGAGTAGGAAGCTACAACACAGACAAGGTATTTTAATGCATCTCACAGGGAGATAGCAGCATTGGGGAATGAGATCTTCTTCATTGTGGGTAACATTCACCTCTGTGCTAAAGACTCTCAACCATGCATCCCACTCACCAGTAAAATCCCAGAGCTTATGTAACGCCCTCCTGTCCTGGGATGAACTACATCACTCATCTTATTCAGAGTACTTTAACAAAGACCCTGGACTTCCTTAATAAATATAAGTGCATTGTTGGCCATACTTTATTAGTTACTGTTAGGTTTTCTAAATCAAAAGGTCATGCACCGAATGAAACACGAACAGCAGAGACGTCCCCCCACCAACCCCAATGAAAATACACCGATAGCATTCTCATTAAGCAAAAGAGGTTTTCATTTAAAACCTGAGAAACAGTAAAGAAGAAATACTTAAAGCTGGCCTCTTTTCATGATTTCTCATGGGTCATAAAGCAGGCTGCAAAAGCCCGCTGTCCTAATTAGCACAGGAAAAAATTCAAATGTCAGACTTTCGTTGGGCAATGAACTGTTCCCCAAACAAAATAAAACATTGGAACAAGCGAGTGAAGGTAGAATATATTTCATATAGCTCCTGTTTGAAAGACAAAAAAGTGTAATAAGTGCATTAAAGGTCTGATCAAGATTTAAGTCGGAATATTATGAAAATTACATACAGACACAAGGGAAAGGTTACCGCTAACCTGAAAATCCAAGATAAATAGCCAATGAGCACTAGGAGGAAAAAAATATTTCTGAAAACTCTCCAGTGCCATTGGATTTGTTTTAAACAAGCATGTGCAAGAGCTTGTGAGAACTCAACTAAAGTCCTTGACACCACGAAAAAGGGATTTAATGACTCGTTTTCTCCTGGGCTCACAAGGCAATATCATTAGTTTAAAGACCAGATGATTTTGGGACCAGTAAGAGCATTTATATTTAAAACAGATAAAATAAGGGTAATCATGTATCATGCTCTTCTTAATCTGACACCATCAACTCAGGTGGGGGTAGGGGGACAAATCACATTTTTGCTCCTACTTTGGTTACAAATAACTTCTAAGATCACTATCGCTGAAAGACTGGAGAGAGATTTTTTTTTATTAGGGTGGAGGTACTATTTTATTTACTTTATAAATTTGGCAGCAGCTTGTGTATAGCCCGTTTCACTGGATAGTTGATGAACTGTACCAGGTGCTTAGCTCTGCTTGGATGAAGCTGCTTTATGGTTGGTCTGTGCTGCCCATCTCTTACGCTGGAGAATCCGAGGGTGTCTCAAATCTACCTATTCCCCTTCCTCTCCCCAGGGGGTAGCTGAGGAAAGGCTGATCCCTGCTCCCCCGTGATCTCTGAGTACCATAAAGGTTTCCCCTGAAGACCCATGGATAGAGCAGCCTTTAGGATTGGCTCAGGACTAAGATAGCCATGTAGCACTGGCCGGGCATAAAGGTAGTTTAAAGCCACATTTGCACACACCCGCCCTTTGCAAGCTTCCAGAAAAAAAGGTTGAGTCTATTCACAATTGTCTGTAAGGAACAGCTCCCTACTCTTGCATTCCACAATGGGGGAAGGGGCCTCTCTCTGAAGTATCAGTATTCCCACCCAAAAGATTAATAGATATGACGGGCCAAAGATCCTAGCCAGTGTTACAAATTTTCTGTTCCTATGTAAGTTTGCTAGTAGAACATGTTTATGTTTGTTTGTTTTTCTGACTGCAGCATGTGCTAGCACTACCTATTATTTTTAGCCTATGTCCAGACAAAAATTTAGATCTGGATCTGAACCTACGAAAAGCTTAAGGATGGTTTGATGCATTCATAATAGGCATACAATTCTACTGGTTTGCCATTTAAAATTTTCAGACCTGGATTTGGAGCCAAATGTCCATAGAGTTTGGGCTTAGGTCCATTTCTCAGGGAGGGTTGCTTCTAATTGTGAAATCGACAAATGTAAAGAGAAAAAAGTGTTAGCTACTGTATGGCCAACCTAGCATGAAGAATGAATACAAACAGTAAGGCATAATATTCCTGCAAGAAGTTTTAAAAAGAAATCAGTGCTCATACACATGTTCAAGAACATGTTCAAGCCTGTATAGTGAGAACTGTGTACTGCATTCTGATGGCATATTAAAATTGTACAAAAAATACTGCAACTAGTTAATAGCATGCAGATGCACTAATTTAACTGTCGCAGTTACTGGTGTGCTAACAGGTGACAGTGGCCTTAATGAAAATGAAATTACAAGTATATTTTACAGTTAAGTGTAATTACAATTACAATTGAAATTGCAAGTAACTGGAGATGCTCCAATTAAAATGAAAAGATTACACCAAAATGTGCCTGGTATGTGATCCCTTCCATGAAAGGGCAACACCCTACTAATTGGTGTCCAGAAAGCCAATATTTTAACAGATGTGTTATTTTTTAATTAATCTTCCCATTTGTAGTCTCCCTACATTTCACACTTCAAATTTCAGTTTTGAAAATTAAGGAGTTCATAATATTCTCAAGAAATACAGAATGGCATATGAACACTTTTACCTCAAGTACATGGATTCAGATTCAGTCCAGGTTAACTGCAACCATCTAATGCCTGCTGAGAAACTGAGAACTCTCTCTCTCTCTCACACACACACACACACACCCCGGATGAGTATGAAGAAGCTCGCTATACCATTATCCCTGCCATACTTATCCTGTGGTTAGTAGTCAATTCAGCATTGGCCACCAGCCAATACATATACATACAAATACATATTCTGAAAAATCAAATGAAGGAAAGGTGGGTGAGGTAATATCTATCATTGGACCAACTTCTGCTGGTGAGAGACAAGCTTGTCACCCACTTTGCCTCCCTATATCTTGGGACCAACATGGCTACAACACCACCACATACAAATAAAGGAATGGTCAGTTCACTTCAAATTCCTTTGTCAACAAGACAGCAGCTCATGAACAAATGAGGTTCTTCAAATTCTATAAGGACCATCATCTTTCAATTCAGATGACAGTGTAACAGAGATTTGATACAGGCATCTAGAAATAGACATCAAATAAAGCCTGTCAAATAAAGCAGTATTATTATACATTCAGCTGAACGTAATGTCATGCCCTTCTAAAACCAAGATAGAATTAGCATAGTAAACGTACAGATCCATCTATCTTCTACACCCATCCCACAACAAAGAAATAGGCCAGCTTTTGGAAGTTTATCAAAATACATAAAGAAATCTGTCAATGTCAACTAGATCATAATACCACAAATATACCTACCTGTGACAAGATGCCTACAAACTACTTGGCAACGATTAGGAAGCTGGTGTGCTGTGGCCATTCCTTATCACACTAAACATAATTGTCTTGCTGTTACAGCAAGCAGACAAGGGCAGCAAAAGGTATCTATTTGTCATCCTTTGTCTTATTATTGTAAGCTCTTTGGAGCAGAGACCATCTTTTGTTATATGTGCATAAAGAGCCTGATCCAGAGGCAAATGAAGTTAATGGAAGACTTTTCCACTGATTTCAATGGCCTTTGCATCAGACTCTATGCACAATGGATCTTTGATCAAGGTGCTCTAAGCACTGTCACACTAATAACACAAAAAGAGTCCCTTTTAATTAAGGTACTTCTCAAAACAGAACTAATTTGAACTCACAAAAAGTAGTAGTTTACTTACAAAGCAGATGATATTTACTCAGGACAGGAAATATCTGATTTTGAAAATCAGCCTCCGATTTAATGCCCACAATCTTGTGGATACAATTACTTGTAGGTGCAAATGATGGCAGGTGTCAGTCAACCTGATATGAGTATGTACCAGTGGGGCCATCTAATTAACTATTTGTGGACGCACCACAAAGATTGGTTTAAAAATCAGGCTCTAAAAGCTATATTATATCCCAGATCCTCACCTACTGATGTTAATAGGAGTTGCATGAGTGGATTCAGTCCAGTTGATAACCTTTATTGCAAGAGAAATTGTGATATGAAGTAGTAAGTACTTGTAAGACAACTTGTAAAGATTTCTAGACAAGTACCTTAAAAAACCCCAAGAAAATGCCATCCATGAGGACAAGGGCATTGCCACATCTTATTACCAGAAGGAACAAAGGAAACTATATCTCGAAAGCATTAGTGACTTCCAGTCACCTTTTGTTCCAGCTGATTGGTCCACAGTTCTCCATGTAAAGCTATAATCAGAAACCAAGTTGCTAACTATTCACAACTTACTCACTAATGCAATTTATTTTAAAAACAAAACAATTTCATCTTCCCCTTTTTGATTCTTCACGTTTTGTTCTCTCTTCATTTTATTGAATGGGATCTTAATGCTGATGAGAAAACACAGGTCCAAACCCAAACCATCTGTTTCAAGTGACCAATTATGGTTCTGATCCAGTCCAAATTTTTGATTATTTAAATGCCTGACTTGACTCCCACTGAAATCCATAAAAGTCTGTCCACTGACTTGGATCAGGTCCTTATTATATTGACTAATACGTCCACCTATGGCTAATTTGTTGATAAATGGAAATATGGGATCTCAACAGGCCTAGCTCTAGTAAAATTTGCTCGGTTTCATGCACCTTGTTCTGCTGATAAGATTTACTTGATAAGGTCTGATTACACAGCAGCTAATGGAATACTAGAAATGGCAAGGTCGGTTTTTTGGGTTTTTTTAAATAAAAGCTTTCAAGCTAGTGCGTACCAGAATATCAGGTACTCCTGTTTGTTAAATTGATTTAGCCTACTACTTTATATTCCAAGGAGCATGAGTGGTTGCTTGATTTTTTTTTTAATATACAATTTGTGTGAATGGTTTTAATAAAAAGCTTCAGTGACAAAAATCTGACCAAAATCTGAACAGTGTAAACAAGGAATATGCGTGACATATTACTTAAGAGGATTAATTATCTATATCTATATATTTAAATTACCTTAAATGCCAACCATGCACACTGCTAAAAGAAAGAATAAAAAAAGGAATCACCATATAACGTGTCCCTTAGGGAAAACTTAACTGCTAACATTTATTAGTATATTTTCTCCACTGAAGTAAATACTTTTACAAAATTGTAAACAGATTTGGGGGTGGGGGGAAGGGGATAATAGCTGTAAGCCAGGCAGAAATAATAGTGACATCCTTTTTTTTTTAATCAGTAAGATCATGCTCTTAATTGTAACAGACATCATAAAGTCCAAAAGAGAAATTAAAGAGAGAGTTTAATCATTTAGAATTTTCATATCTTTTCATATACAAATATAGAAAACTGATTATTTAAAAAAGCTCTGCCACACTATTATGCCAAAACTAGGGTAAAATTACTGCTATAAAATCCCTTTACAGTTCTTTTCCCTCTATAATTTAACTAACATTTATTGTTAAAAGAAATGTGCACTTACACATTTCTCACACAAAGCATAATTTATAATAAAGAAAGTTATCTGTGTTAGGAAGATTGTTTTATTAGCCATCTTAAGAGGTATATGAATAATTTGTAAATACATAAATTATTTCCCAATTATTCTTCCTAGCAACAATTTATACTTCTTTTAAGGAATTAGGTTTTCAAAATTAATGATTAATATATTTAAGGATCTCAATAGCAGTGTGATATGAACTGTGTGCTTAGATTATGAACAAATACATCTGGTCACACGATCCTTATCCACACATGCCACTCCTACTCAGACAAGTTATCCTAACTGCATCCTCAGTGTTATATGCCCAGAAAGTCCAACAGCTAGATTGTTCCTTTACGTATATCCTTGAGCAAGAGGTGATGCATACCCTACAGTGCCCTAGGGAGCTGTGCGACTCAGAGACAGAACTCTGAGTCAGAATTTTTTCTTTCTCCCCTTTCAGACCCAAGTGAGGCAGAAGTAATGTGTGTCTGCCCTATGCAGGAGAGCTAGCTAGTCTCCAGTCAGAGTAATGAACACCCGTGAGCTACAGCAGAACCGCCTAGTTGGCCCGCCCACCTGATTGACTGAGAGGAACCAAGAGGGTTCAAGATACTTTCAAATCTGGGTGGAGGGAAGCTTGGGTGTGTCTTTTGTTCTCTCTGCTGTTCTCTCTGGTTTCTGAGAGTGACCACATGTACCTACAGGCTCTCTAATCTTCTATTCCAATTTTGTAAGTACAAAGGTAGAAAGGCGGTATAGTCTTATAAATGTTTTTCTGTATTTGCAGATGTGTAGTTTGCTGGAAGTATTTTTAAATTGTATCGTTGCTGGGGAGAGCTTTTCTCACGTGTATAAGCTAAAAGACCCTGCAATATTACATCTTGTATTTAAGAAGATCTCTTATTTTTCTCTCTTTATTAAAAACTTTTTCTGTAAAAGACTGATAATTTTTTCCCCTGGTTAAGGCAAAGGAAAGGAGTCTGCACTCACGCAGGGAATTTGTGGGAAAAAGAGAAAAGGGGGGAGGAAAAATCTGCTCCTGTGTTTATCTCTGTCTCTCTCTCCAGGGAGAGAGGAGGGAGGGGGAAGGTAAATGTCCTCTTTGCTTTAGATTCACGGAGCTTGAATCTGTATTGCCTCTGGTGAGGGAACAAAGGGGAGGGGCGAGGGGGAATTCCTCTGTGTGTTAAGATTCAAGGAGCTGATCCCAGTGATCTTCCAGGGTAACCCAGGGAGAGAAAGCCTGGGAGAGCACTAGTGAGGGAAAGAGAGTTTACTTTCCTTGTATTAAAGATCCAGGGGTCTGGGTCTCGGGGGTCCCCAGGGAAGGTTTTGGGAGACCAGAGTTTATCGGGCACTCAGAGTCCTTGATTGGTGGCAGCGTATCAGATCTAAGCTGGTAATTAAGCTTAGAGGATTTCATGCTAGTACCTCATTTTTTTGGACTCTAAGGTTCAGATTTGGGAAAGAATACTATGACAACCTCACTTTTTCTCTGTCCTCCCTTCTCCTTGCTCCAGTCCTTCTCCTGTCTAGTTTCCAGTCTGCTCCAGCCCTGCTCGGTTTGACTGTTGCCTCTGACTCCCAGATCGTGATTCCGGCTCCGTCTGCTCACCCTGACCACCACTGCTCCAACCACTGAGTCTGATTGCCCATCTCCTGGTTGCTGACAGAACTGAAAATAAATTTTAAAAAATTGAAGCGAAAAGTAGAGAGGAAAAAACAACCTAAATGTTCTGTTCAATCCAAAACTAAATATTTTATGTTGATTTCAAGTAAAAGTAAAAAGTAAATTGAAGGCAATGTTGAAATGAAAGGTCATTTTGAATAGAAAAAAAACTGACAAAAGTATTGACGTGAAATAGCCTGACTTTTAGGGGAAAAAACTGGGGGAGGACCTGGGGAAGGGGTCAGTGCAAACACGTCAACAAAACGGACCTGAATTTTCAATATTTTGATGTTGCTGAATCTGCATTTTTCCACCAAAAAAGTTTTGGTCAAAAACTTTTGCCCATCTCTTGTCGCATTATCTTCTCAATGTGTGTCCCAGCAATGCCAGAAGCAGATAATATACCTGATCTCATCTTTTCCCCTGGCCAGCTTACTCCCCCCACTTCAAGATTGCCCCAGCTCCCCAAAGTGGTCCTTGGACCACACGTAGATGGCTTTGTCATGTCTGTGTTGGGATGGACATCGTCTCTTCCATGATTAAACAATATAGAATTGATCAGAACACCACAGAGAGATGTGGAAAACTGACCAAAGGACGGACAATCTGAAAATGTTAATTTTTCAGAAGTTACCTTCAGTGTCTTATGGAGACACTCAACAAGATGCTGGGTATCTTTGGCCACGTTGCTTGTCTTTTTTGGCCCACGCAGCTTTATTGCTGTCACAAGTGAAGGGCAAAATCAAAACTGCAAAGGCGTAAGCATGACCAGAAAAACAGATTAAAAGGAAGTTTATCACAGCCATACAAAAAGAACAAAAACAGTGGGATACAATTACCAGCTACACACTGCATGTTAAACGAAAGCAGCCAAGGCAGACAAAGCAGATGGAAATGTGTAAAGCCGTAGTACAGGGAAAAGATGTTAAAGATGATTGTTTTGCTTGACCAAATAAGTTTGTCAGTAAATCCTGTGTTTAAAATACAAGTCTGACAACCCAACTGGGGGAAATGAGTTCAGCGTACAGTCCTCTGACGCTTACTAGCCCAGCCAAGACGCAATAGTAACATGAAACAGCTTCAGGTGTGCCAGCCTCTCAGAACGCTGTTATCTCCACTAACATGGAAAGTAAGGCATGTTGCCATACACGCTGACTTTTGTAATGTGATTTCTTTTTCTGTTTTGCAGAAGCAGTAGTCTGATGGGCCATCTTGGATTATGCAGCATGAATGCAAGGTTCAGAGAGAGAATCCAAATATACATGAAGAGAATTTATTTATTAGGAGATTAAATTTACATACTGGTAGCAAAATCAAATGTTAATCCTAGATAGCTGTAGCTTTTGCAAAGTGCATGGAAATGACTCTGGTAAGGGATTTGATGAAGTTTGGTAACATGCAACGTCATTGGGCAGTGGCCACGAATCTGGTGACAGTATAAATGGGTCCATTAGGGTTTCCCCAGTGTAAAGTTTATGCCTTATTTGCAGTCAGATCTAAATGTAATCCTGCGGCAAAAAGTGTTTTTTATTTATTTCTTTACCTGCTGACTATGGTTAGCTTTCATTTAAAGTGAAGAGTACAGAACTCTGGGTTTTTCACATCACTGTACCTCTAACGACAGGGTCCTCACAAGCCAGGTTTTTTTTTTGTTTTGTTTTTTGTTTTGTTTTTGCAACTGACTGAGGACATTTGCTTTATCACATGGTGAAAGCTGTTTTAAAAAAGTAGGTTGCAAGCTTGTTTCTAACCAGATATTTAATGTTGCTCTCCACGCTGCAATTGGTGTTATTCAATTTCATGTTCTTTTAATGAGTTATATTGATAAGGTCTTAAAATATGTATGCATGGGCAGTAATAAGTTCCATAATTAAAAAATAAGTTGACAGATTTTTTTATTTTAGATATTTTCTTATTTCCAATGATCATTGATATTTTCCATAGTCTAATTTTATTTCATTTGCAATTACTCTTACCATCCATTTTTTCCTGCTTTCTTGTGGTCTCATTATCAGTCGTATTTCAAAACTAAATATTTGCAACATGTTTTTTATTGCTAGGTTTAACCTATCTTAATAATGTTAAACCCTGTTGGATCCACTAAACTCATTGCATGGGAAACCCACTGGAGATCAAACTAACAGCATGAGCACTTCATATCATTGCCAGTTAATGGTTATTGCATTATGTGGACACACCCTGCTGCCTAGCCAGTTCCCTGATCTGTTACTGCCGGTGCAGTTGAACCAAGGAAGATGACAGCATGAATTAGTCAAGAGAAAATGAGCATGGTTCTGCTCTGCACTTTGGTCCAGAGAAGCAACAGAAGGAAGCAGTAACCTTCTTTTGTCATTGTAAGAATGCTGGCCAAGCCTCAGAACCCATTCTATAAAAAATACTGATCCACACTTCCATCGAATTGCTGAAAATGATCAATTCCATTTTACCTTCATGTAGTTAGGAGAAACTAGATGAAATTTTTTGGTTCATCTTGACCTTTTTACAAACATCTTAATTTTTTTTTTAAACACATACCAACATCCCACTGCCTAAACATGTAACTTCAGTATTTAATACAAAATTTCTTTTGTAATCTCCAGACAACCAAAGGAGTTCCTCTTTCCTTAGATATGGAGAACTATAATTCTGAGAGATGAATGTTACTTTAAAAAGTCCTGTTTGGTTTTTTTCTAAGGTGAAACATCAACCAGTGCAACTTCCAACTGGACTGATACTTTTTACTTTTTAATGAAAGAGAGTGAAGCAGTTTTGTTAGCAGCTATCTTTTTTGATAGCTGGGACAGTATATTGCATGAAGCTGCAAAGTGAGGAAACTGCCCCTGATCCTGCAGAGAAGTTGACATGTACTTAACTTTAAACACCGAATAATTCTATTGAAGTCACTGGGACTACTCATAGTGTGTATAGTTCATACATCTGCAGCACTGGAGCCCATCTGCATGGTATTAATGTGCCTGGGGATAAATGTGTATAAAATTCTCTCTATTTGGTTCTCTCATCTGTTCTCATGTCACTGTATTTAAATCCAACAAATGTCAGAATCTTGAAGTTAAGATTCTGAGCAAATATTTAAACAAATTGCAGGACAAAAACAATACATTTGAAAAACAACTGTAGACGGGCGGCACTCACCCCTGTGGCACCTCCTACTGGTCACTTCCAGAATTAGCTCAAATTCCAGCTCGGAGCGCCCTCTGCAGGCCGGTGATCCACCTGTCCTCTGCTCTGGCCCCATGTCCCTCCCTGGACCCCGGTGCCCTTTTACATGGGGTTCTGCCCCCCTGGCAGTAACTCCTTTCTCTCTGGGGTTTCCTCCTCCTGGGAACCCCCCACCCTCTATCCCCACTTTGCCTCAGTATTGGCTACTGCCCAGTCATTGTCTAGCCCCACGCCCTGGGGCAGACTGCAGTATCAGCCACTCATCATCAGCAAAGGGGTTTGGACCTGCTGCCTTGGCCTACCCCTGGGTTGCACCCTACAACCCCAGTACCTCTTGGCCGACTCCTAGGCTGCAGCCTGGGGCTTTCCAGGCAGGAGCTCCCCGGCTCCACTGCCTTCCCCAGCCCTGCTTTACTCTAGATACCTTGTCCAGTTCTATGCAGCCAGGCCCTTCTCCTTCTACAGGCAGAGGGAGACTGACTGTGCTTCTGGCTTCTCTGCCTTTTATAAGGGGCCCCAGCTGCTGCCGCTTCCCCCAATCAGACCAGTCTAAAAGGCTGCTTTCTCCATCCCCAGCCCCTTCTCCAAGCTGTTTTTAACCCCTTCAGGGCCGGAGCAGAGATCCACTCTGCTACACAACATAATGGGGGTTAAAATGTGGAAATATTCAGTTATGGCTGTCAAGGTTGTACAGCATAGAATCCTATGAACTTACTGCAAAATTAGTTAAAAACAAAACGTCGGAAAGTCTAGAAACATGCGAACAACATTAACCATATTTCCAGTTTTGAGCACTTGGGGGCCAGATCCTCAGGTGGTGTAAAATCAGTAAATGAAGTCTATGCAGCTATGTCATTTACACCAGTAATTCTCAAACTAGGGCCGCCTCTTGTTCAGGGAAAGCCCCTGGTGGGCTGGGCCGGTTTGTTTACCTGCCGCGTCCGCAGGTTCGGCCGATCCCTTGGCCCGCGCCACTTCCTGCAGCCCCCATTGGCCTGCAGCAGCTAACCGCAGCCAGTGGGTGGCCGAATCTGCAGACATGGCAGGTAAACAAACTGGCCCTGCCCACCAGGGGCTTTCCCTGAACAAGCAGTGGCCCTAGTTTGAGAACAACTGATTTACACCAGCTGAACGCCTGGTCTAATGGTTTTATTTTTAATTCCATTGTGACAGATTTTTCAGCAAGAAAACCTTTGGGGTGCATGTTCAAAGTACTGGTCGAATATATACAATGGCAGCTGTAGGTGGGTAACCTCTCTGCAAATCCCAGAATGCCTCTTTTTCAAAACCCTATGGATACGTGCTGGTGAATTGAAAATTAGACCACAGGAAAAAAAAAAGAATTCATGGTGGCGGTACTTCCTGATTCTATGCACGTGCACACAAACACACACACACACTCACACAAAGCACAGGTAGTTTGAGAAGCAGCAACTTTGTGCTGGGCCACATTGGGTATGTCTACACTGCAAATAAAAACCCGTGACTGTTTAATTGCAGGGTAAACTTCTGGACTTAGGCCGCAGCCTGAGTTCTGGGACCCATTCACCTCACTGGTCTGGTCTGGGACTCATTCACCTCACCTCCAGTCTAAGCCCCGCAGAAGTCTACATTGCAATTAAGCAGCCCTTTAACCCAAGCCCCATGAGCCTGAGTCAGCTGGCATGGGCCAGTCACAGGTGTCTAACTGCAGTGTAGGCAATGACCCATTGTTGCCTGTTTCTGATTCTGCATCTTTCTATTCCCCCCTGCAAATGAACAGTAGCTAACATTCACCTGGATGTGCTCTTCTCTGTATCTGCACTGGAGGAGAGTTGGTGGTAAGTGTGGCTACTGCATCAGGCTGTAGGGCAAGTAAAATCCCACAGAAAGCTGTCTGACACACACCATCTTATTTATCTCACTGAAAAGATGCACTTAGACCCTAATCTAAAGAAGCCGCTGGAAAGAGTCCCATTGATTTCCATGGGCTTTGGACCAGGCTCTATCTGACAGTGATAGCGACAGTAGCCTGAGTAGGTAGGATTTAGTTCAGAGCCATCCCATCGCACAGGGAGCTCAGAGAGAGATTGTGGCTTTCAGAGAGGCCAGCACCAATCGCTCTAACCTGAATTCAGAGAGAAAGAGAGAGAAGTGGGTGGCCTGGCCTAGTAGATAGCACACTGGACTAGTAGATAGCACACTGGACTGGGACTCAGGGCATGTCTATACAATACAGCAATGTGCACTACAGAGTGTGATTTCTAAAGTGCACCAAACTTGTCACACACCAACTGGTCCATGTAGACACCACTGGAGCACACTCAATGTACCCTCATGCAATTAACATAGGCCAACTTTAAACGGTAATATGTTAATGTGCACTAGGGAAATTTTAGTGGGCACCAGCAGGATCTACGTGGAAATCACCCCTACATAGTTTGTATGGGGCAGCATTGTACGCATGCCCCTTCAGGAGATCTGCGTTCTATTCCTGGCAATGCTACTAGCTTCCTGGATGACCTTGGGCAAGTCACATCACCGCTCTGTGCCTCAGTTTCCCTCTGTAAAAAGAGGCAATGATACTGACCTCCTTTGTAAAGTGCTTTGAGATCTACTGATGACAAGCACTATATAAGAGCTATGTATTGTTATTCTATTCAGATGCCCAATGACGGATTTGGATATCTAGCTTTAGGCCCTGTGGTTTTAAACAGTGGCCAACATGGATTAAAGGACACTTGTAGAGAATAACAGATGCAGCCTTCTTTCATAATATTTACAAAGGATTCCCTGACACAGTGCTCATTTTCCCCCCAGAAAGCAGATGCTACTGCCTGCGTGATGAAGGGACACAGCGAGAACAAACTGGCACACAGATTGTAAGATAATGTAGCCTGTAAGGCTTCCGTGCAAAAACTGCTCTTTCTTGAATGCGAAATATTATTTTGAACCTTTGATGAAAGGCTCTTTTGAGACAGTGTAATCACTTCTAATGGGTGGCTGATATGAATTTTCATCAAGGAACTATTTAAAAGGCATTGTCTCTTTCTATACCGAAGGACATGACCTTTGATGACAAGTAACTGTAATTACATCCGTTAACCTGACTTCAGAGCTGAACAAAGGAGATATTTATGATAAATTTTACAGTGCCAAACCAGCTATACAATATGTCATTAGCAAAAGGAAAACTAGTACTAGTTAAATGGTGCAAACTCTTTGGAAAGAGTGCTGAGCTTTCCAAATTGCAGCAGCTTGTCTCCTTTGTACTCCATATTTAATCAGTAATTTGTGGGCTTGGTGTTTTCCCTGACAGCTGGTGTAGGGACAGAAGATCAAACTACTGTAAGTACGATAGCATGGGATTGATTAAGTCTGAGCTTCTAGCAGAGCTCAGCTTCACAAAAGGAAAATTAAAGTGCTCTAAAGTGGAGAACAAACCAGTAGCATACACTACAATGCTTGTTGGGGATGTATAAGTTCATGTATCTGAGTAAATCAGTTGACTGAAATCTGCATTACCTAGTAAAGATTTAGCACCCCTGGGGCATTTTTTCCAATCTGCTTTCCAAAGTAGTCACTGGTATAAACAGAGATCAAATATTTTATTTCCCTCACTTACCATTGCCTGGAAACAGGAGTTACCTCACACGTTGGCTGTGCGTGAACTTTGTTAATTTCATACCCATCAGAACGCTAATTCAGAGTATTGGGATCTAATTCAGCTTTGCAGTGGGAGAAAAAGTGCAAAAAAAAAAAATAAAAGGGGCAGGGAGGAAAAAATAGGTGGTAAGACAGTGAGCAAAGTGAAAACAAAGAGACAAATTAATGGTGAGGGAGAAAGAAGAATTCTAATGAATAAATAGACAGGGTGAAATCCAGGCCCCACTGAAATCAGTGGGAGTTTTACCATTGACCTCTGAGGGGTTAGGATTTCACTCAGCATGAAGGGCATCAACATGATATGATACAACACATTCCATTCACTTCAATGGGCTTCATATAAGATCCATGATGTGTGCTGCGAGCCTATCCCACTATTCATGCAGCGTGAGGATGGGGCATCCTTCCACCTTTTCTCTGCCTGTGTTGGGGTGGCTAATGCTTTAAAGGGCACTAGAAGTGCCTGGACTCAAGAATGTGAGGAGACTGTAATTGAGGAGATGTGTCAGACTCCTGCACAATTTAGAAGAGGGTGAACTCTTTGCTTCTTCCCCTTCCTTTGTGCTCACATGCAGGGGCAAATCTACCCTTCCCCACCTCCCACCCCCACTCCCCAAGGAAAAAAACATGCATTCAGTTTCCTGTTTCCTCACAGCCTCTTGACACTACAGAGGAAAAGCCTGGTCTCATGGAATTCAGTGGAACTTTTCCCACCGATTTCACTGGGGCCAGAAGTTCATCCCATGCCTTCTCGGGACAGTAGGGAAGATTCTGTTTTAAAGAGAATGAATGGGCTTAGAAAGGTATAATCTTTTCTGATTCATTTTCTGCCTACATTAACCAACATTTCCCCCCTTTTATTTCCATGTTTCCTCTAATTAAAGCTTTGGCCTCATAAATAATGTGAAATTAATGGTCTTTAACTGCATGTTAGTCTAGGGGTTTGTTGCAGGCACATTGCCATTTAGTGCTGTCCATAATGGATAGATGGATTTGTATGAACTTCGTTTGCTGCGATGGATGGAAGAGGGTTTAGATCTCAGGGCCTACAACTCAGGGATCCCTTAAATTAAGAATGAGATGAGCCAGCAATTTGACATCCCAAAAGTCTATTGGAGACATCTATTCAATCTGCATAGTTACACTCTAAGGATGTGTAAATACATGTAGGATTGTACCATTAGAGGAAAAGGCCTGAGGCAAGCACAAGCATCATCTATAACTAAACACAACATTACATGTTAAGAGGAATCACCTGCAGTATACTCCTGTGCAGGGCCATGCAGAGGATTCAGGGGGCCTGGGGTCTTCGGCGGTGGAGGGTCCCCGCTTCGGCGGTAATTCGGCAGTGAGGGGTCCTTCCACTCTGGGACCCGCCGCCAAAGTGCTGCAGTGGGTGCCCCCCCACACCGAATTACCACCAAAGACCCGGCACTTCAGCGGTGAGTCCCGATTCAGCGGTAATTTGGCGGCGAGGGTCCTTCCACCCCAAAGACCCAGAGCAGAAGAAGCTCTGGGGCCTAGGCCCTGCGAGAGTTTTCCAGGGTCCCCAGAGCAAGTGAAGGACCCCACTCCAGGGCCCCCGAAAAACTCTCGTGAGAGCCCCTGCAGGGCCTGGGGCAAATTGCCCCACTTGCCCCCACCGGCGGCCCTGCTTCTGTGTAAAACAGTCCTTAAAGGTGGAGTAGATAATGAAAACAAGCAGGCCCTTTTAGTATCTCTGGTAGCAGAAAGGATTCTTAAAGGGGGCAGAAACTACCACCTAAAAAGACACCCTCCAAGAACATAGAATCATAGAATCAAAAGGTTGGAAGGGACCTCACGAGGTCATCTAGTCCAACCCCCTGCTAAAGGCAGGACCATTTTCCCTAAATAATCCCAGCCAGGGTGCGGTCTAGCCGGACTTTAAATAGCTCTAAAGATGGAGATTCTAACCACCTCCCTAGGTAACCCATTCCAATACTTCACACTCTCCTAGTCAGAAAGTTTTTTCTAATATCCAGCCTCGACTTCCGCAGCTGCAACTTCAAACCATTGCTCCTTGTTCTGTCCTCCGTCACCACTGAGAACAGCCTAGCTCCCTCCTCCTTGGAGCATCCCTTCAAGTAGTTGAAGGTTGCTATCAAATCCCCCTTAGTCTTCTCTTCTGCAGGCTAAATAAGCCCAGTTCCTTCAGTCTCTCTTCATAAGTCATGTGCTCAGTCCTTAATCATTTTTGTTGCCCTCCGCTGGACTCTCTCCAATTGTTCCACGTCCTTTTTGTAGTGTGGCGCCCCCAAACTGGACACAATATTCCAGATGCGGCCTCACCAGTGCCGAATAGAGGGAATAATCACACATCCCTCGATCTGCTGGCAACACTCCTACTAATACAGCCCAGTATGCTATTAGCCTTTTTGGCTACAAGAGCACACTGTAGGCTCATGTTCAACTTTCCATCTACCGTAACCCAAGATCCTTTTCTTCAGCACTGCTACTTAGCCAAACAGTCCCCAGCCTGTAGCAGTGCATGGGGTTTTTCTGTCCTAAGTGCAGGACTTTGCACTTGTCCTTGTTGAACTTCATGAGGTTTCTTGTGGCCCACTTCTTCTCCAATTTGTCTAAGTCTCCCTGAATCCTATCCCTGCCCTCCAGCGTGTCCACCACTCCCCCCAACTTGGTGTCATCTGCAAATTTACTTAATGTGCAAGCTATCCCATCATCAAGATCATTAATGAAGACATTGAATAGAACGGGCCCTAAGACAGACCCCTGGGCACACCACTTGTTACTGGTTGCCAACTAGAGAGTGTGCCATTGATACCTACCCGCTGAGCCCGTTGATTCAACCAGTTTTCTATCCACTTCACAGTCCATTCCTCCAACCCATACTTCCTTAGTTTGCTGATGAGAATGCTGTGGGAAACCGTGTCAAAAGCCTTACTAAAGTCAAGGTAATAACATCAACAGCTTTGCCCCCATCCACGAAGTCCAGTCATCTCATCGTAGAAAGCAATCAGGTTGGTCAGGCATGATTTACCCTTGGTGAATCCATGCTGACTGCTTCTGATCACCTTGTTTTCCTCTAAAGTGTTCAGGATGGATTCCTTCAGCACTGCTCCATGATTTTTCCAGGGATTGAGGTGAGACTGATTGGTCTGTAGTTCCCTGGATCTTCCTTTTCCCTTTCTTAAAGATAGGTACTATATTTGCTTTCTTCCAGTCCTCTGGGACCTCTCCTGTTCGCCATGAATTTCAAAGATAATGGTCAACGGCTCTGCAATCACATCAGCTAACTCCCTCAGCACCCCTCGGATGCAGTTCGTCCGGTCCCATAGACTTGTGCACGTCTAACGTCTTTAAGTAGTCCCTAACCTGATCCTCTATCACAGTGGGCTGCTCTCCTCCTCTCCTCTCTGCGTTCCCCAGTGTAGTAGTCTGGGAGTTGATCCTGCCCGTAAAGACTGAAGTGAAGAAGGAATTGAGTACTTCAGCCTTTTCCATATCTTCCACCACTAGGATACCTGCCTCATTGAGTAAGGGACCTACAACCATCCCTAGTCCTCTTCTTGTTGCTTACATACTTGTAAAACCCTTCCTATTATCCTTCACATCCCTTGCTAGTTTCAACTCAAATTGCCCTTTGGCCTTTCTGATTCTATCCATCCCTGCAGGCCCGAGCAATAATCTTATATGCCTCCCCAGTCATCTGTCCAAGCTTCCATTTTTTGTAAGCTTCCTTTCTTTTGCTTCAGCTCACCACTGAGTTCCCTGTTAAGCCATGCTGGGCACTTTCTACGCTTGCTGTTCTTTCTGCACATCGGTCCCTAATGGTATTTTTCCTGTTGCTCTTAGCATGGTTTCTGGACACCCATCCCCTTCAGTTCAGCTTCCCAGGGAATCCTGCCCATCATTTCTCTAAGGGAGCTAAAAATCCGCTTTTCTGAAATCCAGGGTTTGCGTTCTGCTTCTCTCCTTCCTTCCTTTGACCAGGGTTCTGAACTCTACCATGTCATGATCACTGCTGCCCAGGTTGCCGTTCACCCTTACTTCCCCGATCACTCTTCTCTGTTTGTGAGCAGGAGGTCGAGAGGCGCAAGGCCCCTCGTTGGTTCCCCCAGCATTTGTACCAGGAAGTTGTCCTCAGCGATCTCCAAAAACTTCCTGGATTGCCTGTGCACTGCTGTATTTCTCTCCCAGCAGATATCAGGATAATTGAAGTCTCCCATGAGAACCAGGGCCTGTGATCTACAGACTTCTGCTAGTTGTCTGTAAAAAGCCTCATCCACCTCTCCAAACCTGGTATAGAACTGGCACAAAGATGCTACATCAGTCCTGCTGCCAGCCCCAGGCTCAGAGAATGGATCAGGGTTAGCTGGATGCACTCTCGATATTCTCTGCTTCCTAACTGCTTGCTCCCCAAGTTCTTCTGCAAGGCCCTATCCCATCTACATTAAGTCCTTCTTACAGGCCTACTTCGGCTACGCTGCCTGCAGTGCATCTAGTTGATGCATTAGAAGTTCCTCGGGTGAAATTCTGATCCCACTGACTTAAATGAGATTTCACTCTCTATGTGTGCTACTCCTCCTCTACTCTTGTATGCAGATGTCAGAGCTCACTGTCCAGATACTATGACCAGAGGATAGCCTCTGAATCAAGGGAGACTAGGCATTGTAAACTGCCTTAGACGTGTCAAGTTGGGCACGCTTCCACTACATGAGTTACTGTCTGCATCGCTACCCCACCATCATATTTGTTGCTCCCCTTTCCCTATACCAGTGGTCCCCAACGCAGTTCCCGCTGGCGCCATGGCGCCCACAGGGGCATCTATCTGTGCCCTTGAACTGGCTGGCAGACAAGCATCCGCCAAAAAGCAGTGTCATCAAGAGGTTGGCTGCCAAAATGTTGCTGTTTCTTAGTGGCATTTCAGCCGATGCTTGTCCACCGGCTACGTTCCTCAGTGGCTCGTCGTCCAGCTCCCGCCAGACGAAAAAAGTTGGGGACCACTACCCTATCCTGTCTCCTTGATCACCGATTCTTAAACTGGAAGCTCCTCCAGGCAGGAACTGTCCATTCTTGAATATCTAGAAAGCACCTAGTACATTGTGGATGATAGTGCAAACAAGTATTACTGATACCAGTTCTGTAAAGAATGTCACTAACTACTTATACAATCTTTGGGCTCTTAGAATCAAGTCAGGAATAAAGATTACTCTGCTATTCTCCAAGTCCTAGGCAGTTGTTTCTTAGAAACAAAAGATCTGTATCAGCAATTTGGCTGAATTAAACTAACAAAAAGAGGTTATTCAAGCATATGATAAGAAAGGGAAATAAGATTAAAAGGCTCTTTTGGGGGGAAGAATATGGAAAACTAGACTATATTTCAGAGATTAATCCTACCTACTCTCAGCGGTATGCAGAAGGCTTGTGGAAGCGCAAAGCTACCGCTTAGCCACAATCTTACACATTGCATTTCCCTCCTCCTCCCATCAATGCAGTCATTCCACGGGTGGGGAGAAATCTTTTCAAGTTTTCCTGAAATGTTATCTACTAACTTCACCTCATAAACTACATATTTACAATGCTAAAATCATTCTTCAGATATACATGGCTCTGTGTTAAGTTCCCTGGTGCTGCATCCATCCAACATACTGTTTAGCCCCAGCATCTAGGGATTTCTGATCACTGGTCAGATTGTGAATGCCTCTTTCCTTCTTCAAAGCATAACACACCACACTCACATTGTACATACCCCAAAACTGCAAACATGTTCTTCTTCTGTAAGAAGCCTTCCTGAGCAAAAGGGCAGCAAATGCATTATGACTAAAACAGAAAAGGCTATCATTATTTAGTAGAGCTGGTCAGGAATTTTTTGACTAAATAATTATTCATTGGAAAATGTCGATGCGGCAAAACTGAAACTTTTCATGGAAATGGATCAGTTTAAAGGAAACGTCCATTGGGAAGGTTTCTCAGGTCCAGGGTGGAATTTGTGGTCAGGATGAGACTAACCCCACAATAGCCTGGTAGTTACAGTACTCGCTTGGAGTGTGGGAAACCCAGGTCCCTGACCTGCCTGATTCGGAGCCGGTGCTTGACTTCCAGGTGAGTGTCCTAGCCATGGAGTCTATAGTCAGTTTCTCTCTTGCCCCGTGAACATTTAATTACTTCTACAAAGGGGAACAGCACCCACAGAAGAGATTGAGAAAGAAGACTGACTATAGCCTGGTGTATAAGATGCTTCCGGGCATGTAAGAGACTCGAGTTTCTGCTAAGCCTCTGACACAGGTAAACCTCTCACATCCCAGATTAGAGCTCTAACTACTGGTCTATTAGCTATTCTGGTTCTCTCTTTTGACAGCTCTTCTTGGCTTTGTTATGGTGCAGAATGAAAACAAAATGTCAAAATTTTTCAGGAAATGGAAGTCCTGTTTTCTGGCCAGCTCTGTTCTTTCTCTCCCTTCTCATTTGATTATTTCATATTACTGTCATCTTACTCGTTTTTTTCCCCTTTTTTGAAAAGGAATTTAGCCTTTGTGAAAAGTACTGGACTGACAGATCTGAAACTGAAGTTCTTTTTTTTACCCAAAGAGCAAGAATAGTGCAGACACCGTGAGTACAAATTTTCCCTCATACTGCCTCCATCAAACTATGCTTCATTGCTTACCAAGAAGGATAACCTCTAAGAGTTCCCATACCAATTCAGTCCTTGGGCTCTCTGGGGAGACTGCCATCATGTCATCTGCTTGAATGTAACTGAGGGCAGAATTCGACCTTCAGTGAATGGGAGGGTATAGAAACACTTCAAAAATGAGTGAGGAGGAACATAAAAATAATATTTTCAGGTTCAGAATATGGTTTCAGAATGGAATATAGCAATCAAAATGAATCATGAAATATGATGTTCCGTCTTTGTTATTCTAGGGATTATGGTGCAGAAACCAATACATTATGCATCCTAATGTTGCAAACAGTAAACATTGTGAGGTGCATTGAAAGGCATGTAATTCATCTATTAGCCAGACAAGGTGGGTGAAGTAATATATTTTATTGGATCAACTTCTGTTAGTGAGAAAGACAAGCTTTCAGATTTACATAAAAAATTAGGAAACATTTAACAATGGGCTTTAGTCCCTTACCGAGGAAGGTAAGACTGTATTCCTAGACCTCAGAGAAGACCTTTTAGCAGTGTTTAGAATGCCTGTAGGTATACTATAAATTACCTTCATGTATTAGCCATCAAGAGACAGTCCTCTCCTCTCCATTGCTGATCTAATCTTGCCTTTCTTCCAGAAAATAGGTACATTGTATTGATGAGTTGGGCAGCGTGAAATGTTTTTGGCTGCAACATGGCAGCAGAAATGTTTTCATCTGAGTATGCACTTGCTTTGGTAATCTTAGGTCTCCTCTCTGTGCTTGCAGTCCAGATGGACTGTAAACCCAAACATCCCTCTTTTTGTTCTTGACTCTATTTCAGCAACGTAGACGTGACATTAAATGTTCTTCCAGATCTTCCAAACTGGTATCAAGAAAGCTCTTTCAATACATAAGCGCCTTCAGTATCTAATTCCAGTAGTTTAGCAATCATTGTGGAAGGTTCTCAAATTTTTCATTAGATTTATCCTAGCTCCCAGAGAGCTTACCTGCGTAACAGCTGGTGGGCCAGCTTGAAGAAGATAGCAGCTGTGAAGAAGCCTGAACTCCTGAAACTCTATAACCCTCTCAATATGAAGTCATTCCACTACTCTTCAAACAGCTAAGAGAAATCCCCATCATCATTGCAAAAGGAGATGACAGCATACAAGCCACTTGTGGAAGCAGTCAGTGGTTGTTACCATGAACATTGGAAGAGTGCTTCTGAATGTCAGTAATCTGGGTCAAATCCTTCTCCAACCTCTAACTGGTTGGGAGGAAGAAAACTGATGCTCATAGGCAAGACAGCCAGGCAAGGTAGATCATTCCAAGTCTATAATAATAATAAACCCATATATGTAATGCATGATTGGTCACTAAGGCCTTGTCTACACCAAGCTTTTTCAGAATTTTTCCTTACATTACAGCTCCACCGGGGTAGAAATAGAGTAAGCTTTAGTATAGACAGCATGCTGACACGCCCCAGAGATTTCACCACCACATTTTCTAGAGAGGGTCTGAACCTGGCTAGATAATACCATGGTAAAAATGCCAGCGCCTTGTCTGTGACAGCTCTACCATGGGTGCAGCTGCACTAGTGGTAGTGCAAAGGGAGGAAAAATGAAAAAAAAAGGTGGGGATAGGAGAGACAAAGCAAGAATCTGAGTAGATCATTCCTGGATGGGGAGGCTGTGATGTTGAAACAAAGCTAGTTTTTGTGTTGCTTCTTCTTATGCTCTTCTGCAGTTCAGCCAGACAATGCTGCTGGCACTTGGAGCATTTGAGCATGCTAATTCTGATTCTCTTAAACGCTATACCTAAACCACATACTGTACAAATAGGTGATAAAGGACAAGAAAGCCTCTTCTTGGGAAATACATGCATCGTCAACTGTGCTTACCTCCACCCTTCCACAGAGATTGAAGATTTACTGACAGGCCCCGGAATTATTTAATTACGAAAGCTTTTGAAAAAGGGACATGATGTTCTTAGAGTAACTCTGACCTTCAACATGCTTCTCTAATTAAGCTGTTCTTCCTTCAGTTTTTAACAGCTGTCTACAGTGGCTGAAAATTGATTTGTCCCCAAAGATATTCAGAGCTCTGCCAGAATCACAGGAAGCAGAACAGATTTTTCACTGTTTTTCCATTCCTTTCCCCTCTTTATCAGTTGGATCTTGTTTAAACATTTGAGTGTATTGTGAAAATAATGTTACCAGTAATAGTCTACTGGTGACAAAGTTCCTCCTATGCCTTGGTGGGTCCTGCGCTTACAGGCGGATTTGATCGCCTCAGAGATTCACAGAAGCCCTCAGTTGGGCCACTTTTGCTAGCAGCTCAAACCTGCGGTTCACTCAGCTAACCTCATTGCTGGCCAGCATGGGGGAAACAGAGAACAATCCCCACAGTCTCTGTGTCCCACCTAGTGGGTCAGGGACAGGCCATATCCCTTTCCAATTTAGACGTTCCCTTCTGGTGTTTCTCACAAACCATGTCAACTTCTCCTGTGTTCGATCAAGAGATGGGGGGAACCCGGGTCCACCCTCTACCCCAGGTTCGAGCCCAGGGCCCTGTGGATAGCAGCTGTCTACAATGTTCCCTGTATCAGCTGTGTGACAGCTACAACTCCCTGGGCTACTTCCCCATGGCCTTCCCCCAGCACTTACTTTATCCTCACTGCAGGATCTTCCTCCTGAAGCCTGATCACTCTTGAACTCTTCACTCTTCCAGCAGCACCTTCTCATTCCCAGCTCCTTGCACACACTCCTTACTAACTGATGGGAGGTCTTTTTTAAACCAGGTGTCCTGATTAGCCTGCCTGCCATAATTGATTCTAGAAAGTTCTTAATTGGCTCTAGGTGTCTTGATTAGCTTGCCTGTCTTAATTGGTTCTAGCAGGTTCCTGATTGTGATAGGGCAGCCCCTGATCTGATCACTCAGGGAATAGAAAATTGTTCATCCAATGGCCTGTATATTTGCCTTCTACCAGACTCCTGTACCCTACTGGTCTGGGTCTGTCACGCTACCTTTCTACCTTTTCTTGATACAGACCATAAAGTACAATAGATAAAGCTGGGTAGTTATTTAATGGTGCATCTACAACAACACATTGTATGAGATACACAATGGAGCTTTCCACCTGTATGATGCCAGTTCACATTTAGCCCAGGATATTGGCTGAAAATATTGACCCTCTCACAGCTATTTAGTGTCCCGCTCCTGTTCCATCAAAGTCAATTATATGTGCCATGGTATAAATACTCTTATCCTAGCTAATACTGACCTCCTGCATTTTTGTTTTAGTCACAAATTAACACCTGCTGGTAAAAAGTGTTAATCCTTTAGTAAATTCCAAATTAATGACCTCAACCACAACAGGGGCTCTGATTTGCACTCGCTAAATAGAGTTAAAGCTACACCCTCATAAGTCTAGATTTTTTTCTGATTTTCCAATGATGCCACATTTTAACAGCTGTTGAAGACACCTAAACATTAAGTAACTCCACAGACACCGTAGAAGAGGCCTCTAACAGTGTGGCAGTCTCAATTCCCACAGGCCTTGCTATTTTGAGGAACACTCTGCTGAATTTTACATATCTTTATTTCTCTTCTCATTTGCTCCTTGCTGAAAATTAGTATTTTTAACAGACATGAATAGCTAGGGAACACTATAAATCAAGGAATAAAGGGTTTTCCCCTTAGTTTTCATCTATGTAGTCTTGGATTCACATCTTTTTTTACTGTCTCCTTTTAACCACTCCCCTTCCAAACCACCACAATTGGACAGTTATCAGATTCAGCACAGGACCAAAGCATAGATGTTGAAATCAGGACTAAAATCCTCAGCCACATCAAAACATTGCTCAGAGTAATTCAGGAGCACAGTATAGTGCAGTTGACTTTAAGCTGCCTTCATGCCCTCTCAATTCTGGCCCACCCTGGCACTGGAATGATCCCTTGGTACAAATTAGATCATTCTCTAATGAAAGGGGCTAACTTTAGAGCTGCTAGAATGGTTCTGCATCACCTGGGGATTTCTCTGAGGCAAAGGAAACACTGCAAACGTTCAGTAAGCCAGCATTCTGGCTACCTGACACCAGCAAAGAAACCACAGCTAAAGAGGACCAGTGTTTGGGAGTATTTCTAATGCTTATTACTGCTTAGTTTTCTCAAAGCAATGGTGTATTTATGTAGTTTGGACAGTAATTCTACTGATTACTTCAGCAATCCTATCTCAAAGTTACAGTGTTTTTATTTGGGAATGTCTTTGTTCTTTTTAAAAAACACTTCTTTTTGGAAATGAAAACTCAAGGAATGTCATACGGATGCTAGCTACATCTAGCAGGACTTCTTTCTAACATCATAGGCAATACAATTAAAGGAACTGTTCATTTTATGTTATTGTATTTAGCTCTGGAATCCTCATTTTTTGAAAAGTGTTATTCCTCATGCTATAGACCAGCTCTCAACTGTTGGTACATAGTTAAACTTCTAAAGTCCATTTATAACAATTCCTCTTGTTGGGTCCATCAACAGGCATTGAGGCTGGGACCTTTGGATTTAAAAGCATTAATCACTACTTCTTGAGCTAAAGCGTCATCAAGAAACTTAGGTATGGTGATGCTCAGAGTCACTGCACCTTTTAGGTACCTAGAAAATCGCAATCCACAAAACTTGAGTTCAGCGCCTAAGCTCTCAATACAATGAATGGAGAGAGATAGGCACCTTCGACTGTGATTCACAAAAGCCTGCATGCTACATGGCTCCCAGCCAACAGGACCTGCAGGGGTGGCCCTTGCTGGCGTGGGCAGCACACGGAAACTTGCTGTCCTCCTCCCCTCAGGGGTGCACAGAAACGTGCCAGCAGCCAGACACTTTCGAGAGCAGGGCGGGGCCATGGCATGTAGGCAGGCAGACTGCCTGAGCCCTGCTGTGCCACTGGTCGGGAGCCACCTGTGATAAGCACCTCCTGGCCGGACTCTGCACCTCGCACCCCCTCCTGTATCCCAATCCCCTGCCTCAAGTCAGAATCCCCTCCTGCACCAAACTCCTTCCCAGAGCCTGCACCCCCACCCTCTCCTGCACCCCAACACTCTGCCCCAGCCTGTAGCCCTCTCCTGCACCCAAACTCCCTCCCAGAAAGAAATATAACAGCTGATCTAAGGTAAGAAGTAGGCTATTTTCAATTAACTATATTCTACATGTTTTAAGACTGAAATGTAACCACAGAACAGCTTTGTGTCAATTAAAAGGGAAGTTTAGTACAGCATGAATAGCCATAATTGTGATTGTTTTGTTTTAAATTAGGAAAAAAAGACTTGCATACAGGGGCCCCACAAAATCTAGTAGCCCTGGGCCCACAAGAGAGTTCCTCTGGCCCTGCCTGTATTCTGACTCATCTCAGCTGTGATGCTTAGAGCAAAACCAGCTGAGAATGGCTAAGCAGGAAGTAAGCAGAGGTCTCTGATGAACCCACAGCGACTTGCTCCCTTCTTCTGCTTTTTCCATCCTAGATTGTGAAGTCTTTGGGGCAGGAACTGTCTTTTAACTTCACATCTGTGAAGTGCCTAGCACAGTGAGGACTTTATTGGTGCCCACGGGTGCTGCTGTAATATCAATTTTTAAAAAAAGCAGGAGAAGGAGGAGGAGGAGGAGGAAGGTAGCATGCAGTATGATCAAAGCTTAAACATACCAAAAGAGGATTTACCCACTTTAGTAAAGTTTCTATGCCACCCGATGACAAGGATACAAGAACTAAGCATTATGTAAACTAACCATGACTCTTAAATGAAATATGGAGTAGTGAAATGATAACACTACACAGAAAACAAGCATATTCTCTTCAACATTTGTAGCAAACATTATTGTATCTCAGAGTGGAATGAATGATCTAGAGTCTATTGTGAGTGCTTACTCGAAAGCAATGTCTATTCAGGCAGACTTCAACAATACGTAATTAGGAAATTGTTCTGATTCATCTATGTACCCCAGCAGAATACAAGTGGGCCATTTTTCTCGTTGCACACAACTGACATTACCAATGGTTCTTGCTGGGGACCACATCGCAAACTGATTTAGAGAGGTTTTGTCTGACAATGTAGCTAAGAGCTCTCAAGTTGAGAGAATAAACTGTCTTTTAAACCAGGGCCACTTACATCACAGAGAAAATGTAGATAGATATGAGTAGGGCATGGATCAAATAGTACTTTCCATTTTCAAATGACAGCAGAAAGAAAGGTATACATTGTTCCAGGTTATCATTTGGCTAATAAACTCACACAGTTGTATCCCTGGAAAACATAACTTAATGTTGGCAATATGTCAGGGACACTAAGAAAAGTAGGGCCATATTTGTATAAATACAGGCTGTTCTCCTCTTCTTCTAGCTGCCAAGCAAACTAACTATAAAGATTTTCTCTTAATGTCAGGGAACACCTGACAGATATTTAATGCAAAGGGAGAGTAGAAATAATGGAATTTTACAACACCAGGGATAGAAAAATTTTTAAGCATTATTCAGACAGATGGTGCAGTCAGCTCAGATGTATAGCAGAAGTGGAATATATTGCCAGTAGTATTGTGGTAATGATGATAAAAAAAAATTCAGGCAGAGATGTCAGGATTCCGTGTGTTTTCACTAATGATAATTAATTTGCCACTTTTCTATGCAGTCCCTTCTGAGGTTCAATAGCTGCACTCAAGTATCAGAGGGGTAGCCGTGTTAGTCTGGATCTGTAAAAGCATCAGAGAATCCTGTGGCACCTTATAGACTAACAGACGTTTTGGAGCATGAACTTTCATGAGTGAATGCATCTGACGAAGTGGGTATTCACCCACGAAAGCTCATGCTCCAAAAAGTCTGTTAGTCTATAAGGTGCCACAGGTTTCTCTGCTAAATAGCAGCACTGCTGCTTAAAATAAGGAAATAGAAGTCCGTACAACATTCAAAAATATCCAACTGTTTTCTTCATTAAGTTCTCATGTATTAATAGCTCCACTAGAAGCAAACTTCTTAGCACCATAAGATTCTATGGTTTAATATAAAACTTTGTGTATTATGGCTGCTGTGATTCAGATTTCTTTTTAACTGAAGACAAATTTAAATTTTCCTCTAAAAGAGCTATTGGAACTAACATTGTCTCCAACCTCAAATCCACAATGAGCCATAAAAATCAGCTCATTGGCCCAGGATTGGATGTGTTTACATGCTTCATTAATTTTGTTAAAATATACGTTGGCTTTTGTAGAGTTTTTCACCAACCCGTATGTCAAATTTTCTGATGGCATAACTTCACTTATTCATGTGCTAATATGGCCTTCATCACCATAGAATCTCAGCACCTCATAATCATTCAAGGATTTTACCCTCACAATGGCACTCTGAGTTAGAGAAATAGCGTCTCCATTTTATGAGTTACTGAGGCACAGGGTATATTCAGTATTTAGCCCTGGGACACACAGAAAGTGTGTGTCTGAGCCAGGAATTTAATCTGAGTTTCCTGAGTCCAAGTCTATCATCCTATTTATCACTAAATCACACTTGCTCCATTGTAGTTACATAGCAGAGAATTTGGCTTCAAAATCTTCCTGAATCTGGTGCATTAGGGTACAACACAATCTGGCCCATAAACAGGCCATCATAGAAGGTGTCCTACTGATTTCAATAGGACAATTCATGTGAGTGTTTGCAGGACGGGACCCTATAGCAAATCAGTTTTCATCCCGATTTAAATTTGGCAAATCTTTTGTGCAATTGGTATTCATAAAAGAAACTTGCAAGCTTAAAAAGTTCTCTTTGAGGAATCATCTTAATGATTTAATGCCTCCAAATTAGTTTCTGTCAACATTACTTGAAGTGGTTCTGTGCTATGATTAATTTTGGTTTGATAAAGATTTCTATTTACAGATCTAGGTACATCACAGACTTCAGCCACAGGCTTGGACTAAATAAATCTTTATCCAAACTTTTTGACATCAACAATTAATTATATTAACAAATATAGCCAATTTCATTGCAACATCCTGAAATTGATATGATACATAAGAGATCTTTTTTTTGGTTTTGTTATTGTGTTTCTTCCTTTGGATTGACATTGCAAACATAATGGAATAGTCTTTTAAAATTCACTTTTCAGCTTGATAAATGATTATGCCTTTGAAAACAGAGGTGAGGATTAAAAACATCTATTTATACAGGAGACAGACAAGAACTCTTCTGTACTGCGTATCAATTATCGTCTTTAATTGCATCAGAGGAACTAAGAACTCTGTAGTAAACGGAGTAGGCCAGACCTGGTGTAGCTCCATTGATATCTCAGAATTTTTAGAGTCTGCTCTATTGGATACTGGGAACTTATGAAATCAGAGTGCACTGAAACGATACGTTTGAATTTGCAGTTAGATCATCACCATGGCCAAAGGAAGCTTATGAAAGACAGAGACAATGTAACTTCTGAATGTCCCAACATCCAAATTAATGAAGACATTTCTCTAGAAACTAGTTCTCTTTCCGTGGTTGAAAAAGCCACCACACAGCATGCTTCCCAGTGTGTGATTCACCTCTCCCGAAATTTTTTATCCAATCTCTGTTGGCTGAATAAAAAATAATGTCCTATGGAGGGCTCCTGATTTCCAAACTCCATGAAGGTATTTTTAGGACAGAATGAAACTGTAGGTGTGTACCAAGGATCTTTTTACACAGTGCTGGGATTCCTCTTCTCCAGGTGACTGGCTCTAAACATGGATTCTTCTCTCGACATTCTACTTAGTCTTACTGTGGATATCTCTGCTCTCATTCTTTCCTTTTGTGTGCTTCAGTGAGACGTTGGTTTCTCCAACATGCTCATCTCCTTGCTTTAACACTGCTCCTCTAAATGCCCCACCTTTTTATTTATAACTTCCCCTCATCATCTCTGCAATGGAGTGTCTTACACTTCCTTAATTGATCAATCAGCTCTTCTTCTTCTATCATCTCCCGCAAGGGCATTTCATTACTACCATTAACCTTGAATATCACTTCTGTCACTTAGACGTCACATAATTCTAACTCTTTCAGCTCTCCTTGTCTCATCTATTTGTCATGTCAGCTCCCGGCCACACTGCAACATCGCACAGATGCCTGAGAGTACTACTGAATGCTTCTATGATCAAAGTCCTTCCTCTGGGTAAAATGTCATTGTCTGGGCTCTGCACTTCCCTTGACTCTGACTCTGCTAAATCCTCCTTTAGTGAGAATTACAGAATACATTTCACATTTCCTCTATTACAGAGCACAATACAAATTGCCTTCATGATTTTCAGATGTCCCAATGAAGTGAACTCTACTTCATCTCAATGCAGCTCCATTCACCTAATTCCTATCTGCTCAGTTATGACTGTCTCCTGCTTACCCCTCCCCCACTATCATTTCCGACACTTTCCAATGTTTTTCATTGTGTTACCTAAAATATCTGGAATTCTCTGTCTCTTTCTCCATTAAAACCTTGTCTTAAACATTCCTTTTCCCATAAGCTTATAATTGACTATTTTTGGTGAGGATTTGGTGATTGTTGGTAAAAAGAATAGGTTTTGTATTGTCGTACTATACCCTTCAAAATACCCACATTAAAACAAAACCCACCTGTAGCTGATGCAATCCTTTGTAAATGTTTCTTTCACATTTTTAATGTCATTATATGCTGGGTAGGCAAAACATCTCATTCACCTTATTCGGCACAAAACTACAATCTGAACAAAAGAGAGAATATTGGCCACCGAATCCATCCCTGTGGTCTCATTTAAATATATATATATATATATATATTGGTTTCAAAATGTCATACACTAAGAAAAGGAGGTCCTTTCAATCAGGAATTGAAAGAGAGAGGGCTCCATAGATTTGTCTGGGTTTATTTTCCTTCTATAATGACTACATTTCCACCTAAGAAAGTAAAATGTTCCATTAATATTTCTTCAGCGAATGGGAGATTTTATGTGCAGACTCCTACAGACCTAACAATATAGTTAGATTTTAAAGATTTCCTTTGCAGTTCATATTCAGCAGCAGCACATGATGTGTGCATATTAACAACAACATTAGGGGGGCTTGTATTATATATATTTCATCAATTATGCCAACTCTATTAGCAAGGATACACCTTTGCCACATTTCCATTCTTCTCCTTGGGAACATCTTTAGTAAGACTGATTTCTTTTTTTGAATAAACCCTGAAGTGGAGGGATAGCTCAGTGGTTTGAGCACTGGTCTGCTGAACCCACAGTTATGAGATCAGTCCTCGAGGGGGCCATTTGGGGATTTAGTTGGTCCTACTTTGAGCAGGGGGTTGGACTAGATGACCTCCTGAGGTCCCTAATAATCCATGATGGGCCAATTTCAGACCCTACTCCACTTGAAGGGGAAACAGGAATTCAGCAATGGTGCAAAGGCAGTATTAGTGTCAGCCTGTGTTATAATAAACTACATATAGCCCCCTCAAAAGCCCCATGCCTGATGTGCAGATCATACTTGATAAAGGAAAGGAGAAATCTGCTTGAGATGTAGGATGGCTGACTAAGGAATATATGTTTTGAAATGTAATGACTATGCCCACTTGTCCTTGAGTGTTCCAGCAAGAGCACAAATCCCATTGTTTTAGGGTGAGCAGGGTGCAACAGTTACCTCATTCTTCTTCTCCTGCCCTTAGTTTTTCCTATTTGCGTAACAAGTCCTCATCTGGATCAACAGCAAGGTTTGAACTCAGGGCCTTCACCATCTCAGCCAAGAACACTGCTGCATGAGCTAAAGATAAAACTCTATCAGTCGTAGACAAGCAGTGAACCAGCCACGTATGCAAGCCTTTGGTGCTCCTAAGGTAAGAACAAGAAAGGCTAGGATATGTAGTTCCTCAGAGTCCAGGCATCAGGTTCTAGTGCCCCCACTCAGCTGTAGCCCAAGCTGATAAGAACATAAGAAAGGCCATACTGGGTCAGAACAAAGTTCCATCTAGCCCAGTATCCTGTCTTCTGACAGTGGCCAGTGCCAGGCACCCGAAAGGGAATGAACAGAACAGGTAATCATCAAGTGATCCATCCCGTCACCCATTCCCAACTTCTGGCAAACAGAGGCTAGGGACACCTCCCTATACATCCTGGTTAATAGCCATTGATGGACCTATCCTCCGTGAATTAATCTAGTTCTTTTTTGAACTCTTAAGGTGGGGGAAAGAGGAACAGTGGTGGACCCACAATACAGAATAATGGATGGCTGTACAAACTAATACATATGGAGATTTTTTCCCCTATGTTCCTTCTCTCTGCAGTCGCTGGCCTGCTGTCTTTTTTGAGTGGAATAAAATCCTAAGGGAGGAAAATTCTATGCAAGTGCAGCACGAGCAGAATTGATGAAATTCTTTCTTTATGTAGAAAATAGATTGTGTTTCAGCTGGTAAACTTGGGCCAGCCGCCAGCTGTGCACATTTATATTGAAAAATCATCATGTTTTGCACCCTTTGTTCCTGACCTTCAGACTGTGGATTAGATGGGTGGGGCAACATAAGGACTGTACAGGTATAACAAAGTCCCTGCTCGTTTAAGCTAATGAGATTTCTCCTTTATTTCCCTGGGAGTTCAGTCACCTGGGAACAGAGAGAGACAGACTGACCTAGGGTCTTGGTATAAATTATTGATCACGTTCATTTCTGAGAGATTTATGATCGCCCCTTGCAGTATATTTTCTTAGCATGGATGAAACACACATTTACATGTAAAGTAAAACTGGCAGGCACCACAGGCTGTATAATTTCGTAGAAAGTGCTACTAATTACACAAGAGATTATTTTCCCCCACCTCATTATCTGGTTTTAAACTTGCCTTCCAAACACAATCTAAGGCCACACATAAAAAATACCTTACGTGAGTAGTAATATCAGAGCCAAAAGGAATTCTTCGGACCTGAATGCAATAAGTAGAACCGTTCTACACAAATCCTAACAGAAAAAAAAGAGCCAAAATAATGCAATCTCTGCCACTAGAAAAAGAATGTCACTGATTTGTGTAAGAAAAGCGCAGAATTATTTGTTTCCAGTGCTAGCTTCTGAGATCAACTATGTGTTAAACAAAAGTTCATGAGCAGAGCTAGTGACTGGAGAAACATAAGAAGTTTAGCAGTTTGATACAGCGTGGCATTCTCACCGGGCCTTTAGAAGATCCTTAACCAAACTTTTTCAAAACTCAAAGAAGGTTCAAGTTTGGTCTGGTCGATGGGCAAATTTCAGATGGTGAAGAGGATGGAGATTTTCATCATGTAACCTACTTACCCTTCCAGGTACAGACTTTGGACACCATCCCTAACAGCACTGGCAATTGTACTTCATCCCTAAAGAAACCCCAATGTATCAAATCAAGATAGTGGACAAGAATCAGCAGTTGTGTTTGTTTTGTTAAATGGAGTTATGTTGAAGTTGGAATAGGGAGTTACTACTGTGTTAAAATGCATTTTTAGCAGCTGCTATACACAATCTTTACCCTAACTATAGAGTAACTGGAAATTAAAGTGTATTTATATTTTTCATCTGAACACAGAGAATTGTATCTTTGACCTTAATGCTTATGTATGATAGCGATGGGTTCTCTGGAAATACCTAAAGCAGATAAGAAGTAGATAAGCTATTAAATAATTGGAACGAATAGTTACTGCTCATTGATTCATGAGTGGTAATTCTATGAAGCATTCTCATTCTTGTTATGAGCTCCTATAGCTGTGAAAAGGTGTTCTCTCAACCAAAAATTTAAAAATGGTTAAAATCATCTTCAACAACAACAACAACAAAATCAAATTCAGATTACTAGTTATGACCCTGCTAAATATTTTGTTTTGAAAAGTTATCTTCCACTTTCTCAAATGCAAGAGAATAAAATTTTAAACCATTTACAAATTACACTCTGCTCTAAGAAAAAGACTCAACCATTTTTACTTACATTAAACATTTTGATAGCATATTTACCAAGTTCCAGCCAACTGGGGTTTCATTTTTAAACAGTTACATTTTGGAAGTCAACATAGAAAATATTGAGAGAGAGAAAAAGACAGACTTTCTTATACAGTATAAAAGAATTAGTGTTAACAAAACCCTGGAGGATTCTGATGAGACAAACAATTCCTAAGAGAATCACAGCCTACTAGCCATGACAGACTGAAGTGTCTTTATTTGATCAAAACATTCAGGGGGGAGGGAGAAGGTCAAACATTCTGATAGGCCTTATTCTCTAGTTCCTAATACCCCTCTGGGGTATCCAATGCTACATAAAAAAAACAATATTTTAAAGTCATTGGGAGACACGTAAGATTGGGTAGCCTATTCATTAAATTGTCAATTTCCCCAAAATCAGTTGAAATACTTTACAAAATAAAAACTATGTA
The DNA here is from genome assembly GCF_003597395.2 of Chelonoidis abingdonii. Classification (NCBI taxonomy): domain Eukaryota; kingdom Metazoa; phylum Chordata; order Testudines; family Testudinidae; genus Chelonoidis; species Chelonoidis abingdonii. The sequence goes on along the minus strand of NC_133776.1, from coordinate 96,665,287 downwards.
GCTTGAGGCTGTGCAATTGCTTCCTGCTAGATACCCTCCCGGTACTTCATTCTCAGCCTGACATTAAAGTAATAGCTTCTGATAATGTGCTAACACTGAGCTGCTTGGCTGGAATGTCACTTTATCAAATGTATTAACATGGAGGCAGTCAGCAACTAGCCAGTAAGGAGCTCACAATTTTGAGAGTCCTATTTTAGGAAACTGTGAGATCTTTTAAGAATTTCTTTCAAACAGGGAAAACTTCAAATAAACAAATATACAACATACAACTATCGCATGCTCAACGTAAATGTATTTATGAAACCTGTCTCCAAATTATCATCAGAGATACAAGGTCAATAGAATTCAGAGGGGTAGCCATGTTAGTGTGTTTCAGCAAAAACAACAAGGAGTCCTTGTGGCACCTTATAGACTAACAAATTTATTTGGGCAAAAGCTTTTGTCGGCATACATATCCCATTTGGTCAGGATACATTCCAATGAGTAAAGGACATTATGTCCGACAGCATATAGATGACTACATAGGGTCAGAGAAGATTTGTGAGATACCAGGGAGTGGAGAATCTATCGGGGTGCTTAAATTGTTATAATTTTCCTTTTAAAAAAAATCAAGATGAAACTCTCTTTTTAATTCTACAAGACTGTGTTGAGCTCCCATGGCTGGAGTGCAAAGATAAAGGTCAGGGAACAAGATTTCCACTGTAATACACCTATACAGCGGCTGTCAGATTTTGCCATACGGGGTGAAATCTTTTCTCTATTGATCATTCAATAGGTGTTTGACCACTCATTTAAGTGGCAATGAATTTCATCGAAGGAGCACAATAGCTGCTCAGGATTAGCAATGCCACTTGGGTTAGCTTCTAGGACAGCTAGGCAATAAAACAGGCCAGGTACAGAAAGGGGTGGATACTACATTCTTCACTCCCTCCATGCACAATAGAACCAATTTAAAAACGTGACTGTCCAACTGCAAGAACTATTTGAAGGCTAATGATCAGCAAGCCACACAAAAAAATGGTGAAGGTAGCAACATGATCAATGTAACTCATTATTAGACATTCTACTGAAAAGTGCCACCTTAAGTAATTAAGCGAATAGGATCTCTTCTTTAACAGAAATTAAAGTTAATACCTCAGTGCGGAAAATGGGGCAGGTGACAGCTAGGGGAAAAAAACATTATTTCGGTGTATACAAAAGATAAACTTTCATCTTAGGCTCCAGGTGCTCTTGGGAGATATTTAAAATACAAGTATTTTTTACTAGTAAATCCAGTATTGTATGTTAACCCCCTTTTCCCAATCCATAAATAATCACCTGAGAAAAATCCAAAGGAAATACCCCAGTTACCCTTCAAACTTTCCTTTGCAGCCACCATCTAGAAGCCTGCAACAGGAGATGGGCTTTGCAATATGTTCTGAAAGTCAACAGATGCAGGCTATTTAGGGCTGCACAAGTGAGCGAATTCCAAAGCTGAGGCGCATGTGCTCCGCTATCATCAATTCCCTCCCTTGTAAGCCCAGGCAACTGCAGTTCACAACTGTGCCAGTACTATTATACTGGGACAGTTTCCTGCTAAATTGACTTAACAGAGCAGCTATGCACCAATGATTTGCCGTGCAATAGAAAGGCTTGGAAAACTGCAGTATGGTCTTATAGCTGGAACCTATAATATTATCTCTATCTCCACCACTGACACCATTCAAACAGCACCAAGCTCTTCTAGACTGCAGATTTAACGCACTGTACTTAGATCCCTTCCAAAATGTTTCTTTTAATTTACTATAACATCTCAGGGTATTCTTGTTATCCATATAACTGTCCAGGCCATCTATGAAACTTGCTACATTTTTTATTTAAATGACATGCTGTGGCAATGAGTTTAGCATGACTTCTAATTAAGTCACAGCAACACTAACAGTCCCAGATTTAGGAATACAGGAACTGCCAACCTCAGCATATTCTAAACATATATTTAAAGGAGTCTCATTAAGGTCAGGGTAACCTCTGCAGCCTTTTTTGCAATAATGATGTTACAGTATTACCAAGAGGTCTGTTTTTATTCCCTAGCAGTCACTTTACAAACATGTGGGTACCCACAGCTCTCTTTTGGGTAACAGAGAAAGGCAGTTTAAAAAAAAAAAAAAAAGATTGTCCAAAAATATTCTAATGTTTATGCTCATGAGTTTTATTAGTCTTTATGTCTACTTGAGTTTATTTCCCTGGAAATTAGTATATTGCTGAGACTTTGTTGAAACTGCAGCTACTAGACAAATATTCCTGAATATTTACAGAAACTAAATCTTGGATTCATACTCATGCAGAGTCCCACTAAAAGCCTGAGTCTAAGACTTATAGACCCCTACCTGGGAAGAGAAACAAAAAATGTGACCTACGAGGGTGTCTAGCCAAAACCACTCAAATTTCAATTATCCCAACACAATCTACTGACCAAGGATCATGACTGGCTCACAGACAATTCATGAATAGAAAGGAGGCAAAATTCAGTGAGTAAATCATGTTATAAATTATTCACTCAGCTCTAATGACTTTAAAGTTGGTATAAGAATGCAGCACATGTAACACCATTTCAACCAGTTTTATATCCCATACCATCCTTTTGGTATGTTGCAGCCTTACAAGCATATTAACTTGGTTGCAGACTGCTCACCCAACCATATCAGAGAAACCCATTATACGTATTGCAATTCTGCTAACAAATAGTATACTGCAGAGGGAAAGGCCAATAAGATGATCCAGCCTGAGAGGCAGGGGAAAGGTTATTTTAATGTATTAAGATATGACATTGTTGACATTCTCTTACCCAATATCATCTTTGGTTAGGTTAATGATTCTTAGGATAATTGGAGTTTCTAAATGACTCTCTTAGTTGCTTCTGCTAGTTACCTGCACTTCAAAACATATGAAAAATAATGTGTTCGATTCCAGAATAATTAATGCTAATGATGATGTAAATTTTTAAAAATAAATTTTTAAAGAGAAATCCACAATATTCAGCACAATAATAAGCTCCTGCTTTCCCTCTTTGGTGCCTTTCTGAGAGCCCAAGACCTAGGTAGAACATTATGATAAAAGGGAAAGATCCTCCGCTCCATTGACTTCAACAGCTGGCATAAACTGATTTCAACAGAGCTATGACATATGTACATCTGCTGAGGATCTGCCCCAAAGAAGTTACCAAAGTCAGCCTTCATCATGAAGCTGGTCAGCACTTCCATGACTATTGGAAACTGGTTGAGGTATGGTACTGGGCAGAATGAAGAAGTTTGCAATCCCACTGTTTGTGCTATGACTGTTCTGTGCCTAAAGGAAAGACAGTTGTCATGCCTGTGAATCCAGCAACATCCTTGAGTGCTAAGTTTCAGGGACTATCAAATGGTGATAATCGTGACGATGAATCTTATGAAATGAGGTCTTATGCCCTCTGAAAACGCTTTGTAAAGCTGTAATCCAAGAAAGGATTTATTTATAGATATTCATTGCATAGCTATTTTATAATTTTGCTGAATAGGTCCTGAGATGACTGCAAAGTTCCAAATCCAAACCCCCTGGATTGGTGAAGTCATGGACCCAATTAAAGTTTCAGTCTGACTCCGTGGCCCCCGATCACTAAATAAATATTAAGTGTGGAGACTCACTAGAATGTGGAAGCTTCCTAGAGATGGAGTGAGACACTGCACCTGCTATCCATCTATGGGAGGAGTCGGAGCAGTACTTTTCCTCTACTAATTATCTCAATAAATTATTGGACTCAATGGGAGTTTTGTCGTTGCCGCTCAAAAGTATTTCAATCTATATGTTCAGATTCAAAGTGGATAAATACTGGATGAAAACACCATTTAGTCAATACAATTCCAAATTCGCAACATGCCCATTCAGTGTTTCAAGACTCAACCCAATCTAACATTTTGAAGATTTTCTTCTTCAGTTTCAACTAGTAACATGTTTTTATTTTATGGAAATGGAAAGCTAGTACATTAGTGGGGTAGCTACATACAAGATACCTGATTCAGAAGCAAAAGTTTAAGCATGAACTTGAAACCTGTGCTTTGAAGCTACCAGCAAATGAAGATGAAGTGATAATAGTTACTCACCTGTAACTTTTGAGTTCACAGAGGGCTATCTGGTACATTAGGAAATGCTACAGTGCTCATATTTTGTGCAGGAACTCAGCTCAAAGCCAATCTCATTTTAAACTCAATGTTATTTGTGGGATGAGAAGTCTCTTAAAATTAAACTCTCTTAAAACTAGAATTCTTCTTTGTTTTTAACATGACTGATGATTGTCACAAAGTATCTTTCCATGCGATAAAGAACATTATATGAATCGACACAAAGTAGAGCTACTGTCCTAATAGACTGTGAAAGGAGGACTGAGAAAAATGATATGACATTGCCACTGATGCAAAAACTTTGGGGAGATAAATTTAAATAATCAATACCAGGCACTCATATTTCATGATTTTGTAAATGTATAATCCAAACCAATGACTTTCTAGATGTTTCTGCTGCATTCATATTTGAGTGATTTGTAGAATTTACATGATCTCAAATGGGAAAACGTTTCAAATCAAACCTTAGCTCAGTTTCAGTGAAATACATAAAGGCAAGAAATACATTTGAAGAGGGAAAAAAAAGGTCAAATCATTCAGAATTGATTGTTTCACCTAACTCTGATAATTTTAAACTTAATTAAGAATTAAAAATTGTAACATTACAATACATCTGAAGGATGGCATTATTTGTATATTGTGGTAGCCATTAGAAACCAACCATTTGCCCTGTCATGCTAAAGAAAATTACTGCTACATAAGAGAACTGGTTAGGAATTAAACTACATATACAAGTAGCTAACAATAAATACTGTGCACACAAAAGGCAGTCATTTAAAATTTGCACTTAAATCTCCACATAAAACTAAGATTATATTTACCCATTTAATTTTGATTTTCTTATATTTAGTTTTGGCGTTACCATAAGGGATTTATTTTATATTATACATAAGTGCGCGCACACACACACACCCCTATTCGTTTGAGCTTTCAGGCTCGGTGCTTTGCTTCTCTAGGTACCATAAATGACTGGGAAGAGATATAAAATTTTAGACTATGTCTACACTATTGCCACATCGATGCTCCAGCGATCAATGCACCTGGGGTCAATTTAGCAGGTCTAGTGAAGACCTGCTAAATCCATGGCAGAGCACTCAGTACTCCACCAGGAACGAGAAGAGTATGGTAAGTCAATGGGAGAGTGTCTCCTGTCAACCCAGTGCAGTGTAGACACTGCAGTAAAGTGACCTAAGCTACATCGACTCCAGACATATTATTCACATAGCTGGAATTGTGTATCTTAGGTTGACTTACCGGGGTAGTGTAGACATAGCCTTGATCAAAAAACTCCCACATTTGGAAAAATTTATGAAGCATTAAAACCTTAATTCTTGCGACAGACAATAAAATGAAAATAGCAACAGACAGTAGTAAAATGCATCTATGTAGAGGGATGTATAAAATAATGTCTAAGGTGACTATTTTTGCACTTCCCAGATGTCAAATTAAAGGGAATTGCAAAACTGTTTTCAAAGTTCTTCCTTATTCAGTTTAGAGAAGTAAAAGGGAATTTAGCTGAATGATTCACAGAGGTTCTGTTTAATGACATAAATATATTTTTTTAAATACGTACAACCGCTGAAAGATCTTTTTAATTCTCTTCTAGTAAATAGTGACCCTAGATCATTCTGACTCCAAAAAAGCCTTAATTCTTAAAGAGGTGCAATTATATACAGCAGCGGTTCCCAAACTTGTTCCACCGCTTGTGCAGGGAATGCCCCTGGCAGGCCAAGCCAGTTTGTGTACCTGCTGTGTTTGCAGATTTGGCCAAGTACAGCTCCCAGTGTCTGTGGTTTGCTACTCCAGGTCAATGGGAGCTGCTGGAAGCAGCGGCTCAGCCTGCGCCACTTCCAGCAGCTCCCATTGGCCTGAAGCAGCGAACCACGGCCACTGGGAGCCACTATTGGCCGAACCTGTGGCCGTAGCAGGTAAACAAATTGGCCCGGCCTGCCAGGGGCTTTCCCTGCACAAGTGGTGGAATAAGTTTGGGAACCATTGATTTACAGCATTTCATCTCTGCTTTCTCTCACTCACAGCTGGAAATATTTGCTAGATCAAAGAGTTTGAAGCATTCTGTCTGATCAGTCATTAAGCATCGCCATTTGACTGTTTTGCAGAGTTTCAGAACAAGACACACAGTGTACGACAAAAGGAAATGCAGACTTAGAGCTGAAGTTGCATAATGCTAAAAACATTATGTTTACTTCATGTATGTTTTCTAATAACATTTAATCAGAGGACAGGAAGGAAGAGCAAAGGTGAAAATTCTTAAAGTAACATTAGTATTTTTACAAGAAAGATCTTTTTCTTGGGGGTTTAAATTTGTATGTCTTAACTATTGTACCTTGGGCTTCTTCTGAGTAGCAGAAGCACCCTTTGTTCTCTGGAAAGTGCTGGCATTTGCTAATTTAGATAGCATAACTAGAAATAGGCTAGTAATTTGAGTAATGACAACAACCAATCAGCACTCCTTCACTGGTATTTATTGTGAATGAAGTCACAAAAGTGAAGGCATGTGGTCCAGAAAGACCAGAAACATACATTCTATAAGTGAGAGTTTCAATGAAATTACTTTGGATTTACACTAATGTAACTGTGAGCTAGATTTGGGCTCCCCACACTAAGATGAGACAGAGATGACCTGGTGACAGATGGGGAATATGTACAAAAATGCTTGGAGAGTGAAGAACTGCACTGACTACTGTATATACAAGTGGGGAAATGGTATAATTTTTTAAAATCAAAATTTCAAGTTTTGAAGTTCAAATCTGACCCTGACCTGACCAAAATGTAGGTGTGTTCATCATATGGGGTTTCAGATTGGCTCATTATAGAGATAGGACATGTACAGTTAGGTCAAATCCAGATTTGGATCAATGTACAAGGATAGTCAGAGCCAAAGATTTGATTAAGGTAAACCACTAAGTAAAATTAATTTTCAGATTGGAAAATAATGCTCAAAACCTCCTAGAACGATCCAGTAATAGGTCAGTCATCTTATAATCAATTTTTTTGTGGTGCCATTGCCTTGAATAGATTAGATCCTCAGCTGGTGTAAAAAAATTGTAGCTCTACTGGAGTCCCATTGTTTTTAAAAGTATATTTATCCTTAATTTTCTTTTTCCCTCTTCCAGTTATGACTCCCAAATATTAATTGCATAATCAGTCAACATGCTGATCAGTGTTCATTTAACTGTGAATGAGAAACAACAGTAGAACTAAAATCAGAATTCACTTGGTCAGGCAGAAAACTAGAAATGCACAATATATATAAATAGAGAGGAATAGAAAGAGAACAGAAATAATTAACCCATACTTAATGTGTTTGTGGTTTAACGTGAAGATGTTTAAAATTCCTGTTTTCCGCTTCTATCGTGCATTAAAATGTTCATACAATGCACCAATTCTTTGCTTGGCCAAAATTAAGTGAAATCATTGATGATCAAAAAATACAAATGCGTTTATTTCCATGGAACATTTTATAGTCTTCTAAGAAATTTTATTCATAATGCATTGAAGTTATGTCAGCTTTTTTTTTTCCTCTATTGACTCTCATTACCAGGTATGACAAGCAATCAGAGAGAAGTGCTTTTGATGTCATGTATGCTTACCCTGTGAGAATCTATATTGTGCTTCCTAAATGCCAGGTACTATCAAAAAGGATAGTTTAAGCTATTAACTTAGTGTGACAACTTCATAAATACTAGGATCTAACTTTCCATTCTGGCTATTAAAGATGTCTATATTTCCTATTTGTTTACACTGGAGAGATGACACTTAATAAGGATCTTGTTAGATTTTAAAGATGCTCATTTCTGAGCTGAAATCTTTCCTGCCCTCCCATATGTGAGGGCACACGTTGCCATCTGGCATGCCATTTTGGAGTCCTGCTGTTGCACACTGTTATCTTCCAAATATCAAATACCAACACTAGCTCAGGCTTAACCATTTAGTGAACTCTCTCAGCTGGGAGCTCGATTCACCTTCTGTTCCATGTATGTTACCATATCCATGACCTCAGCCATGACCCTCATGCTCCAAGGTCAACAGGTGTGGAGAGAAAGAGCTAAGGCAGGGGTAGGCAACCTATTGCACGTGTGCCGAAGGTGGCACTCGAGCTGATTTTCAGTGGCACTCACACTGTCTGGGTCCTGGCCACCACTCGGGGGGGCGGGGGGCTCTGCATTTTAATTCAACTTTAAATGAAGCTTCTTAAACATTTTAAAAACCTTATTTACTTTACGTACAACAATAGTTTAGTTATATTATAGACTTCTAAAAACGTTAAAATGTATTCCTGGCACACAAAACCTTAAATTAGAGTACATAAATGAAGACTCGACCCACCACTTCTGAAAGGTTGCCGACCTCTGAGCTAAGCCAATTAGATTCATATGGGTGGCATAGATCGCCCATTGGAGCTGATGAGAATCCATACCACCACAAGAATCTGCCCATACAGATTATATTCAGGCCACACTCTTAACTTGGTGTTACAATACAACAATGATGGCTTCCAGCTAAAACAAGTTTAGTGTAATATTTCACAAAATTATTGGTGTCTGAGATAGCGAAGATCTACTGCGTTGGTTCACTTCATCCATTCCCTTGCTAACGTGAGATTGCTCATTACAGCATTTTCTCCACTCCACCATTGACCCTGGAAGACTGTTCCCAAGGTGAAAGCTTTCTAAAGCAAATTGGAAATGTCACTTCGGAGCGTAGTGTAGGTAACAGTACTGCTTTGACAGGATGATGGACATGATGACCCATTGTTGTAGGTCTTTCCATCTAAAATTTCTATAGGCCCAATCCTTCAGTACACTTTCATGTGCTAAACTTCCCCCGGGTTCAATGACATTTGCACATATACTAAAATTAAGACAGGAACCTAAGGTTCTATAATAAAGTAAACAAGCAAAGAGAAACTTCTTAGTATGCATGACATGACCAATATCACGCCTTGGCTACTTTGCGAGATGGTTGTATAACCGACACTAGAGGAGTTTAGGGTTTTTATCTCCCCCATCCCCATCAGCTGTCCCAAAAAGGAGACAGGAGTCAATTATAGTTGCCCATGAGCAGGGTTATTTCTTTAGCTCTAACTGTTGAGGCCCATGATTTAAATGCTGAAGGTCCCAAGTTCAAACCATATGGGAAGGTAGTTATGCCCACTTATTTTATTTCATGATTGTACATTAAATCCTAGAAAATAAAAAAAAAATTAAAGCAAATTTATGAGCTATAAATAAAATTCATTTTTGAATGAGTGTTTTCATGTGACAGTTTTCCCAAACAGTTTCTAATATAATTGGCTGTATTATATGGGCTATAATATAATAGGGCTGTCAGCTGCAATTAACTCACAATTAATTCAAAAAAAAATTATTGTGATTAAAAAAATAATCACAATTAATCACACTGTTAAATAACAGAATACCCATTGAAATGTCTTAAATATTTTTGGATGTTCCTCTACATTTTCAAATACATTGATTTCTATTACAACACAGAATACAAAGTGTACAGTGCTGACTTTATATTATTTTTATTACAATTTGCACCATAAAAATGATAAAAGAAATAGTATTTTTCAATTCACCTCATACAAATACTGCAGTACAATCTCTATCATGAAAGTGTAACTTACAAATGTAGATTTTTTTGTAGTTATATAACTTCACTCAAAAACAAAATGATGTAAAAACTTTAGAGCCTACAAGTCCACTCAGTCCTACTTCTTCAGCCAATCGCTATGACAAACAAGTTTGTTTACATTTACGGCAGATACTACTGTCTGCCTTATTTACAATGTCACCTGAAAGTGAGAACAGGCATTCTCATGACACTGTTGTAGCTGGCATTGCAAGATATTTACATGCCAGATATGCTAAACATTCGTATGCCCCTTCATGCTTCAGCCACCATTCCAGAAGACATGCTTTCATGCTGATGATGTTTGTTAAAAAATTAGTGTGTTAATTAAATTTGTGACTGAACTCCTTGGGGGAGAACTGTATGTCCTCTGCTCTGTTTTACCCGCATTCTGCCATATATTTCATGTTACAGCTGTCTCAGATGATGACCTAGCAAATGTTGTTTGATTTACAAACACTGTCACTGCAGATTTGACAAAACGCAAAGAAGGTACCAATGTGAGATTTCTAAAAATAGCTATAGCACTTGACCCAAGGTTTAAGCATCTGAAGTGCTGTCCAAAATCTGAGAGGGACGAGGTGCGGAGCATGCTTTCACAAGTCTTAAAAGAGCAACACTCTGATCCAGAGACTACAGAACCAGAATCCAAAAAAAACCCATCAACCTTCTGCTGGTGGCATCTGACTCAGATGATAAAAATGAACATACGTCAGTCCACACTGCTTTGGATTTTTATTGAACAAAATGCGTTATCGGCATGGATACAAGTCCCTTGGAATGGTAGCTCAAGCATGAAGAGGAATATGAACCTTTAGCACATCTGGCACATAACTATCTTGCGACACTAGCTATAACAGTGCCATGGGAATGCCTGTTCTCACTTTCAGGTGATACTGTAAACAAGAAGCAGGCAGCAGTATATCTTGCAAATGCAAACACATCTGTTTGTCTGAGCAACTGGCTGAACAAGAAGTAGGACCGAGTGGACTCATGGGCTACAAAATTTTCCATTGTTTTATTTTTTAACGCAGTTATTTTTTATTTATTATAATTTTCCATTTATAAGTTAATTTTCATGATAAAGAGATTGCATTACAGTACTTATATTAGGTGAATTGAAAAATACTATTTCTTTTATTTTTTACAATCCAAATATTTGCAATAAAAATATAAAATGAGCACCGTACACTTTGTATTGTGTTGTAATGGAAATCAATATATTTGAAATGTAGAAAACATCAAAAATGTAAATAAATAGTATTCTATTATTATTTAACAGAGAAAGCAGCAGAGAATCCTGTGGCACCTTACAGACTAACAGAAGTTTTGGAGCGTGAGCTTTCGTGGGTGAATACCCACTTCGTCACCTGCGTCTGACGAAGTGGGTATTCACCCACGAAAGCTCACACTCCAAAACTTCTGTTAGTCTATAAGGTGCCACAGGATTCTCTGCTGCTTTTACAGATCCAGACTAACACGGCTACCCCTCTGATATTTAACAGAGAGTTTAACTGCAATTAATTTTTTTAATTGCTTAATAGCCCTAGTACAAATGCATGATCTTGTACTCTATGAGCTAGTGTCATGGTAACTGGAGCTAAGCAAACAATTTATAATAAATATTTTTTATGAGTTTAATCCTTTTTTCTGCTTAGAAAATATCCTGATGTTCTCAAATGTATTCTATTTTCACAGGCGCTTGGCATTCTTTGGGACAATTAAAACAATTCAGTGGATTGATTGCAAAGCATTCTGGGTGAATAGTCACAATTCAAACTGCATTGTTTAGTTGTGATTAATCAGCTTAGTGATGGGTACCATTTCTGTTCCCTACCTGGATGAGTGGGCGAACACTTCTTGCAAGCTTCATGCATTCACATTTAAAATTATTGCTTTTCTATGCAGCCTTATAACTGCTTTTGGACAAGCATTCATAATGACAGCACCACTAGACGGCATAAATTTTCACCAAAAAGTGATCACATACAAAATGCGAGCAGGACTAAGACTAATACATTTCATAGATCCGTAGACTCTAAACTCAGATGGGACAACTATCATAATTTTGTTGGACATCCTGCAAAATACAGGCCACCAGAACTTCCCTGAAATAATATCATTCAGAAAAACCTCCAAAATTGATTTAAAAATTGCCAAAGATTACATCTTATTTCTAGTCTGAATTTGTCTAGCCTCAGCTCACAGTCATTGGATCTTGTAATACCTTCATCTGCTAAACTGAAGAGCCCCTCAAATATTTGTTCCCAATACAGGTACTTATACATTTCTTAGTCAGTCATTCTTTAACTTTTTCTTTGTTAAATTAAATAGACTGAACTTCCTGAGTCTTGCACTATATGTGGCAGGATTTCCAATCCTTTTATCATTCTCATGGATGTTCTCTGAACCCTCTCTAATTTTTCAACATTCTTCCAGTTTAATTCAAAGGAAGATGCATAGAAAATTGTTTGTATTATTTGCGGAGTTCTAGTTGTTATGCTGGACTTAAGTGTATAATGAAAATACATCATCTTTGATATCCAAAATCTCTGATTATCTAGAATATAGAAAACGTAAGACGCTATTGATACTGACAATTACCTGAATGTGTTATTTTTTAAGGAATAAGTTTTAAAACAACTGAACTGCATGAAAAAGAAAAAGTATAGGGCACTGAACAGAAATATTAAGATGAGCGGTTATAATCAGAGCTTTAGATTCAAGTCATATCATGAGTTTTTTCCTTGTATGGTAGATAATTTAAAGGAAAAAAATGTTTATTTTGTATTTAAGGTTGAGTTCTGCACTACTTTTATATTCATTGTTACAGTTCAACAGTGGAATATTTTGCTAAATTGTGTTAAAAAAGAAAAGGGAACATTCTGAATAGCTAGCGATTATTAGGAAAATAGTTTAATACAACTATTATTTTAAAGCTCTCAAATACGTTTCACAAAAACCACATTCAATAAGTTTGATTTTGGTAGTAAGACAACAAGGTATAGATATTTACTCCAAGGTGCCATTTCCTTTGTATTACTCCAATTAAACATTTCCAGACAATTATCTATTTATCTATAGCTTTTGAAAAGATATTAAAATGCATAAATTATATGATCATTTGTTAGGCATTGGAAATTAACATGGTTTCTCAAAGGGGGTTGAGAAGATTGCCTTGAATATTTAGTAGTATTTTACACAACTTGTGAGAATCTAGAAAGTTTAATCAGTACAGAGCACTGAAAAGGATAAGATGTATAATGCCAAAACTGGGTAAGATTAGTAAGCGTTGCTATGTACTTAACTACATATATAAGTTTTTCACATTGGCTCAGTCTTACACTTTGTGTATTTGTGAAGATGGATGAGAAAATGAAGTTTCAGCAGCCACAAAGATTCCTAGTTACGTTAGTTACACTCAAGCCTTTGAATGTAAGCTGGAATTTAAATTGCATTGCAAAAAGAACTATGAATCAGTGTCACTTGGGAAACACCTGTTGTGACACTATTGCTACTTTAGTGAACTTGATGGAACCACTGTCCTTCAGAGCACTGCGTATACATATCGATTCATCATCCTAATCTTCTGTCACTTCAGTGACAGGTATCCTTTCAGTCTATCACCAATTTTGCTAGATATTGACACAACAATATTTTACAGCTTTTTCTCATTTTGTTGTTTGACCACTTCACTATCTTTATTTTTCAGCTCTATTCCCCAATGTAACAAGACACAAATCAGTGATTAAATCAAGTCCATTACACTCAGGAGATGCTGATCTTGATTTCTTACCATCAGCCAGAACTTTTTGTAGGTTGGATGCCTATTTTATCAGGCAGAGCTTGCTGCTTTAAATTTAATTTTAAAAAGTATTCCTTTTCTGAAAGATTGTTTTGTTTATCAATCACAAAAAGCTATGGCAAATTACAGCCAGTTGAGGATCTGGTCCCAAGAGTTCTCTTTCAATTATAGGCTCCAAGTTTTCTCTTTACTTTATACTGCACAAACCCCCAAGTAAAACAAAAAATCTCATTTTCAGTTGCATCTCAGAAACAACACCTCTGAGGATCCATGGAAATACTCAGAATAGATCAAAATCTGACCCAAACTGATGACATACAGACATACAAACTGACGCTAGACCATAGAGTTTTTAATGCTAATGGCTCACAGACTCTCTGTGGCTCACTAGCAACACTGAAAATGATCATTCAGTGAGTTCAATCCTGAATTTATGCTAGAACAACAAGCATGATAAGATCATCAACTAGCAAGTCACTGGTGGTCTCCTTGGTACAGTATGTGTAGCCAGACATTTCTTTAATTAGTTGCCCTTTTGGAGTTTTCAGATAGTGTGGCACCTAGAGCCCTAAAATTATTCCTGATTTTCCCAGCATGAGAAAAATTCAATAAATGAGTCTTATCACTTTATCGCTCCAATATCCATTTTCCCTGTGCTCAGTTTGGGATCCAATCTTGCGCTTGGTGCTTAGACAATATTTCCATTGCTTGAATATTTTGTCTGACTAAAGAGTGCAGGAGTGAGTCCTTTGCCTTTCATAGCAGGGATTTCCAGATCAAGAAACTTGACCTATTTTGTCCCATTATCTGAAATTCTCTCCATCAAAGCAACACCGGGGTAAATGGAAAGGAGAGCATATGAGTTTCTTCTTGTTCTGAAAACTAGCTATGTTAGAATATTTTATTACTAGAAAAAGGTTCACCAGGGAAACGAGCCCAGTCACTGTGGACATCTCCACTGTTATTAGTACCTATGGTTTTAGTTCACCAGTCAGATGGCAAACTGAGAAAAATCAGATGCATAGCAAAATGGCTCTGATGATTACAAAGACAGTTTGATGTCTTCTTTTAGAAATCATATAGAAGCCAATAAATACAAAATATTTAATTATCAAGTTTCAAGTTAATCTCAGGTGTCTAAAAACTCTTTTCATAAACCTCTCAAGCTTACCATTTATAATTATCTTCAAGGTTCCCTGATTGTACTTAATTACCCATCAACGCACTACTGTTAACTTGTGCGACATGTCTCTAGTTTTCATTATGGAGACAATTTACCATGTTGTTTGACAGGCTTTTAAATATAGGGTCAAAATTTGTGCTCCTTTCTTAGGCAAACTTCCCACTGGTTTCAGTGGAAGTTTTGCAAGTGTCAGGAGTGAACTATCAGAAAACCGATTAGTGTCAAGTTATTTTATCATTTGTCATTTAAATAGATATGATAGAAAAGAATGAATAAATTGCACTACTTAGGCAATATTTTAATCAACACTAAAAATTAGAGTTCCTCAAGGAGTGATATTTTCTTTGTGAATTTTGACAAAAACTAAAATTGTTTTAATATCTCTAAAATTTTCTTGGAAAATATGAAAACTAAAAACAACTCACATTTTTCTAGTTTTATTCCCCAAAAACCTGAAAACTGACAAAAGCAGATTTTTATTCATTTTTTAATATTTCCATTTTCTTAAAGAACCACTTTCTGGGGAAAAAATACTGTTTTGGTGAAAAAAAGTACTGCCTTTTTTAATAAAGTGAACAAAACTGTAGTAAAATATTGCTATATTTGTATTAAGCGCACATTTTGAGCCGTATGCCAAAATGTAATTTATGTGCTTAACTTGGATCACTTTCACCGACCTCGGGGAAAAAGGAAGGCCTATTTTAATAGCCAATAGCTTACAGTTAAGGGTCATTAAGAACCAATGCTAGAGGAAGTAGCCTAAATGGGTCTAATTGTGGATCACCCAATCCAGTTTGGACACAGTGGATCAGACAGAAAATAGAGAGACAGACACTCAGGAGAATATGGATGGGCTAGGAAAACGCAAGTTGGTTTTGCTCCCATAATAAGAGAAAAGCCTATCCAACTTCATTTGTAGTGAAGCATTAGATTAGGTAAGATGACTTACGCCTGTGGGCTGTTTGTTGTTTTAAAATCCCTTTTCTCCTCTCCTTACCAATAATTTCTTCCAGCTCCTGAATAAAACCACATCATTTTAAGAAGGTTGTTGGTCAATTTCACTGGCTAAAGGTTTCCGAAGGGAAGAAACAAAGGTGCCCCAAACTTAGTTCGACCTGCCTGGCAATAGCAATTGGCGCACACAGGTTATGGTAGCCAGGTCCCAGGTTAAGAGTGTAAAAATCATGAGTGAGCTAAGGACAAGAAGCCAAAAACCAGATGGGGTGCACTCAGTGGGACCAGAAAGGGAGCAGAGTTGTTGCTAGACCTATAAAAAGGACAATTAATAAGGGTTTGACTTTCCTCTCACTTATAATGGGATAAATCAGGGGAAGTATAATACTGGTGCAAGTCAGTGCTTCCAAATCAAGCCATGACCCTTTTTGACCACTGATATTTTCCATGACCCTCTTTTACAGTCCTCAGTGCCAGATAATGACTTTCCTGACCATGCAAACAGGTCACTGACAATGATGAGGTTTAGACAGGAGCCTTCCTCCCATCCTACCCTCCCGAACAGCTGACATGACTGAGTCCTGCAGGTTTAATGAAAGGTTACCACTCTCTCCTGCCCCCAAGAGAACAGGCATCTCTGAGATAGAACCCTACAGCAGTTTCACTAGTAGACATGAGGCCTCCCTCAACCCTACACAAGCTCTGCGTGACCCTGTCATAAGTAGATAGGTAAGGGTTAATTTTCTTTTACCTGTAAAGGGTGAACAAAGGGGGAACCAAACACCTGACCAAAGGACCAATCAGAGACCTGGATTTTTTTTAAAGTCTGGGAGGGAACTGGAAACTCGGGGTCTTTTTGTTTTCCTCGGCTGTGAGTAAACAAGCTTTTCGTCTAACTCCAATCTTCTTTCAATATTCCTATCAGTGTGAGTACAAAGAACCCAAGCAATAACTGTTATGGCTGGTTGAATTACATGTGTGTTGATTTTGCTGGACTGGTTTAATTGGGCTATCTTTAAATCAGACTGTTTATTCCTATTTTCTTATAAGCCACATCCTGTATTGAATTTCTTAATGCAGTGTTAGTATATGTAAGTTCTTTCTTTTTTATATAAAGTTTCTTTTTAAACTGTGGGAGTTCTTTTCCTAGGAGGCAAGGAAAGAGAAATTTCTGTGCCGGAGCTCTGTCACTCTGTGTGACAGGCTAGGGGAGGGGGCCCAGGCTCTGTGGTTTACTTTCCTATTGTCCAGGCGGGAACAGCACGGGAAGTTACAGGAATAGAGGTAAGATTAGTTCTGGTCCCTGTGTTGGAGGGCTGTCTCTTTGGAGAATAGGAGCAGGTTTCTCAGTATTGTGATGTAAAGAGATTGCATCAATTCCCTCAGGTTGCTCAGAGCGAACGACTGAGAGAGAGGGGGAAGGGAGGGGAGATAATTCCCTTACCGGTAAGACTCATACTTCTGAGTCTTGGGGGTCTTTCCAGGGGAAGCTGGGGAGGCCAGAGAGGGGGTCCCTCCCCCCAAGGAATATTTGGGGAACCCGGGCTGATAGGAGCCAGAATCCTATCTGGTGGCAGCGAGATAAGATCCAAGCTGGTACAAGCTTGGGGGAATCATAGTAAGCACCCAGATTTTGGACGCTAAGGTCCAGATTTGGGACAGACGTTTACCACAGACCCCCACTGTAAGAAAGAACAGAATAAGGGCATTCAATGATTTCTCCTGAATATTGCCCCTACTTTGAATTTGACCTGTCCACTGGTGTTTATATCCATATTGTATTGCTGGTGTCTAAGGTAGGGCCTGTCTCTGTTCTAGACTCTTGCAGTGAAAGCAGAGGTGGAGTCCTTAGACAGGAATCTCTTCAGAGTAGACTGTTATATGGAGATGCAACACGGAGAATATTGTCAATGTGCAGTAACTCTGCAACTGCTAAGCATGTGGGAACCTGGAGCCGTACCCATCAGAATGAGAGCATTATCCGCTGCCAGCCCTCAATTGTGGCGCACATGGATATCAATATGAGCCCTGTTTTTGTCATCTTTAAAACACAATGCAAGAGCCATTATTTTAGTTCACTTACAAGGCAGCAGAATGGCTCAGTTTAGGAGATGGAACAAATATATCACTTAATTCCAACTCCTAAGTAACCAATTTAATCTGAAATGGAAGAGATAGAGATTCTTTCTCTCTCCTATCAGACAATTATTTGAATTCTGTGTCTGATGTTCAGATACTACACTAATGAGCACCTCTGAAATACCTAATAGAGATGACAATGCCCAACAAATAATAATAGTAAACAGTTAAAATGCCACACTATTACTAAAACATTTTATTAGAGAATAGGATTTAAGAGGTCTTCTGGAATGGATCCTTAGATTGAAAAAGGATGAGGATAAATGTAAGAGCCCAAAAGGTTGTGCCAGTATATATTTGGAAATGTTTTCAGGTATTCTTGCAGAAATACAAACCATGGAAAATTAGGCAAAATATCAAATGACTTCACAGTCATTCATATGAATACATTCTGAAAAATCTTTCCTGAAAATTACATCTTATCCAAATTAGCATTGTATACACTAGGCGTTGTTTCTATTTGAGCAAGGTTTGCATGCTCAAGCTGCACAGTAGGAACATCTTGGGGACAAATAAACGTACAGGTCAAGACTCCTAGTAGAATGGGTCAGTAGGGAGAAAGGCTGACATCCAGTGTCAGCAACAGGTCATTTTCCTGGTGTAGACAAGTCATTATTTTACCCATCCTGGTTTGCCAACCTTTAGGAATGTCATTGTGTACTGAATTAAAGATGGAGTTGAAGCCTCACATCTCAACTCCCATGGGGTTGTTTTTTTAACAGCTTAGGGCAGAGTTTTAACATTTCTTAATTATGTTTCCTACGCCAGGTGCTGGACAGAAGCCAGGATATTCCACTTAAAATATTTCAAAAGTGGCTACTACTTTCAGTGACTCAGAAAAAGAGTGAAAGCAAAATGAGATGGTAAATGCCTGCTGGAGTTTTTGCGGGGGGGAGGGGTGTTTTGTTTTGATTTTTCGTTTCTAGTTGAATAAACCGAAAATGAACTTATCAGACAAAATTCACAGGAGAAAGACTTTGAAAAATGAGCTCTAGGTAACCCATGGAAGTTGCACTACCACCTCCTGTATTATAATCTCTTTTCCATGTCAATAGCTGCTTCCATTTAGAATTTATTTTATTGCCACTTAATGTTTAAAAAAAAAAAAGTGAAATTTGTTACCCTTCCCAAAGATAGGGCTTCTTTTGCAAGTAAACTTCAAGGTCAAGTATAAACCTTTTAAAAGAGATATTCAATCAAAGCTAAATATTTCAAGCAAAAAAATCCATATTGTGGGCTCCAAATACATAAAGCAACAACAAGACAGAAATATTAATTAGAGTTCAGGCTGCCAGCCAAACTCTTTATTGACTTTAATAGCTGAAACTAGTAACTTCAGAGCAATCTCAATATTTAGGCAACTCAATTGTTCTCTAAAGTTATTTTTTTGTCTGCATGTCCTGCCACTGTTGGGACCAAGGTGCTGGCTCTCAGCTCTAGTTCCATAGTGCCTATCATACACACTTCCTTCTCCTTTCCATGGCTCTGGCTGTAGCCACCAATCGGTCTTGGTGTGCACAGACTGACTCCTGGATCGGCAGGTTGGAGGCATAAAGTTCCTTGGGATGACACAGAGTCTGTCATTGTTAGTGTAAGTGTGGTGTATAGGCAGTGTGAAAGCACAGCTGAGATGTGTCCCATAACTTGACATTTCCTCCTTTTTTGAACGAGGAGATGGGTGTGAGGGAGGTCTGTCATGCAACCTGCTTAAATCTCTTTTGAATAAAGTTTTGTTCATATATATAATTATCAGGTAAAATTCCACATCTGAAGTATATTAAAAGTAGAAAAAACTCACAGCACAACAATACACAACTCAGAAAAATGATCTAAGGCCAGGTAGAGAAGTTATCCATTTGTAAAAAATACTCTGAATACAAGAAGCAACAGAAAAATACTATAAGAAGAGTGGTAAAGATATGGAATCATTACATTAATTGATAAAGATCATGACTGAGACATCTTAGTCTTTTCATATGGTTAAAAAACACCGCAAACTTCCAAATGCACCAGATGTTTGAGTTAACAAAAGATGTCTCACAGCATTGGAATGGAGAACTTAGCCACCTTGTCTTAAGAGCAGAAGTGTTTTTCCACTGTGAGTTTAAAAAATGGTTTTCACTGGACTAAACAGCATCATAAACCTGATCCAAGACCTAGGTGTTTTTGAGTCACACATATTCCTTTCATAGCAGTAGGTAACTTTGACTGAAAGCCTCAATACAACAAATATGTGAGTGTTAGGAGAAAAAAATTGCTTTTGTCATTAATACTCCTGTTCAGAAATGTGTGCAGTGTCAGACTCAGCTAGGACTGCCTGTCTGATGCATCCTGTGAGTGCGTGAATTCACTTCTCCCCCAAATAGGACATAACCCACTCCCAGAGCCCAATCCCTTCTTTACTACTCACAGAAGACCTCAAGATCCATTATTTTTGGAGGGGTCCAGCCAATAAACTTTTCAGTTTCCTACCCCCACCACTGGAGCCAGTGAAGAAGGATAACCTTACAGAGGGACACAAACCCGCTCCTTCCCTCGCCCAGGCTTCTTCTGTAGGAACGTCTGATTAAGTCCCTACTTTGTGCTATTTTTACTATTGTCGAATCAATATAGCAATTGGAAGGGCAAGATAGATTTTATTCTTCCTCATGCATCAGAAAAATCATCAGTTACATTCTAAAGGAGGAATCATCACTGGTGATAATGCAAGTAAAATACAAAAACAGCAGGTTCATTTTCAGATCCTGGGGGAATTTAAAAAAATAATCTTCCGACATGAAAACTGAGCAAGCATGATACGGATTTGCAGTGACAGTGTCTAAGAACAGATCTCTCTGGTGCCATTTTTTGCAAAACTGCTTTTCTGATGGTCACCACACATTAAATAACTTAATGGCCCCTTGCCTCTGGTCAGCAGATACTCTCTGTAATAACATCCTGTTCAGCAGAAAAAGGAGACAAAAAAAATCACTATGTTCCCTTTTCCGATTGTTTCCTCATGACAGTATATTAAAATCTTTATTTCTCTCCTGGAAGTCTGCATCCATTTATTTTCACATTGTCCATGTTTGTCTCCTTTGAACTCAAGGTTGAAAAGCTTATTACCTAATGCCTCCATATCTTTTGGCTGCATTTACACATGCCAAAACAATATTACTCTGAGTGCACCTAACCTCTTC
The DNA here is from genome assembly GCF_003597395.2 of Chelonoidis abingdonii. NCBI lineage: Eukaryota > Metazoa > Chordata > Testudines > Testudinidae > Chelonoidis > Chelonoidis abingdonii. The sequence continues at coordinate 96,644,239 of NC_133776.1, read as the reverse complement.
TGATTCCTATTCATTTGAGCATCTCTTGATTGGAGTGCTCCATTCATCTCTTTTATCTTTCCCCTACCTCTGCATAAACATTCCATGAAAGTCATGAATGACATTAATTTCTCTATTCATTGATGAAGAGGAGTGCACTAACCACCTTGCACAAAACTCTCTCAAGCTGATCAGGCAAAAATCAAAGGATGAACAGCTGGTTCCTTTCTTCCAGTGTCTGCATACATTGCATCTTGTCCAGAAAACTTCTCTTTCAGCAACTCCTGATGTCTAGAAGCATTTTCTCATCTATTAAGCCTTGTCCAGTGTCCACCCCCCCCCCCAAAATCAAAATAAAAAGTCAAATTCAAACCCATAGACATTTTACTTTCTTCCTCCGTTTCTCTTCATCTCCCCAGGTTTTATAAAACTGGATGATTTGGGGTTTCCCTTTACAAGGCATTTATATGTTGAAGCCAAGACTCCTACAATTAAAAAAAAAATACAAAGTACATGATATCCTTCCATAATATTACTGGTCAATTTTCACAGTGTTATGTAGCAAGATGCACAGTATCTAATATAGTTAATTTAAAAACATGCCTATATAAAAGGAGCTTCCAGGTGCAAATCAAAAACATGCTTGTTTTGGGCAAATTGGATTTACTCTACAAAGGATCAGAAATAGAGCCTAAACTAAACCATAACATTTAGATCAACATTTCAGAACCACCAGTTTGGGAATGGCAGATCCAAGTTTTGGTTTGGTCCATTAAAGAAAAAGGAGTGGGTCTGGATCTCAGTTCTTATTGTGAAGCCCTCAAAGTCGGAAAGTTTTCAGGGCTGAGTTTTTGGTTCAACATCATTATAGTTCAATCCTTCACCAAGTAATCTAAACAAAATGGAGGAACTGATAGCTGGTACTTATACCGTGCTTTCCACTAAAATATCTCCAGGTGCGCACATGCCCTGTAGGGTATGGCCCACGTTTTTCAGAAAGTGATTCTAAATGTGTGCCAGAAATTTTTGCAAGTGCAGATGCTTGCCCCATGCATTTGTACGCACAAGTGGAGTAGTCCGCCAACCTGCAAATAACGTAACCAGAAAATAGGGAAAGTGAACATGGAAATAACTGCTCACAATGTTGCCCATACAAATTTGGAACCCTGTGAAAAAGATGGCTTTGTAGATGCAGAGTCATTTCACCCATCACTAACATCTAGCTTCCTACTCCAGTGGATTGCTTTAAACCATGTACAGCACTGCACACAACAAACAGAAGACTACCTCATTCAGCAGAACAAGAGGGGAATATTAGATCAGCAAAATGAAATTTCCCAATTAGAGGTTAACCAGGACATCAAGCTAAATGCCTTCATTTTGTGGAAAATGCTGTGAGATCTGTAGTCAGGATCTCTGTTTTCTACCAAAACATCATAACTCCATCAGCACCAAGCACTCCTAATCCCACCTCAATAACGAGATAGTGAGGACACTGGTTTTGTACTGACTGAAAGGAGCAAGTGCCACCTACTGATCAAAACACCATTTCTTGCAGGGCTTAAATTTTCTATCCAGCAACAAAGCAGAATCAAATTTGCATCATTTGTGAAATTGGACAATGCTGCCTCCCCAGCCAAGATATAAATTAAGTTAAGGATCTTCTAGTGCTCTCTATCCAAGCACAGAACAGATATTCATAAGATCATGTGACCATCTGTGTTTGACCATCTGTCAAAAATACACTTATGAACAGGTAAAGGGGAAATAAGCACCTTGTACAGAAGTTCTGCATTTTATTACTACTCACACTGTGGCCTAGTGGACAGTCCAGTGGAGCAGGACTCAGGAGACCTAAATTCCATTCCCAGCTCTGCCACTGAGCTGCTGGGCAAACTTGGGCAAGTCACTTCTCCTCTCTGTGCCTCAGTTTTTTCCAAATGTAAAATGGGGGTAATTTTTCAAATCACTTGCATGTATCACATTCATCATTTCATCGCTCACATCAGCCCTTAGATCATTTGGCCATTGACTTCTGAGATAATTTCTAACTTTGTTATCACCAACCAAATGTGTTTAAAATAAAATATATATCATTTTGGGTGCTTCATTCATATTACATATATTCATTGTCACTTTACCTCTGATGTAGATATCATTCAACAAAATAATTGGTCAACTGCTTGAAAGCTAACAATGGATCATTACCTCTGATTATTTCTGGTATTCTTTTACTTAAATTCAGAAAAATTGGGCCTTCTTTCCTGTATTATAGTTCCAAATAGGGTAGTCTCTTTTTCATTACATAATTTAAACTTTATATGAAAGTGATGGAATATCCTAACAGAGCCCAATTTTAAAGGATCCTTAGGGTATCTCAATTCTTTTTCTGGACCTTATACCAAACTTCCAAAGTACATTGTTGAGAGGGTATGCCTGTAGATATCACTATGAAATAAAATTACCACAGTCTATACAAGAAAGAGATACTATGGAAAATCCATGAATATATATAAAAATGAATATACTTTTGGTTACTAGAGAAAAGAAATAAAGAAATTGAAGCCAACTGTCCACAAAAAGAAAAGTTAGAGACACTATCTTTTCTCCATTCAAAATCCCTTATAAATTGCCACAATGTTATGACCATATCCTGAAACGGAAAAGCTAGTGGCTCCAGCTACCAGGGCCATTCACTCTATACAACTCCCATTGTAGACCTGGACAAAGGTAATAAATTGTGAGGGAATGGCCAAGAGAAAAGAGCATGGCCAGAAAACCTTTATACTCAGGTTTTCATCTGGTGCAGTGGCTCCTTGGAGACAATTGTAGCCAGCAGAAGGAAGAACAGCCCTTAGGTTTAGATTCCACCACTGGGTTAAACTGACTCCGCCAGAATCTCCAAGATCAGAGGAGTGGAAAGCTGAGCTAAAGCCACATTACTCTGATTTTCTTCATGTGCGCTGCGGAGAGCACCGTGTATCTGACCTCCCATCTTCAAAAACAAACAAGAAACCCACACCTTTGGGTAAGGGTTCAACTATTAAATAAGTGTCTCAGCTACTCAAACCCTTCCCACTTAAAAGACTGATCCACAATTAAATGTACAATATCCCTCTCTTCCTGGAGATTGGAGATTTTTAGTGATGAAATACTTATTTCATTTTATGTATGATGCTCAACTACAATGACAACAAGCACAGAATAAATAAATAGGCAGACACCTATCTGGAGACCAGCCTTGGAATCAGAGCTGTGTAAAGGGGATTCCTTCATACCTTTCCTTTGGTTTCGATTTCTACGGCTGCACACCCTCTCAGTTTTACACTGAGCTGCTTATAACTTCAAGCCCATCACATTTCACCTGTTCTTAAGTGGAAGTCTTGCAAAAGGCATAGCTCCTCCATGATTTTTGATGCAGTCGTCAGTCAGTCCAGGTTCACATGAAAGCTTTTTAAGCCCTGGTGAACTTTCAAAGAATCTGTTCCAAGTTTTAGGGATAGAGTTGGTGATCTTGGAAATGAAAGAGAGACACTGCAAAGAGTAAAGGGCTTAAAAGAATCCTAAACATGTGTACTTATGTACCCAGGAGAGTAATACAGAAAAATGCTTGTTATATCCATTGGTCTCAGTAAAAAGTCATCTGGAAACTTAAAAACTACATGATCAAAGGATTTCCCTTCATCTGATTATAACTCATTAGCATAATGTTGTTCTGTCTTTAAATGGATAAAAGGTTTTACTGCTTTGTAGAAGTTTGTTAGTGTTACTTTCCAATTAGACACAATGTGTGATTCTTATTCCTTATAGTCAGCATCAATGACTTTTTCCATATAAATCATTGGGATTACACTACCTGAAGCTAGCTCAGCTTACCTGAGGTACAACAGGGCTGCTCAGATATTAGAAGGTTTGGGAATATTGCAATGTTCTCTTTTTCCTTCACAAAATAGCACTAGGGTTTTTCCCTCTGCAAATAATGTAGAAATAAGCCATAGCATTTATGTTTAGGGGATTCTCCATTCCCATGAGTTTGGTAAAACAAGTGCACTTACAGAACATTAGGTGCTAGTAAACACATCTCAACTTTAATTACATAATCACATTCCCACACAAAACATTCACTGAGTAATTCTTACACTATAAGCAGCTGGCTTCTTTCCACCAGCTGCATAACCACTAGTATTAAGAGCGAAAAGCAAACACAATATGTCACAGGTAAATATACAAAGGTAGCAGCACCATCTTTTCCCAGGGTTGTAACTGGGAGAACCAGAGGCTAACGAAGAGGAGCTGCTCAGGATTTTAGCTTGACTGTCTGATATCTACCCAGGTCCTCAAAGCATCTGGACCCACATTACTTGTTGGAAGAAGAAAAGTGACTCAGTAAGAAAAGTGACTCAGTATCAGTTTTACACATATTATAAATTTATTAAACAAAAATCAAATCAGGAAAACATCACCACAGCTAAATTACAGTTGTTTATATTACACTAAACTAAGACTAAAACAATATAAAATCAAATCAACAGTTAGTCTCCATATGGGAAGAGGATTAAATCGAGTTAAATCACCAAATTCATACAATAGATATGTTCAAACTTTATAGTTCTATGAAGGGATCCAGGGAGGTGGCTGTCCACTGGGTTATATTCAACGACTAAAGAATTTTACTAAAAAGTCAATCAAATCTACTAACTTGCAGCTGGTTAAATATTTTGATACTGAATCCAAAATGATTATCTAATGTCTAAACCACAACCTCAGAGCCAAGTACTGAGTCATACATGCAGCCTCCACAAATGAGAAGAGTTGCTCAGACATTTCACTTTCTTAATCATGTCAATGCAAATATGAGGATCCCGCTACACCATGACCTGCAGAACCTGCTAAAGACAGTATTAAAATTAATGTCTATGGAACTCTATCAAGATCCTTACACTCAATTTTGATGCTGAGGTTCAATGAAGAGTCACATGGAGCACTCTGACTGCTCAAAACAAACAGCTCGTCATGAATACTGTTGATGAACCATCGGGTTTTGATTTGTGTTAGAAAGACTGGTGCAGATTGAATTGCATCAAGACATTTCATGGGAGATGTGGACAAATTCTCTTTAAATGGAAAATGAAGCACACACCTATGGTCATCAGGCACAAATGACAGAGCACATCATATCTGAATGTCCCCTTCATTCTTTTGCTGGAGGCCTGAAGGACATTCACCAGCTCACTGCTGCGTCAATGTGCCAGCTATGAAACATGGATATACATTTGTGGTTGTTGCTACCAAGCCATACGAAAGAAGAGCCAAGTATGAAACTTCCTCTTTAGATATTCTTATATGGTGGCTAATCATTTCCTTCTACCTCCCTCCAACAGACATCATATAACACAAACTTTAACAGAACACTCTGATAAACAGAACTCTAATGTACCACAGCTTACAAGACTAGGTCTTTTAATCGCAGAATATGGTACATGCTTTACCAAGTAGCTTTATGAGACTCTATTTAGGGCTGCTTAAACCTAGTGAGCTTTCTTTCTGATGCCTTCCCCCTGGGGACTTTACAGGCACTCATGCAAGCAGACCACCACACTTTCACACCCTAAAATTAAAGAATATGAAAAAACTGGGTTGCCTCCCAGATAATAAGCACAAAAGACAAAAACAGAAGATGATACTTGAGATAACAGGGTGTTCACAAACTCTATACTCTCACAGTCTTCTGGACTCTTGTGAAATATGGGCTGAAACTGCCATCAAAAAGCCAGTGGGTGGTGTTCTGTTAGCAGAGGGCTTCCCACTAATGGACCTCCTCCAAATGCAGGGAGAGACTGGTGTAGCCTGGTTGTGAGGTCTTGAATTCCTGTTGCCATAGTGGACAGTGTTGGGGATTCTGGAACATCTGTTTTCCCTCTGGTAGCTTGTTTGACCTGAAAGGGGAGGCTTTTCTGTCTCACCTTGAGTCTTATGGCTTGCAAGCCTTGCCCACTCCACCTTGCAATCTTCCAAGGCCTTCAAACAAATCAAGTGCCAGCCTTAGCTTGGAGTCATGCAACTTGGTCCACACAAGTTCAAACTAGTCATCTTTAGCTAAGGCCAATTCTGGGGAAAGTTCTGCGTAAGCCAGCAACTTAAAAAATATTCAGTGTTTTCATACCACAGAAACTGTATGCTTGCGACCCATCAAAAAAAACAACACAGAACACGAGACCACTTTTGAGGAAGCTGGCATAGTCTTATGCAGTTGAAAAGGTCTTGAGATGACATTACGTCACCAGTTTACAGAAAGTTTGGGCCATAAACCATATAAAAATAACTGGTCTGTAAATCACATAGAAGTAAATCACATAAAAAGACCTTAGCAACAACCAGCCACTCAACATTCATCCATCAGCAAATTAAAATTAAGTTTAGACATCTTATGAGAGATGTCATCATTTGTCTTGCAAACAGGACAATTTCTATTTTAGTGCTGGGCTATAAGTCAAACAGTTTATCTCTGGAATTGTCCTCTTTGATAGAGAAAAGTTACTTAAAAACCTCTCAAGATGAAATTTCCTTAAAAAATAAAACTAAGCCAAGTTTATATAAGGTCAGTATTCCCATATACACTATTTGTCTCATATAATTCTGAGTCATCCCCCTTTCACAAAATGCTGGATTTCCTTGCAATTGATTTAAGGAGCCTGGGACAGATAAAATAATGGGGTTATTCATTGCTCATTTCATTAACTTGGACTCCTGATGAAGACATTGGCTCCCACCTGCCCAACTACCCATCTGCTTCTTGGTACTCCAAGGAATTGCTAATCCATTGCACTACCGCCCTGTGTGTTGCTGCTCTGGAATTAGAGATTTATCTCTGCACCAAAGGAGTCTGTCGTCTCACCAGGATCTTTCTTGGCCATAGATAATAGTGTGAAACAAACTAATACAAAAATATTTTTCTCACATATTCCAGCATATTTGCTGCCTGGGCCTCCCACAGCATGCAGAGCTACACAAAATATTCCCAAGCAATAAATTCAATAAAGCACAGTGTGACCCTCTCGGGGATTTCTAAGTTTTTAAGGCACAATGCGGTTTATTATGATGCTGCTGCAGGTATATATCCAATCCCAGTGGCCCTGATTCACAACAGCATTGGGAACAGTGCAGAAGCATGTGTTTATGTGGCGTCCTGAACAAAGAAGGAGCTAAGACCAGGGTTGAGTGTTTTCCAGAATTGAGGCCAAACCAAGCAAAGAACATTCCACTACTCCAGCACTTGTTCTCTAGCAACAGAACAAGGGCTTCTGGAACTTGCATTTTAGGTGCACATCATAGCATTGGGAACAGAACACGTTGCTCCCCGCTGCTCCTTGCGAGTTTGCGTGGAGAGGAGAAATGCGCCTGCTACCAACATAGGGAGATACCCATTGGTTAGGGGGAGAGCAGCCTAACTTGGCATCCCTTTCACAATGCAGTGGTGGGGCGCAATGAGTCGGTTCCCCTTGATGAGCTCAGTGGGGAAACAGAAGCCTTGAGCCTGATGGTAAGTGGAAATCGCCAGGGGAGGGAGGCTGCTAAGGAAGTGGAATGGAAGAATTCTACAACGAAAGTTCTTGCGGGGTTTCCAGCATTTCAGCTCAGAAGCTGGCTCTGAATGTGGATGCTGATGGCACTTGGCCAATGGATAAAATCCAAATTAGCATCCAAACTAATTCTGGCATTCAGCTCCATACCCTACTGGGTCTGCCAGTCGTGAGCTATAAAGTCTAATGCGTGTGTGTGCGCCTCTACATTGTAGAGTCTACAACATAAACTTACACAGCCCACTGACTAGTTGATGTTACATCACATGGAGCCCTGATTTGCAGAGGGGCTGCACACCTATGCATCCAGTGACATTACACCCCCATATTCTTCATAGAAATATTGTTAGGACATGAATATGGCATAACTAATATATGTTTTATGCAAGATGGGTCATGTGAGATATCATTAGAAAAGTTATAATTTACTGAATGTCTACCTGCCCAGTGCATCTGAGTTCAGACTGTTGTCCAGAGAGGTCACAACGGTGCACTGTGGGATAGCTCCCGGAGGCCAATACCATCAAATTGTGTCCACACTAACCCTAATTCAAACCGGCAATGTCGATTTCAGCGCTACTCCCCTCATCAGGGAGGAGCGCAGAAATCAATTTTAAGAGCCCTTTATGTCGAAGTAAATGTCTTCGTTGTGTGGATGGGTGCAGGCTTAATTCAATTTAATGCTGCTAAATTTGACCTAAACTCATCGTGTTGACCAGGTCTTTGTGTGGAGAAAAACAACAAAGGGAAATAAAATGACACCTGCCATGTAAAAACAAAACAGGGGAGAATAATAAATTCCATCACCTGAATCTGATGTGGAAGAAGGGACAGACAAAAGAACTGTCAAGATGTTGAGAATGTGAAGTAAATTAGATGTTTGAAGGATTAAAGAAAAAAATGCAGATACAAGTCTAAAAGATGGAAATATCTTTGCAATATAAAATGAGATTCCTTAATCCATTAACAATTAACTTAACATTTAGTATATTTACTAGGCTAAAATTGTGCTGCCTGAATGGCTAACAGTGGGAACCAAAATCCATATTTTGGCATCTAATTTCATGGAGACTGTGACCTACACTATGAAGGCGACAGAATGTGGAATTAGGCACATCACCCCAGGGAACACCAAGGGGCATTTTGTTATCAATTTAAACAGATTCAGGAACAGAATCAGAACAGCAAACACCAGTAGCAAAGCTAGCCTTGAGCAATCCTTGGGCTCAGGGAGTATCTGGCCTATGCTTGCAAGTCTTCACTGTGCTGTTCTGTGTTACAACCTACTCTGCTGTTAAGGGAGCTTTGTCGTGATTATTTTTTTTTATGTACTAACACTGGAATTCAAATTACATCTTTACCTTGTCAGTAGTGACTAAAATTGCACAGGCTATCGCAGAGCAATTTTGATGCTCTTTTCTGACTTTCTTGGGATCTTTTATTTTAATGAACAAACCTTTCCTCAGTTTTAAAAAACATCAATTACCTGCTCCCTGTTGTCCACTTATTTATGTCCAGTTTCCCACTATCCTGTCTTAAAAACCTGTAAGAGGACAGCAAATAGTTTTTTCCTAGGAAAGTGGATACTCTGAAAACCTTGTGAAAGTTATTTCACTCCCTCCTTATGTTACTCCTGTGACTATGTTAGTCTGCTGCAATTTATCAGATTTGGCTGGATGGACAGAATACTCCACTGAGCACTTTATCAACTATCTACTAGTCTCGGGTTGCAGTTGTTATTATAAGTACTGTACTATGTTTTTTGAGGGAGAGAAGTCAGCAGAGTGGAGGCTTAGTGAAAATACACAGCGCAGACAGAAAGACAGATTGGCTATTTCCATACATTATATTTGCACAATGGAAACCTCGATTTTAAACCGAAGAACAAGCTGAGTCCACACAGAAGAGCACTTTTAGACCAATCTTTTCAAAATGTATCTGGGGTGTTTGGCTGCCTGGCTCCCACTCAATTTCTGGTGCTCAAATTCCTTATGCAGCTTTAAAAAAAAGTCAGCCTAAACTCTATTCTGCCCAAATTTGCTTTCCCATGTTTCTAAAGCAGTCTTATAATTGAAGCAAAAATTTGGAAGACTGTGATTTACTAATGGTGTTATTAGGATGTGATGTAAATACCCCCTCACCCCCAAAAAAGTATTTTCTCTCACACACACACACACACACACATTCAGGGAAACATGTAAGGTGCATAAAAGATCTATAGGCAGTACAAAGTGAAATGAACACCCACATAGCACCTGTACAGATGTTTCATATTAGAAATGAGAGTATCAGCTTTGGAAAAGGCTTGGATGTCTCCAAAAATTGGAGATATACCCTCAGGCAAAGCCAATATTTTACTATTCACCCCTGCAGGTATGAAAAGGCACTTGGACAAACTCCCAAGATAGTAGAACTATCATAGAAAGAAGCTTAGAAAAAGCCAGGCAATGAATGAATGAATGACTTCCTGCCCCTGCGGGCTAATTGTTCGGTTACTGTGGTTGTAAAACAGACAACTACTTTGACAATGAGTGCTGTTTCTCAGTCTCTTCTGGCATATCCCGATAGTCTTGCGCAGATATTAGAACACAGTAGCAAGACTGGCTTCTCCACTCCATTATCTTTCCCTGCCCCTGTACTTTTCATGGAAGAGAACAACCAATGAATTTGTAAAGACACAGCTCCGTCAGCCCTGCCCCAGCTCCTCTCCTGACACACCCCAAACACATGCTTGAGATCTTCATTGTTTAGTCCCAGCTGAAAAGTGCAGCCACTTGGAGCTTCACAACAAAAGCAGGATGGAACTCTCATCTTTCTACTCTAAAAATCATAAGCCACCATTATTTGCAGTGAAGCGGAATCTTCACCATATTATCAAGCCAGATAGCATCTATCAAACCATTCTGATTCTATCCAGTAAAGGGCAGTGGTAAACAGATGTAACTCTTACCCAGGGTTTTCAGAACCCAAAACAATGGTAACTTAACTGTTTCTCTCCCAGCGGTGTCAGGAATAAATCACTGGGAACACAATAATTCCTTCTGAGAAAGGATTGACACAAGCAAGTGTGCTTTGATCTAAAACTACTATCTATTAGATATTAAGCACACACAATAGGTTTAGGACATCCCAGATATAGTTGCCCACAGTCTGAGATAGTTTCAAGTGATCACCAGCCAGGCTTCCAGGGGCCTTCTTTCCATCTAGATGATGGGGAGTTTAAATGTCAGCTCCTTGCCCTAAGACAAGCTCCCTCTGACTGCTCAGAGGTATTTACTTTTACCCAATCTTTTAAAAAAGCACATAACCTATAGTAACTCCTAGGGGGTCAGCATAATGCAGTCACCAATTCCCCTAATTTCAACAAACGACTCATTATCTCAAAACATTTTTAGTATTTCTAGCTATAAACAACAATATATCAGGGGCACCTAAAATCAAGGTAGCTATTCACTTGCTCTCTTCCATAACTTCCTCTCCCATCCTCCCATTCCGATTACCAACTGCTAGTATGCAGCTGTCTAACCTCGCCTCACAAAGGCCTAAGATTATTCTTCTCTATGTAGTATTTGGTTTTCGGCTGGCAGTGGTTGAACATACAAAATGGCTGACTGCAGTAATATCAGGTTCTGGAGGACACACAGGAATGTCAAATTCCAAGGTAACGTAACCAGTCAATTCATCACACTGTGCTTTTCAAACACTAGAGCTCTCCCCATTGCTAACACTCATGGTAAGTCACGGATACAAAGTCTGTTATGTAGATGCAGCCACTGTCTGCTAAACAAAGAGGCAGATTGATAATTATCTAACACTTTTTCTGCAGTTGCACCAAAATAAAGTATTAGTGATTCATATTGGTACTCCCCCCAAAAAAATTATATTACAGTGACAACGTGAAGGATGTTCAACTCTAAACAACCCATAAAGCAGGTAATCTCTAAAGTAATGAGACCAGATGGAAGTTTTCAATTTGAATGAAATTCACCTACAACAGGATGCTCATTAGACTACAAATAAAATGACTAAAATAAAATAAAATAAAATGAAAACATTAGTCATGGTTTATAGCAGTAGATCATACTAACAAAATAAAAGAAAACCCAGCAGACTGCATTATCTTTTTAACTACATCCTGGAGTTTTACACAGAAGCTCTTATGGAGCACTTTTACCACAGTAACTTTTTTAATGGATTTATAAAACCAATAAACTTGAGCCTGCCATTGTGTTCTCAGCAGCCAGCATCATGAATTAATTTACTATACGATGAATATTATGGCTTCATACGTTTCATACTAGATTTGTCAACCAGAAAGAATTATGGAAAAAACATTTTTATATAGGATTTTTGTCTGTCAAAGCCAAGTTATCTGAAAGTGAATCAAAATTTCAACAAACAATTCTGAGCATACACAATATTGCAAAAACATAATGGTTAAATTCAAACAGGCCATTGTCAATTATCCATGTCTAATGCACCCACTGCTTATATATATCTAGATATATGTCAATACAAAAGTAAAATGTATAGTTATACCAACACAGAGAGAGAGATAAACAGAGGGTTCATTTGAGATTCTGTTACTCAGATTCATATTATTTAGGATTTTTAATACAAAGTGATTTCTTCCTGTCACACAGAAAAGACTCATTTTGCTATTACATTTTAAAGGACAGCAAGTGGCAGTCCAAGTTCAAAACAGTATAATATTTTAAAGCAAAATGTTTTCTTTTAGACTAAACAAAAGCACTCAGCAACCAGTTTGTCTCCAATAGACATCTGTTAATGAAAGCCTTCAGCATGATAGTCATCTCAACTTCATGTGGTTTTCTACTTCTGCCGAAGAACTGTATGCTTGCATGATAATGAAGTGAAATCTCACCCCTTTGACTCTTGAATCAGGCATCAGTCACCATAACTTTCTATTTAGTTCATGAGTAAAGCTGGAGTAATTCTATTCTACTAGGTTTCAATGTTTCTGGTTTATTTTAACATTTAGAATTCCCAACATTGTGAAAGGTGAAGATCCTTATTCTCTACTGCTATGCACCTGCCACAGTCATTTATATCTCTGAAATGTGGGTGTAACGTAACCAGTCTGATTTGGTTGCATTTTACATCTGCTTTGTATAGAGGTGAATAACCATAAATGGGGCAAGATAGAAGAGAATCAATCCAATAGATCAGTGTTTCCCAAACTTGGGACACCACTTGTGCAGGGAAAGCTCCTGGCAGGCCAGGCCGGTGTGTTTACCTGCTGCGTCCACAGGTTCGGCCTATCACGGCTCCCACTGGCCGCAGTTTGCTGCTCCAGGCCAATGGGAGCCGCAGGAAGCGGCGCAGGCCGAGGGATGTGCTGGCCACCAGTTCTAGGACCTCCCATTGGCTTGGAGCAGCGAACCAGTGGGAGCCATGATTGGCCAGACCTGCGGACGCAGCAGCTAAACAAACCAGCCCGGCCCGCCAGGGGCTTTCCCTACACAAGCGGCGTCCCAAGTTTGGGAAACACTGCAATAGGTGGTTCCACTGGGCTTTATTGCAGACAGTCTAATCCAAAGATCTTTGAAATTAACAGGAGTTTTTCTATTGGCTTCAGTGCCCAGAATAAAGTACTATTGGATGGGAGTAAAGGTACCAAAATATTGCTAGCTGGCCTAATCCAAAACCAGTGAAAAGATTCTCATTGAGTTCAGCGGAATTGCCCTCAGTGATTAAAGCAGTGTACTAAGTAGGAGAGTAATCGCTGAGTTAGGAGTTGAGGAAAGAGAAAATGAAGGAGTCTCAGTGTCTAGAGATGAAGCCAGGAAAGTGGAAAAATCAGTTCTGTTCAGAGCTTGAATAAAGTTTCACTAAGAGTGAGCAGCATATTTAGAACTGTAATAGCCAAAAGAACCAGATGTGACAACCACTGTTTTGTTTTCATCTCATTGTTTGCCAATATTTAACTGTGTTTTGTATTACTTCCGTACAAATGAAACTCCAAGATGTCAATAGTTTTCTGGTATATTTCAATACAGGAATTGCTGGGAATTATTTGAATGCGCTTCTGGATACGGCAGGTATAATCCTCAAAGTATTACAGTGGGACTAAGTAGCATAAGGTAAGGGGAGGTTGCCAATACTTTGGAGGCTAGAGGTAACATTCAGATGGATATTGATAAATTGGAGAACTGGGCTTTAGGCAACAAAATGAAATTCAACAAAGAAATGTAAGGTGCTACACTTAGGGAAGAAAACCAAATACACAAATACAGAAGAGGGTAAACTGGCTTGGCAGCAGCACTGCTGAGAAGGATCTGGGAGTTGTGGTGGATCACAACCTCAACATGAGTCAACAATGCAAAGCTGTTGCAAAAAAAAAAAAAGCAACTGCAATTTTAGGTTGCATTAACAGAGGCATAGCATGCAAGTCATGGGAGGTGATAGTACTGCTCTTCTCAGTGTTGGGTAGGCCTCAGCTGGAGTACTGTGTCTAATTTTGGTCATCAGCGTATAGAAAGGATGTAGAGAAACTGGAAAGGATCCAGTGATGAGCAACAAAGATGATCAAAGGGACGGAATGCAAGCCATATGAGCAAAGGCAGAAGTAACTAGGTATGTTTAATTTGGAAAAGAGGAGATTAAGGGGACATATGATAGCAGTTTTAAGATACTTGAAAGGCTGCCTGAAAATGACCAGAAAGGATTTTTATGCTCACAGCTAGTTAGTCCATTCTCAAGTGCTGAATTATATTGAAGGTGAAATCAAATGAAGCTGCTGGGAGAATACTGGAATTCCATTCCGAAATATGAAATATGGTTAATGAATGAACATCACTCTACCAGAGGGCACCATTGGTTCTCTAATTTGCTAGAGGGCATGACCACAGCTCATTCAAATGTGTGTTAAAATACCCAACAATACAAAACTAGAATATATTTGTGATTTTGAGGTCACAATCAATACGTGCCATGGTCTCTTGGTAAGAGTAACTGAAACAACAGGCCAAATTCAACCCTGCCAAGGTGAATTTGGTCCAAAGTATGGCCATATAGTTCTGAACCAATAACGATGAGATGTAGAGTAAATTGAGGGTTCCACAATTAGCTAGCACTATTAGTGGGCTTTCTAGAATTCATCCTTGTTAAGATATTTATTGCACAGTGGATCACTTCATTCCTAAAAGCAATGTGCAGCAAACATTCAATGTGCATTGCTTAGGGCTGGATATATTATTGATATTCTAACAACATCTAGCTTCAGGGCATTATAGATACAATATAAATATTGAGCATCACTGCTGTGGATAATATGAAATAGAGTGGAGAAGTATATATAACTTTTAGAAGTTTATGACAGCTAAAGCCTGTCAGGAATTTTTTGACAAATTGGTTTGTGTCAGAAAATCCCAATTCATCAAAACCAAAATTTTTGTGTGGAAACACATCAGTGTCACCAAAAGTCCTGCTCTGCCTAGTTTTCCATCTGTCCCAATTAATATTTAGTAAGTCCCCATTCTGCATGATTCAGAACAGGGAACATATGAACAGCCATACTGGATCAGACTAATGGTCCCTCTAGCCCTGTATCCGGTCTTCCAACTGTGGCCAGTTCCAGATGCTTCATAGGGAGTGAATGGAACAGGGCAAGTCATCAAAAGATCCATCCTCTGTCACCCAGCGGATGTGAGAGACTTGAACCTGGGTCTTCCACGTTCCAGGGAAGTACTCTAACCAGTGGGCTGGTGGTTTTTCAGGGGGGTGTCTCACTCTTATATTTTTCATGAAAAATTTTGAAAGGTTTTGGTTCGTTCTGCATTGGAACATGAACAAATTCCAAAACCCCTAAATTTTTCATGCACTGGAATTCCAGCGACCTTTAATCAGAGCAACTTTCTTCTGTAGAATTCACACTGATGTTATAAGTGAGCTACAACCACGATGCCCTGCAGCAATCAGGACTGTCCTTGAGGTTACTACCTAGCTACTCGAATGTAATACTGGCAAACAGAAGTAAATGACTGATATCATCTAGAGGGTTCTTGCACCAGCATTTTATATTCTGGCGATATAGGTGAAAATCTTGATTCGGTCAAACTGGAAAATGGGTCTATTCACAAATCTTAATCTTACATTGTAAGAGCAGTCCACACTACAACCAGGTCAGTGGGCTCAGAAATGATAATCTTCAGCCCAATTTGGGAACACACTTAAAGGACATTCTGCACTGCAAATTAGAACCAATTAGGGGACAACCAGGTCCCCATGGCTTTGTTGGAGCAGTAGCCTGGCGTAAGTTGCATCATTTCTGCACGACCTGTGTAGGGAAGCCTGGAACGCCTCTAATTACACCATGCTGTTATATCCTTACTTTCAGGAGCATCAAATTATTCCTGAAAGTTAACAAGGATAACGAAAACACTAGACTCACTCTGCTATATGAAAAAGCAGCAGATAGTGAGGGGGGCGTGCAGAATTTGCATAGATGTTGTATATGTCTTTGTAGGTTTAGCCAATAATTTGGGGAAAAGGTCACTTGTTGCCTAGAGCTCAGATGAGAACCGTTATGAAGCAAATGGATTAAATCAATGTGAACCAGGCTAAGACGATGTAATAAATGAACTACAAATTATCCATCCCTCTAATTGGCCTGCACAATTAGATTCCATTAATGGAGATTAACAAGTTGAACACCTCAGCAAACCACTTCAGATTCCACCTTGACCAATCTTTTACTTTCTGCAGGAAGTGAGCAGGTGGGAGGATATATTGTACCAACTGGTCCATGCAACACAACACTATTATAAGATTTCATTTTGAGTCACAGGACTCCAAAGCTTCATAGGAAAAGGGGGAGGACAGAAGTGCTGATAACGCAGGACCCAAGCATACAAGCCATACCATTGACTTTAGAGAGATTACTCGCATGAGTAAGGGATGCAAAATGACAAGGAAACACAGTCTCCAAATATTGTGAAACTTTAGGAATGCCATGGTTTAGAAAATTTAAAGTATTCTGATTTCAAATTAAGTTCCAAAACTTATCAAGGCAGCAGTATCTAAATAATCCCTACAGAGATTGTAACATCCATACTTCATTGGCACACAAGCTATTTCAGAACAGATTTCTAGAGTTAATGAATAACATAGGACTGAAATAGCTCTACTTTTTAGTCATAGCTGCAAGATAGCTGGTAAAAATCTAAAAGGTTAATTGCATAGTTAAAGAAAAGAAAAGGTGGCAACACATTCTTTCTGGATGTCATTTCCTTTTCAGATGTTAGTATAAAATATATATTTACCAGTTTTAAGCAGAAAACTCAGTCAAGATGAGGTTGTATTGCTGGCTGTCCAATGACAGTATGCTAAAGAAATAAGTGTACTTTTCTGGCTTACTAATGTAATTCAGAGGTATTTTAAACTGGTGCTTTGCAGTTATAGAACTCTGCATGTCTCTTTTATCCTTTAAAGAGATCTAAAAAAAATTAAATATTTAAAAATGTGCCCTTACAACAGCAAAATTGCACAGCTCATTTCTCAAAGTCAGGAAATGCAAAAGTTCATGCTGAATGTGCAAATTGTACCTTGATCTCTTGTGTATATATGCATAAAAATACAGGCCCCATTCTCCAGTACAGTAAGTCTGTTTGCATCACTCCCCCTGGAGCAAAGCAGGCTTAAACCTGGAGGACAAGAGCACCTGAGGATTCTCTTTGTCTTAGCCTGGGATGAATTCACCTTAGGCACGGTAGGACTGTAAGACAGGGGAGGGCTTGGAACAGAGCTACACTGATTTTCACCAGCTGAGGATCAGGCAAGCTATACTGAAAAAGCACTACTCCCTGCATTCATCACTAAAAACAGCTGTCCCTACATTCAGCATTCCTGATAAGGTAACACAGCTCATTTGAAGAACAGCATAACACAAGTTTCCAGCAAACACAGAACAGATTAAAGAGACACCTGTTGTTTTGTTTGCTTCCACTAACTACTACTAATCTGTCATATTCAAGTAGCCATCAAATCAATTACCCTTAACTAAATCCATTATTAAACAAAATCCTGCAACACCACAATTAGTGAAACACAGATAATGAGACTCAGCACGGTGATATTGGACCCACAGCACCTTGTTTCCTGCACAAACAATGCCACAGAATCAGGAACTTTTATTGTCAAGATATTTACATGATTGCCATTGACACATTAAAATATGTTGGCAATGAAAAATGGAATGATACTGGCCAGGAAAATAAGTAAGCACAAATGTATGTTCTCTAATGCAAAAGTTCACATGCCCAGAAATTAAAAATTTCTCTAGTATATAATACACCAGTTCAAACATTCTGAGGAAATCACACATTACTTCCCTGAGGGCTGCTTAAATCCATCAGTTCAATACATATCATCTTTCATAAAATGTATTTCATGTAGTTGTGATAATATGCAAAGCATATTCAAATCCCAGTTCTCATTTAAATTGTGTTAAAGGGATGACACATTCTGTAATAGCTGTCAACCTTGAAACAATTTTTGAGCTATTCTATTTGCAGTAGTGCATACGATATGCGTACAGAGCACATGAGCTGCTCTCGCAGTTACCCATAAACATCAGAGATTGACTTGAGGCTTTTCTTCCTCCAGCAGGTGCTTAAGGTGCACCTTCCTAGTTCCCCAGAGGCCTTATTATAAATCCCTGGCCTAATTACATGGTCAAATATTTGAGTAGTAAGTGTGTCATGCAGATGAACGATAATATTGTGGTTAATACACTGGGCTGGGAGTCAGGAAATATGCATTCAATATTTGGCTCTCCCACACACTTCCAGTGTATGCTTGGGCACATCACTTAATCTGTGTTTCAGTTCACCATCAGTAAAAAGGAAATTCTACTGTTCCCTCTCTCCTATCTGTTTTCTCTATTAATGTTGCAAGCTCTTTGAAGAAGGGACTGTCTCGGAACGTGCACCATCCCTGGTACCGTAAAGCTTCAAACTTGTTTGAGACTCTTAGGAGCTACTATAATAAAAATAATTAGTATTCCTGGATAACTGCAAGTAGCCAGTTGAGTCGTGTTACAGGTATTTTAATGGGGGTAATTAAAAAAAATTAATTCTCTTCATCATTTATATAGACTCATTTGTGGCAGTAGTAGATTATTGCCTGGAATTTGAACACCAAACACGAAATGTGTATTTTGCACATGGCCTCACTTTACGTTTTAGCACGAGAACCTTTCTAGTTAATGGACCATATTTGGTTTCAAGCTTGTCTTCCTGACATTATTGATTCTCGTTTTGTTTACTTCTCCCCAGGGTCTCTAACAATTCATAAGGAGCACACAGTGAATGAGAATCTCTCCCAACATACAGGAAGCAAGGATGTGCAATAAAAACTGAAGAACATGTAGTAAATGATTTCCAATAGGGTGAGTTCAAAACTTCCAATATCCTCTCCAAACCTATTTGAATTTTGTCGGGGATGGGGACTGGGTTCGAAACTTTGGATCTGAATCCACCTCTATAGCTTTAGTCTCATTTCATTTAGAAAATCCAAAGGGCTCTAACTCCTTCGTTTAGATAAATCTCATGACATTTCAAGCATTTTTGATTCAATTCTCACAACACCACCAAATCAGATCCTGAACTCTAACATTGATTCAGCCAGGAACCCACGTCTAAACTCATTTGAAGAGAAGCATAACGCATGCTTCCCAGCAAACGCAGAACAGATTAGAGGCACCTATTGTTTTGTTTGCTCCCACTAGCTCCTCTAACCCTTCTTTCTTAGGTGCCTGTGCTTATGTCTTATTCAACTACCCATTAAATCAATTACCCTTAACTAAATCCATTATTAAACAAAATTTGCCTCCTCACTCCAGTTCTGGTTATTAATTAATTACAATTTAATTTTCATATGAATCAGCTGGTGTGTGTTGAAAAATCATTTGAGTGCATAGTTAGGCAGGAATGATCATGGTCTCATTCTGTAAAAAGATATTCTCCGGATGATATACCGGGTTAGCTGTAGATTCATGGTAACCATGCTGGCAAAGAGCCAGTAGATTGCTTCTATAAATTGCTATTAACTAATGTTACTGACCATCTGATCATATTTGGGAGAGGATGCCAAAAAAGTTAATATGTAAACATACCACCTTTTACCAACTTTACTAACTTTATAAAATGCATAACACAACCCTTTAGCTGCTGCCACCAAATTGCTAGGACCCAATTAGCCTTTTTTTGATATTTTGCTAAAATAAAAAGCTTTTAAAATAAAAGCTTTATTGATGCCAACTAAGGCATTCACCAGTTAAGGGATTCCTCCAGACAATATATCTACAGTCCTCTGAGCCGTGTTAGCCCCATGCTAACTGGGCTTGCATCCATCAACTTATCCAGAGGAAATGTTGGCCAGCTGCAGAAACCCTTGCCTCGCACTCAAAGCACCCATGCTGCAGCTTTTAGAGCTCGATGAGAAAGAAGAGTCCATGCATACATCCTGAAAACGTGGGCAGTAGTAATTAGCCCATGAAGTGCTATAATAACCTGGCAAAATGGGCAGGGTGAGGATGTAGTCTGGCCCCTTGCTGGAGTCTCAGCTCAGAAGGCATAGCCGGGAAGAGGGGACAGTGTTTTTAAGCCCCTTTTGTCCCTTCTGAGTTCTGGGAGCCTGCCTGGTCCCCAGCATAAGCACAGCCTCTGGGCCTCTTCTAACTTTCAGCAGCTTTCTACAGATGACTACGGGCTGTTCATTCTAAAATATCTGGGGCATAGAACACTTTAGTCACACACTTCCCATCTCTGAAAGGCTGCACGGGAAGGGGGTTGTTGATTGGGGGTGACCCATGGAAACCCCATGTATTTGCGGGGGCGGGGGACACTTGTTGCTTTCCAGCCCCTCTACATCACTGGAGCAGAGTAAAGGAGCCAGCTGCAACCCAGAATCAGGGCCTTTGCTTCCTTACGTTTGTGTGTTTACATTGCATCTTCAGCATTAATTCTGCCAGAAGACCTAAGTAAGCGAGGTGCTGAGCAGCATCTGAGAAGCAGCAAGAGTCCTCAATTACTCACTGACTTCAGTAGGGAGTTGATAGCGCTGCAGACTCAGATGTGTATTTTAGGGTTAAAGTCTGACTGAGGAGGTGTTCAGATCCTGAAGGGAAGCCAGTACTGTTTTTCAAAAAAAGCAAAGGAGTGATCCAAGCATTTACCATCTCACAGATCTGGCACCTATTCCCACTAAAATAATGGAACAGATATGACATGGCAAAAAGAAATCACCGATTATCTAAGGTCTCTGAAATCACTCATACTGCTGCTAATCTCAAGTACCTCCACTACTGAATAATCCTGGCCTACCTTTTCCCTGTGTTGTTTGGATATTTGCTTTGATTTCCAACAACTGCCCACCATCAGTCCCCCAGCAGTAACCTCACGCTCACCTCACAGCCCTCCTCTCCTATGCACCCCTTCTCTTCTTTCTCCCTAACATCCTCCTTTCTTCCTTTTGCTACCCCTATAAGAACATAAGAACGACCAAAGGTCCATCTAGCCCAGTATTCTGTCTTCCAACATTGGCCAATGCTTCAGAGGGAATGAACAGAACAAGTAATCATCAAGTGATCCATCCCCTGTTGTCCATTCCCAAACAAAGGCTAGAGATGCTCCAGAGCATGGTTTTGCATCCCTGCCCATCCTGGCTAATAGCCACTGATAGACCTATCCTCCATGAACATATCTAGCTCTTTTTTTAACCCTGTTATAGTCTTGGCCTTCACAACATCCCCTGGCAGGGAGTTCCACAGGTTGACTGTGCATTGTGTGAAGAAATATTTCCTTTTGTTTGTTTTAAACCTGCTGCCCACTCATTTCATTTGGAGGCCCCTAGTTCTTGTGTTACAAGAAGGAGTAAATAACACTTCCTTGTTTACTTTCTCCATATCAGTCAGTGTGGTCCTATTAGCACCTCCCTTCCAGTAACCCTCCAAAGCCTTCATCCATAATAATAAATAATAAGCATATTCCTTGGAACTAGACACATGTCAACCATCACTGAGCTCATTCTGCTTGTAGGTTGCATCTTTTCCTCCCGCCCTTTGTCTGACTTGTCTATTTCATCTGTCAGTTCTTTGGGGCAGGAACTCTCTTACGGTTTGTTTTATACAGCATGTCACACAACAGAGCCCAATCCTCATGGAGAGTGAGGTGCTTTGGGACATTACTGCAATACAAGTAATTAAGGATAATATCCACTGTGCAGTTTTTTCCCCTACCCTTGGCATAATCATTGTGCTTCCTGGGGAATTACTAGTAGAAGAGAATGGTGATGAATACCTTCTCATGTGCACAAAATAATGATGATATTGTGGTCACCTGTTCTTAATCAGTGTTTCCTGATGTGTACTCATGTTGGTATAATGTGTAAAGCCTCTACTATGTGATGAAGCTGCAGTTTGTAAGGGTAGGTCTACACTAGAAACATAAGTCAACTTATATTGACCTTCGGTCAGTGGTAGGCATCCTCATAGACTCACAGACTTCAAGGTCAGAAGGGACATTATGATCATCTAGTCTGACCTCCTGTACAATGCAGGCCACAGAATCTCACCCACGCACTCCTGTAACAAACCCCTAACCTATGTCTGAGTTATTGAAGTCCTCAAATTGTGGTTTGAAGACCTCGAGCTACAGAGAATCCTCCATCAAGTGACCCGTGCCCCATGCTGCAGAGGAAGGCGACAAACCTCCAGGGCCTCTGCCAATCTGCCCTGGAGGAAAATTCCTTCCCAACCCCAAATATGGCCATCAGTTAAACCCTGAGCGTGTGGCCAAGACTCACCATCAGGAGTTTTTCCACTGACCTGAGAGGGGCAGTGTGGGAGCTAAGAGCCTGGTGTCTCACCTCTGCTGGCAGCTCCCTGCTGGGAGTCCGACTGCCCCACAGACTCCCAGGCTTCTGGCAGGCTGCTTCCCCCTCTGCTCCCTGTTCCCCGGTAGGAGCAGGGGGAGCCACCTGGAGCTTCTCATCGCCCCGTTCCCCGCCAGGAGTGGAGGGAAGCTGTCCAGGGCTTCTTGCCCTCAGGAATCAGGGTCCAAATGCTTGGGCTTCTCTTCTCAGCTCCCAGCTGGGAGAAGGGTCCAGCTGCCCAGTTCTCCAGAGAAGGAGGAGGCAGCTGGGCTCTAGCTGCCTGGCTTTCTTGACAATTTCACGGCTCTTGCTAACAGCCAATGTAAGTAAGTATAGACACTGCTTCACCTTAACTACACTGCCGTAAGCCCTACCTCTCTCATGGAGGTGGAACTATGATGTCAGTGTAGTACGGCACTTTCATCAGAGGGAGAAAGTCTGTAGCGTAGACACTGACATTATTAGATAGATATAAGATGCCTTACGTCGCCCTAACTGTGTAGTGTAGACCAGCCCTAACTCTGTCACATCAATGTAAGGTGGGAATTCAGAAGAGAGCTCAAAATGGCAGTCGGGATGATGCAATATGACATCACACATAGAGGAAGTCAGCTGCAGACAGCAGGGTGTTAGCGTCAAAGGCATGTTTTATTCCCACTACACTTGGGACACCAGCAGCCATGAACAGAGCAGTGCTATCAATTACAGAGTCCTGGAAGGACCAAATGCCCCGTAGAGTTTTGCACTTGCTCAGAGCTCCACAGGTCATTGAGTTGGTGGGGGAGAAATAGAGGGGGACCGGCCTGACCACTTTTAAGCAGATTTTAAACAGAGCAGGCAGATTTTAAGCATGTGGGAGTCAATTGTAGGCTACACGTATTCTGGCCATTGTATTAGATTAAATCACACAACTAGAGGAAGACTAGAAGGGAACATGTCTATTGCACCAGATCTCTCATAGGCTGTGTAAATATTTTTCTCCATATAGGTTTGGTGCCCTTTACTATATTCCCACCGTGTTTTCTATTCAGTGGGGAATGTATTGCTGCAGTAAGGTAACAGGTTTGAACAGCTGCCTCATGTAAATTGATTGAAGAACTCTGATCTGTATTGGGAAACTTGAGGGCAAAACGCAGCTCTACAAGTCTTGAAATTCTCCAGTGTAAGGAAAGAAAATGTAAAACATGGGCAAGCTCATGTGGGCCCCTCACTCTTCTTCCCCTTACTGACCTGCAGCCTTTCTTTATAGTGCATCAAACAGAGAGAGAAAAAGATTTCAGAACATGGTGAAAACAGCCGGAGGTGTGAGTGGCTCGTGGGTTTCGTACTGATATCCTGAAATATGTCAGCTGTAGATTACAGGTTAAAATCCAGCCCAAGACATTTGCGACGAAGCGTCACTACCATCAGGGGGCTGTTTGTACATGAAATAGACAATCTCAGTGCAGTTGTCAGTGGATGGAACAGCCAGCAAATAGCACATTTGTTGGCCCTCAGCAGAAAGTTAGGTATGAATGGGAATGGAAACTGAACTGTTAAGAACTGAGCCAAAGACACTATCGGGACATCAATTAAACCTGTCCACAGAAGAGGCCCCATATTTTAAGGACAGGTGATCATGGTAGCAGCTTTCCCTACCACTATGATATTTGTGTATCTACTTACTGTTGAAAATCGAAGTCTTCGTTCATTTCCAAATGACAACTTACTTTGCCTACCCTATACACCTCTTTTATCTTTTTTTTTCAAGCTGTACTGTTACTGCAGCATAATCAGTCAATGATATTCTGCTCATAAAAACAGCTATTGCTGAGCAGTCTACTCTGGAATGACAATACTATCAATTATGCCTACTTCATTGCAAGCAGTGTTTGCCTCTGCAGTGGCTGAGGGTATGTCTACACTACGGGATTATTCTGATTTTACATAAACCGGTATTGTAAAACAGATTGTATAAAGTCAAGTGCACGTGGCCACACTAAGCACATTAATTCGGTGCTGTGCGTCCATGTACCAAGGCTAGCGTCGATTTCTGGAGCATTGCACTGTGGGTAACTATCCCGTAGCTATCCCATAGTTCCCACAGTCTCCCCCGCCCACTGGAATTCTGGGTTGATATCCCAATGCATGATGGTGCAAAAACAGTGTCGCGGGTGATTCTGGGTAAATGTCATCACTCAATCCTTCCTCCGTGAAAGCAACGGCAGACAATCATTTCGCCTTCATTCAGTCTAAACTGCAGATGCAGACCAGTCTTTTCTAAAATGGACGGAATTTTCTGCCAATCTTTATTTTCTGGAGGCGGCGAGTAGGGAATGTAAGCCAACTAAATCTTTTTAGTGAATTGTGGCAAATCGCAAGTTCTATTGATTAAAAGAAAAAAAAATCCTTCCCCTCTGCCAAAAAACACACCCATCATTATTTTGATATTTTAAGTTATATTTCAATTTTTAGCGCTGAAATGATTTTTCATTTTGAAAATCCCTTTTACTTATTTTTAAACATTTGTAAAAGGCTAAAAGAAGCTCAAATCAAAACCAAAATGTTTCGTGTTCAGTCACAGCAGCAGTTTTTGTTCTCCTCCAATGATTTTTTCTTCAACTTTTCAGTTTGCCAAAATTCCATTTTGTTTTGTTGGACAGGGCCACAAACAGTTCTTCTTAATTGTTCAGTTACCCGAACTGAAAAATAGATATTTGAATATGTCTGTGTCTCACTTTTAGACTGCATGTCTTTTGGGAAGACTGTCTCAGGCTGTGACTAAACTAGAGAGTTTACAGTGGCACAGCTTAACTGATTACATGTAAGCTCTCTGTTGTACGTCACTTTAAGCGAGATGGGAGAGCTCTACTCCGTCTGCCTTACTTACCTGCCCATGAATAGCGGTAGCTATGTCAGCAGGGGGAACACACATTGGTGCATTCACACCCTGAGCGACTAACTTAGGTCGATTAAACTGTAGTGTAGACCATAGATCTCCCAACGCAGCGCCTCCTTTTAACCAGTTAATAGCAAATCGTAATTGCCAGACTCACGCTGTATCTGGACGCCCCTCGTATAAATTCAGGTCAGGAGGAGCTGGATCAGCTGCAAGGTTTTACTGCGGGAATTTTGGCATTTATGTTGTATGATCATGTCACCCTAAATATTGTGTTAAGGATTCAAAGCCTTCAAGAGGAATACCTTAGCAAAATACTTGGGAAGTAACACCTCCAGGTGGTCAGAACTACATATGTGAAAGCGAGAAAGAATTTTTTAAGTCTTTTCCCCTCCAGTGAAAGTATTTGCTGAAAATTGATGTGCATTTCAGAAAGTGTTTCGGTTGACCGAAATCTGCACGTAAAAAATTTTGATCACAATAGTTTGTTTGAGAGACTTTGCCATCTCTTGACCAGTTGCCTGCAAGAAGTATCTGTGTTATCGCAAGTTTAGGTTAGTTCTTGCTTTGTCTAACCAAAAAAAAAAAACCAACAGATAATATTGAGAGAGTTCTCGGAAGTTAAAGTGTAATATGCCAAAGTGTGCAAGTGCTGAAACAGGCAAAGCAATCCTCTCCTCCTTGTCAGAGGAAAAGGGCTTTGTTTGTGCTGTCACTCCAGGGAGAGAGCAAAGGTCCGACGGCATTTACTAGAAGATCAAGAAGCTGTGTTGTTTGCTTGCAAGCCTCACGAAAAGATACTGTTCACACTCTACTTCTACAGGAAATGACCTCACAGAATAGTCAAGGTGGAGACCTCGGACAGTTTCAGAGTATCCATGCCGAAAAAAAAAAGGGAGTAAGAGACAAGGAAAAAGCAGGCTCAGGCTCCCCACTCCTTTGTGTTCTTTTCGCATAATTTGAAACTCATGATATTTCACCCTCTGTCCAGCGTTTATAATCGCATGTGTAACCCTGTATCAATCACACAACGAAGTACCTTATCATATAAGTGGCTCTTAAATCGGTTCTTGTACTCCTCCGCGAACGAGAGTAGCGCTGAATGGTATTGCCATGTCGGATTAGGCGTTATGTGAGCCGCAACATCACGGTCATTGGTCTCGGGCAGTATCCCACAGGCACCATTGTGACCACTCTAGAAGCATCGAACTGCGGATGCAGTGGCCAGTAGACCAGGGAAAAGGCCCCACGAATCTTTGAATTCATTTTGCTGTTCACCAGCATGAGCATCTGATCAGCACGGTCGGTGCATGCAGCCAATCCAAAAGAGCCCAGCACGGACCGTATTGGAATACTGGATCTGATGCTGTATGGGAGACAAATCTGTTCTATCAAGCTCCTTACGAAGACGAAATGCCAAAGGTTTGAAAAACAATCTCCAGGCACACGTGCTGCGGACAAGCGTAATGGGAAAGCCAACAGAATCAATGGCCGCTCATGGAGGGAGGGGGTTCTGAGGGACTCCAGCTATCCGCATCCGCCGAAAACATTTGCATTCTTGGCTGAAGTTCCATGCCTGAAGCGTCAAAAACAAGGGTCGCGGGTGTCAGGGATTATTTCGTCAATTACCCCTCTTCCCATGAACAGAAGAAGGAAAAAATAGGTTTCTTGCGCTTTTTCGAGTCACGTATGATCACTGCAGCTGCTATAGATGCGGTGCTGCCGGCGCTGACACAGCATCCCTCCCCTTCCTTCCTATGACAGTGGTACAAAATCGGTGGAAACCATCATCAACCGTGAGTGCTCCTGGGCTGCCTCGGTGAGGTCGGCGGGGCACCTGGGTAAAAATTGGGAATGATTCCCTGTCATTCGGCAGATGTACAAAAGGCTTGGTAACCGTCCTCCTCATAGCAGCTGGAGCCTGAGCTCCATCACCCACCCTTTCGTGTCTAAGAAAAAGATTCTGTACTCTCTGACTATCATAGCAGTGGGAGGCTGTGCTCCTCTTCCTCCACCCTTTAATGTCCTGCCTGGACTATCATAGCAGCTGGAGGCTGCCTCCCCCTCATTTTACTGCTAAAAAGTCAGTGTTTCTTATTCTTGCATTCTTATTACTTCATCATACAAATGGGGGACACTGCCATGGTAGCCAGGAGGGTTGGAGGAAGAGGAAGCACGGTGGGTTGTTGCAGGGGCACCCCCTAGAATGGCATGCAGCTCATCATTTCTGCGGGAGTCTGGGGCTTCTGACCCGGAGCGGCTAGCTTTCTGACTCTCTAGTGGACTTGCCCCATATTCTAGGCAGGACTAGACTCTATTTTTAGAGCAAAACATAAAGAGAGATTACTCGGGAGTCATTCCATTTTTGCCATGCGCCCTGGCTGAAATCTCAGCGAGGCCACCAGGAGCACCCATACAGCAGCAAATGTCAAAATGATTGATAACCATCATCGCCAATTCCAATTGCAAACGGTACAAAATGATTGATACCATCATCTCATCGCCAATTTACAATGGCAGATGGTGCAATAGGATGGTAACCATCTCTGCTACCTTGCAAAGGCAAATGAATGCTGCTGTGTAGCACTTGCAGTACGCTCTTCAGCAGCATCCAGTACACATACCGGTGACAGTGGACAAAAGGCAAAAACAGGGCTCCATGGTTGCCATGCTATGCGTCTGCCAGGGCAATCCAGGGAAAAAGGGTGCCCGAACATGA
>NC_133776.1:96472004-96616163 GCF_003597395.2 Chelonoidis abingdonii | reverse complement strand
GCACCTTTTTCCTGGATTGCCCTGCAGACGCATAGCATGGACGCATTCGGAGCTGTTTTGCCTTTTGTCACTGTCCCGTAGTGTACTGGATGCGCTGAAGAGGCGTACTGCAAGTGCTCCACAGCAGCATTCATTTGCCTTTTGCAAGTAGCAGAGATGTTACCATCCTTATTGCACATCTGCCATTGTAAATTGGCGATGAGTATGATGGTTCATCATTTGGGCTACCCGTCTTGCATTGAATTAGGCGATGATGGTTATTCAATTCTTATTGTACATTTGCTGCGTCATGGGTTGCTTCTTGTCTTTGTCTCCGCTGAGTCCAAGCCAGGGCGGCATGCCAAAAATGGAATGACTCCCAGTAATTCTCTTCTTTATGTTTTGTCTAAAAAGAGCGTCAGTCCTGCTAGTATATGGGGGCAGTCCCTAGAGAGTCAGAAAGCTAGCCCTCCGGGTCAGCAGCCCCAGATCCCGCAGAAATGATGAGCTGCATGCCTTCTAGGGGTGCCCCTTGAACAACCCACCGTGCTTCCTCTTCCTCCACCCTCCCTGGCTATTGCATGGCGTGTCCCTCATTTGTATGATGATAATAAGAATGCAGAATAAAAAGCACTGACTTTTTAGCAGATAAATAGGGGGAGGGCAGCCTCAGCTGCTATGATAGTCCAGGCAGGACATTAAAGGGTGGAGGAGGGAGCACAGCCTCCCACTGCTATGATAGTCGAAGTACAGAACCTTTCTTTAGACACGAAAGGGGGTGGGTGAGGAGCTCAGCTCAGCTGCTTCTGAGAGGAAACGGTTTACAAGCCTTTTGTACATCTGCCGAATGAAAGGGTCATTCCATTTTACCAGTGCCCCGCCGACCTCACCGAGGCGCAGCCAGGAGCACTCACTGGGTGATGATGGTTTCCACCATTTTAGTACGAGCTCTGATAGAACAGATTTGTCTCCCCATACAGCGATCAGATCCAGTATCTCCCATACGGTCCGTGCTGGAGCTCTTTTTGGATTTGGGACTGCATCGCCACCCGTGCTGATCAGATCTCCATGCTGGGTGAACAGCAAATGAAATTCAAAAGTTCGTGGGGCTTTTCCTGTCTACCTGGCCACTGCATCCGAGTTCAGATTGCTTTCTAGAGTGGTCACAATGGTGCACTGTGGGATACTGCCCGGAGACCAATACCGTTGATTTGCGGCCACACTAACCCTAATCCGACATGGCAATACCAATTTCAGCGCTACTCCTCTCGTCGGGGAGGAGTACAGAAACCGATTTAAAGAGCCCTTTATATCGATATAAAGGGCCTCGTTGTGTGGATGGATACAGGGTTAAATCGGTTTAACGCTGCTAAATTCAGTTTAAATATGTAGTATAGACCAGGCCTGAGCCTGCTTTTTCCCTTTCCCTCCTTACTCCCTTTTTTTTTTCGGCATGGATACTTCCTGAAAACTTCCAGAGTTCCTCTCACCTTGACTATTCTGTGAGGTCATTCCTGTAGAGTGAGTGTGACAGTATCTTTTCGTGAGGCTGCAAGCAAACAAACAGCTCCTTATCTTCCGGTAAGTAATCCGTCAGGACCTTTGCTTTCTCTACACCTGGGAGTGACAAGCAAACAAAACAAAAGCTTCCCTTTTCCTCTGACCAAGGAGGAAGGGATTTGCTTTGCCTGTTTCAGCACTTGCACACTTTGGCATATTACACTTTAACTTCCGAGAACTCTCTCAAATATTTATCATTTGGGATTTTTTTTTTTTGGTTCAGACAAAGCAAGAATACCTAAACTTTGCGATAACACAGATTTCAGCAGCAACTGGTCAAGAGATGGGCAAAGTTCTTCAAACAAAACTATTGTGATCAAAAGTGCAGATTTCGGTCAACCGAAACACTTTCTGAATGCACATCAATTTCAGCAAATTATTTCAACTGGAGGGGGAAAAGACTTAAAAAATTACATTTCTCGCTTTCTACATATGTAGGTTTGACCACCTGGAGGTGTTACTTCTCCAAGTATTTGCTCAAGGTAATTCCTCCTGCAGGCTTGGAATCCCTTAGACAGCAATATATTTAGGGTGACCATGATCATACGAACATAAATTGCCAGAATTCCCCAGCAGTAAAAACCTTGCAGCTGATCAGCTTCCTCCTGACCCTGCATTTATAAAGAGAGGGCAGTCCAAGATCACAGCTGAGTTCTGCTATTACGATTTGCTATTACTGTAGGAGCAGTGCTCAGCTATGGCTACACTACAGTTTAAATCGACCTAAGTTATGTCGCTCAGGGGTGTGAATCAGCCAATGTGTGTTCCCCCTGCTGACATAGCTACCGCTATTCATGGGGCAGAAGTAAGTAAGCAGACGGGAGAGCTCTCTCCCATCCGCTTAAAGTGACTACACAGAGAGCTTACAGTTGTATCAGTTAAGCTGTGCCACTGTAAACTCTCTAGTTTAGTCACAGCCTGAGACAGTCTTTGCCCAAAAGACCATGCAGTCTAAAAGTGAGACACAGACATATGCAAATATCTGATTTTTCAGTTCACGGGTAACTGAACAATTAAGAAAACTTTTGTGGCCCCTCCAAACAAAACAAAAATGGAAATTTTTGGCAAACTGAAAAGTTGAAAAAAAATTCATTGGAGGAGAACAAAACCTGCTGCTGGACTGAACACGAAACATTTTGGTTTGATTTTGAGCTTCTTTTTAGCCTTTTAAAATGTTTTAAAAATAAAGTAAAAGGGATTTTCAAAATGAAAAATCATTTCACGCTAAAAAATTGAAATGATTAACTTAAAAATATCAAAATCAAAATGATGGGTGTGTTTTTTGGCAGGAGGGGGAAGGATTTTTTTTTCTTTTAATCAAAGCAACTTGGCGAATTTGACACAAATTCACAAAAAGATTTAGTTGGCTTACATTCCCCCTACTCCCGACTTCCAGAAAATAAAGATTTGGCCAGAAAATTCCGTCCAGTTTTAGAAAAGACTGGTCTGCATCTGCAGTTTAGACTGATGAAAAATAGCTTTTTGTTTTTGTTTGTTTGTAAGCACACATGTTTAGCCACTGAGAGCCCATTTACAGTATCTGCCCAGACAGCTGTAGACAAGATTTGCAGAAAAATCTTACTTTTCCCATATGCTATCAGGTGACACTATTAATTTTCAAATCTCAGTAAAACATTGTTACTTTCCTACTTCCTCAAACCTTCACCACCACCTCCATTTGAACACCACCATGACTTACTGATGGAAATACAGTTACACTTCTCTCTCCTCACAATATCAGTTTTAACAATTAATCTATTTTTTGGATGTTACCTTTTTGTCCTTTGAAAGAGGTTATTACTGGAAAGTTAATGCTGCCCTTCATGGTAGAGACAGATAACTTTCAGGAGATAGTCTGTGAAAATCTAAAAACCTATTTTTATTCCAATCTTGTTTACTGTTTTCAAAATCTGTGAAATGCCTGCGGCGTATTTGACACAGCCACTGTGCTATCTATTTTTTAATAAATAACAGAAAAAAAACCCAAATCCTGGCAGATCTGGTTGCTGGAAAATGACAACTTACAGATGTGGTGAAAAACAATGTGTATTTTAAAGTTTCCACTATTGGTCCTCCCAGTATGTATCTCTCTTAAAAATAAATCCCACGTGTTTTATGGGAAATTATGCCATCCTGGAAGGGAAAAAAATAAAAGCACGAATCCTGAATTAAGGATACTTTCCTCCAGACTTATGCTGCCATTTGATCAGAGGACATGAAGGGTCTGATTCTTTCCTATTCGGAATTGAGGGCACTGTTGCATTAATGGCGATGGAATATATGGTCCCATAGAGCCAATGATGTTAACAAGATCCTATCACTGTCTCATAGTTATACAGAGACCCCAGCCTGGTTAGTACCATGGCAAACACCATTAAAAAGCCTTTTAACCTTTTATTAAAGATACAGAAAGGAAAGAAAAACAGTGAAAGCATTTGAAATGTAAATACTGGATACAGCTTTTATTTTAACAACGTCCCTAGTTTCCTTTCCCTTTAGCTGGAGCACTTTTAGAAGGAAAAAAAATCTTTGTTTGACAGTCTTTGAGATGTTACTAAAGGTGGCGTGACAAAGTTCCTCCTCTACCTTGGTGGGTCCTGCGCTTATTGGCGGATTTGTTCACCTCAGTGAACTTTCCCTCTTGTGGAACCCGCAGTCTGGGTCAGCTCCTCCTGTGTCTGATCAGGAGTGGGGAGGTTTGGGGGGAACCCAGGCCCGCCCTCTACTCCGGGTTGCAGCCCAGGGCCCTCTGGATCGCAGCTGTCTGTAGTGCCTCCTGTAACAGTTGCATGACAAGTACAACTCCCTGGGCTACTTCCCCATGGCCTCCTCCAAACACCTTCTTTATCCTCACCACAGGACCTTCCTCCTGGTGTCTGATAACGCTTGTCCTCCTCAATCCTCCAGCAGTAAACTCTCTCACTCTCAGCTCCTTGCCTTCTTGCTCCCAGCTCCTCACACACGCTCCTTCTCCTCTGGCTCCTCCCTGCCTGACTGGAGTGAGCTCCTTTTTAAACCCAGGTGCCCTGATTAGCCTGCCTTGATTGGCTGCAGGTGTTCTAATTAAAGTAGCTATCTCTACTGCCTTCTAGAAAGATCTTAATTGGCTCCAGGTGCCTTGATTAACCTGGAGCAACTGCCATTTGGTTACCAGGGTACTAGGGATTTGTTTAGCCTGGGGCTAACATACCTGTTTCTCAGTACTTTACTGTAGCCATCTGGCCTTGCCCCATCACAGTGGTAATAACTGTCGTTGTCGGGGAAAAGAGAAGAAGCTAGTTCAGATGGGCTGGAGTTGTTGTTAAAGTTTGATCCCATTTCCCAAGCAGACAAAACAAGACTCACACAAAAGAGGAGAGAACACACCAGCAAAGATAGAAAATAGAGCTTCTGACTTTGGTGTTGACACTCACTTGCAACCTCAGTGCTGAAAAACTATAGGCACCGTATATGGTTTTATCAGCCATTCCAAGACCTGGCAAACTTATAACAGCAGTGGGCTGTTTAGGGTATTACTTCTAGCTGTCTCTTTCTGGTCACAGGCTTACAGTAGTGTTGCAAAATATACAGTCTTGGCTAGCTAAGGCAGACTGTCCTTAGACTAAAGGAAAAAGGAGATAGGAAAGAGAAGAAACAAGGTGGGGCAAGGCAAAGAACACATGAGAGAAAGAGAGAAAATCTCCCATCACAGGTGGTGGTTGTGATTCAGCTGGAGCTACTAGAGGTGGCAGTCATCTGGGGCCCCCTCCATGGACCTCCTGGTCAGGACACCTCTCAGGATCAGGAAGACAAAGGCTCAGGAAATGAGGAGAGTGGCAACCATGGTGGTGGAGCTCGCTCCAGTAGAAACAAATTTCTCCCCAAAGTTTCTTTTTTTGGATCCCAAAATGGGAGTGATGGGGAGAATAGCCAGTCCTTTCATTATTTTGTCCACCAATTAAGCCTAGTTTTTGACATACTAGTTTTGATTCACTGATTTCCAGTTCCATCTTTTCTTGTTTTCCAAGCATGATCTTAACACAGTCCTTGAGTTAGACCAATAGGCCTTTTTGTTTGGACTAATTCTGTCTCTCGTTTTTGCATCTTTCCCCATCAACATCTGTTATCACTAGTTACTGTGACATTTTATGAACTTACACTCACTTTTTTATAGTTGAACTCAAAATTAGGGTAAATATGTAGCCACCAATTATCAGAACAGCCCTTGGCACCTGGCAGAATGAGGATCTCAAAAATTTATTGTTAAGTTTCAGTGATGAAAACAGGATTTCCTACCCCTGCTCCCTGAATAAACTAGTTCAACGTCTAAATAGTTGCATTATCAAAATCAGGCTTTGAAACTAACCCTTTATTAAGAAAGAATGGAGAAGCTTAATAGCTCTCATGGTACTTTGTTTCAGTCTTTCAGGATATATGCAGTCAACCAGGCAGCAGTTCTGTGATTTATGGTAGGAAGGTTACCTTCAAAACCAAAAGAGATAAAAATGTTTAGTCATTAAACAAAAACCACAGATTCTGCAGAACACAGTGAAGTCTGCACTTTCCATGGATTTTCCTCCTCCCTTTTATTTTTCCCTTGTCACATCCATGATTATTTAAGTCCTTGTAATGTTCATAATGTTTGCATTATTTACTCACCTTTTTAGTTACTTTTAGAGAATAGGCTATATTCTACATTTCTTCTGTAAAAGTCATCTCACATGTGATATCATTTTTCACTTAGTATCACCCTGGTGAAGTAATCTTTTAGTCTTTTTCCCAGTGTAAATGCCTTTACCTTAGTTTAAGAGAGCCTTAATTCTAATGTGAAAACATAGCGCTCCTCTGTCTCTCTAAATGCTTATCATCCCTCATTCCTAGCCACACGTCCCTTCTTATATACACGTATTCCATCCTGAAATAAAATTATCTAAGGATAAATAACTTCTCTCTCCTCTGTTCTTGCAATGTGAAATAATTCTTTTTCCCATACAAGATTTGATTTTGAATAAAATACTCTCATAGTAAATTTACCCCAGCCATTTTAATGGGGCTTGCATTTAAGTAGGTTGGGAAATATATCTGACTTTAGATATAATCTGTGAATTTAGATATTTCTTTGTTTAAACCCCCACCACACACATTTCCTATTTCCTTTTAAATCAGAATCCTAGTGAAAATGGAAAATGATATAGAATCTTTGCTGACAGGGAGAAAATGACATCATTAATACACTTTTTTCAATATGCATTAATGAGAAAAAAAATGATGCAAGTTGACTAAGGGCAATGTTTATATCGTATGGTTTATGATTAAGATAAGATGGTAAATGTAGAAGTAGGAGGTTTGCTAGCATTAGAAAACACCCAATTCTTTAAATATGCTTACCTATGACAGAGTAAACAACAAAAATACGGAACATTTTGGCTGGAGGAAGCTCATGCTGGTTTGCTTTAGGCCTCACTCTGCTCGTAGTTACACTCACATAAAACCACAGTAAACATGACTGGTTTCAAAAGAATTAGCTCTGAATTCATATTAGTGTAAGAGAGCAGAATCTTAACTCTGAACATGGATTGGTGTCTTAGGGTTTTGTCTTCACTAGCAGGGTAAGGTGACCTAAGTTACGCTACTCCATCTACGTGAACATAGTTGGAGTCGACGTAACTTAGGTCGATTTACTCCAGTGTCTTCACTGCATTGCATTGAAGGGAGATGCTCTCCGGGAGCTGGAGTACCAGAGTCAAACAAGAGCACTCTGCCATCGATATGGCAGATCTTCACTAGACCCACTAAATTGACACCCGCTGCATCTACTGCAGCAGTGTCTATCTCCCCGGTAATGAAGACAAGCCCTTACTCTGACAGGCCACTCACATTCTCGCTATTTTTAACTAACACAAATTTACCAGTAGCCACACACTGCTGTGATGTCATTACTGAAAAGCTGCAGCTGATTTAATCCTATTAAGAAGCCAACATTCTGTCAAAAGCTGCTGTTATTTTCACTACAATTGGCAAAAAAGATATGGAAATAATATAATTTCATGTACTTCAAGAGCCTGAATTAGATGGAATTATAGGCCAATATTTCTAGGTGGAATTGCAATACAGCTGGATAATCATGGAGATCTTTCCCGTGTTACTCAATTTTTTAGTCAGTCTTTAAAAGAAATTCTTAACTACCTATATATCATGTGAAATGTCTTCAGATAAACGCCGCTCAGGGACATACAAGATACTGGGCTTTTAGGATAAAATATCTTGATGAAAACAATGTTAAACTGCAGTCATGTAGTTAATTTATTACCATATTTAAACTTCTGTACTCAAAGTTGTAGGCTGGTGGGATTAACTTTACAGCCTATCTGGTGATCTGCCAAATTCACTTTACCTATGCCAGTTAGGGAAATAGCACTAGCTGCAGCTCACTTATTGAACTTGAAAAATATTTTCCCTCCATCGATATGCTATTAAATAAGCTACAGGAAAGAACCTATAAATGCCAAGGTCAAGGATTACAGTTGTAATTTACCTTTGGAAACAAAGATATATTTTTAAAAATGATGGTGATAAAAACTGTTCACACGTAATCTTCTAGTTTTAGGGGTGATCAAGAGTATTCGCAAGAGGATGACATTTTTAAGCTTACTGACAAGACATCAGTGGAAATATCAGTCAATACACAGTAATTTATGAAGTGATAAGAATACCTGTGGACGTAAACACAGACAGTTACTGATCTTCCTGTGTGTCCCTATTCCCCAGCCCTTTACCTCATGTGAGACACTGTCTACTAAAGTTTCAGTCTAAACAGAGAGTGTCAAATCCTGCAATCCTTGGACATTTCTAATTAGAAGACCAAGATAATGTGCATGGCACTGGAGAGCTGGTCCCAGAGAGCCTTGCTCTCATGTTCCAGACCTATTCAAAAGTTTAGAAACTCCATTTCACAGCAAAGTTCTTGCCAGTCCCAGCTTTTGCCGAAGTCATCCCTGCACTCCTGCTATCCACACACAGAGTACTACAAGTTTTGCTCTCTTCCATAAGCCTTCATAAGCCCTAAATTTAGAATAAAACCAAAGAAGCTTAGTTCTATAGATCAATGTTTCTTTGACAATCTAAATCCTATCTTTGTTAAATTCTCAATGTTTTTTCTTTTGTCCCCTGGCTTCTGTATATCCCTAATAGAGATTGGAGGATCACTCCATCTAGCTTGATTTATCAGCCCCATGCTCCATTGCTGACACTCTACAGCGTTCTGTGTCACAGCTCTTTCCAAGATGTTCAGTCCCTCATTTTCAAGAGCGCAAAATATTGTAGGATAAACTGGTATCTGAGATCACAGCGGCAATTTGTTGTTTGCATCTAAAACTAGCATTATAGCTTGCTGCTAGAACTTAGTGATAATCTTTGTCACTTACAGCGAGGCGTGCTACAACATTTGAGTCACTGCAAGCTTTACAGGGGAATGATAGTGGAACCAGATTCTTAACAACTAAGCTGACCAGAGACCAGTTTTATAAACAATCCCTGACTTTGGCTTTGAGAGCGCTCTGCCATTCTCTTCACAGGCAGACTGCTTTGTGCACAACTGAGTATGAGATATAAAAGGAGGGACCAAAATACTAACAGAAAAAAGATGACACTAGTCTATAGTCAGTGTGCATATATGTCCTACCCCAATGCAAGCTATCCCACCATCCAGTGTATATGAAATTGACAGAGCAGTTTATCTACCTATAATATTATGCTGTGGCTTGACTTCAGCAGATGTGCCTGGGATGTAAGAGGGGCGGTAAAAGATATAGCAAGTGCAAAGTTTGGCCCACATGCTGCCACCACTCCTTATAACCGTGTTTAAGACATTTATTGTTGCACTCAGTCCTTCCTATCACCCCCCCTACAATCTGTCCAAAACTGTCCTACAAAAACCCATGTACTTCACTCAGTCTTATAACCATGGCTCTCATCCTTTTTGGTCATAGAGGCATAGAAATATAGGGCTAGATGGGACCTTGAGAGGTCATCAAATCCAGCCCCCCTGAACTGAGACAGGACCAATTAACCTAGACCAACACCTGACAGGTATTTGTCCAATCTATCCTTAAAATCCTCCAATGACGGGGATTAATAGTCTATTTCAATGTGTAGCTATCCTTATAGTTGGAAAGTATTTTCTAATATCTAACCTAAATCTCCCTTGACTCTCATTCAGTTTGTGATCCACTATAACCCCTAGATCCTCTTCAGCAATACTACCTCCTGGACAGTTAGTCTCCATTTTTTAGTTGCATGTTTGATTTTTTCATCCAAAGTACTTTGCTCTTATCTTCATTGAATTTCATCTTGTTGATTTTACACTAATTTTTCATTTCATCTCAGTCATTTTGAATTCTAATCCTGTTCTCCGAAGTGCTAGCAACACCTCCAAACTTGGTGTCATTTGAAAATGTTCTAAGCATGCTCTCCCCTCCATTATCCAAGTCATTAATGAAAATATTGAACAGTATCAGACCCAGAACTGACCCCACTAGATATGTCCCCCCAGTATGACAGTGAACCACTGATAACTATTCTTTGAGTATGGTCTTTCAACCAGTTTTGCACATTCCTTATAGTAATTTCATCTAGACCATATTTCCTTAATTTGTTTATGAGACTGTCATATAGGACTGTGTCAAAAGCCTCAATAAAATCAAGATATATCATGTTTTCTGTTTTCCCCCTATCCAATAGACCAGCAACCCTGTCAAAGAAGGAAATTAATTTGGTTTGCCATGATTTTTTCTTGACAAACTCATATTGGCTATTCCTTATAATTTTATTATCCTTAGGTGCTTACAAACTGTTTAATAATTTGTTCCAGTATCTTCCAGGTATCAAAGTTAGGCTGATCCTCTGTTGCTTCTCACAGACTACAAAACTACAAAAGTGCCATGTGAACATCTGTTCTGACTTTTAGGTGTCACTGTAAACAAGAAGAGGGCAGCATTATCTCCTGCAAATGTAAACAAACTTCTTTGAGCGATTGTCTGACCAAGAAGTAGGACTGAGTGGACTTGTAGGCTCTGACATTTTACATTATTTTATTTTTTAGTGCAGTTATTTTTTGTACATAATTCTACATTTCATGACAAAGAGATTGCACTACAGTACTTGTATTAGGGGAATTTAAAAATTCTATTTATTTTGTTTTTTACTGTGCAAATATTTGTAATAAAAAATAATATAAAATGAGCACTGTACACTTTGTATTCTGTGTTGTAATTGAAATCAATATATTTGAAAATGTAGAAAATATCCAAAAATATTTAAATAAATGGTATTCTACTGTTGTTTAATAGTGAGATTAAAAATGTGATTAATCATGATTATTTTTTTAATCATGCGATTAATTGCAATTAATTTTGTTAATCACTTGACAGCCCTAGAAAAAACCCATCTTGCCTTACTGACATTCCATTAAAAATTACTGCAGCTACTCCCAGGCAAATATACAATTCTATAATGCTAACATTTATATTTTAAGTAATATAACAAAGGTTTTAAGACGGGGAAAGAAAACCTAGGATAACGTAGGAGTATTCCCTGAAGTGAAGGAGCTAAGCGACAAGCATTATTGTCATTTCAAATCTAGAGAGACAGTTTATCACAAAGACATCAAACAACTGAGCCAAATACTTTGTTCTGATCTGTTTGGCTAAAGGAAGTCTGGAAGGCATGTGAAAAGGATTTCAAGTAAATGTATCATTAAAAGTATTATGCTAGTAGATGGCTCCTGTTCAAAAGTTGCCTGTGACTCACGAAACTGCAAACATACAAAGAATCAGGCCATTAGCAGATTTATTGCACGTATTTCCTCTATTGCCTGTGTAAATCATACAAATAAAAGAAATGTTGCTTTCTTGTCAGCTGATCTCTGTAAAATATTGTGACCTACTTATGTAAAAGCCTACACGTTTCTGAGATAGTTGGTGGAAGTCATGTCAAAGTTGTTCCTTACATAATCATTACTTTCCCCCCACCCCTTGTAAATATCAGAATACTAGGACAAAATACAGATATTGTGGCTTTGATAAGACCACAAACCAAATTAAAACTCAGTTTCATACCAATACAGGAATCAGACTAAGCTTTGTTTAGATGCAGTTGTCATAAGGTATGATTCCCAAATCCGAACCTTAGCATCCAAAATTTGGGTACCTGCATGAAACCTGTAAGCTTACTTACCAGCTTAGGTCTGATAGCACTGCCACCAACCAGGAATTCCAGTGCCTGGTACACTCTGATCTCCCCAGCCTTCCCTGGGGACCCCAAGAACCCAAACTCCTTGGATTCTTAAAACCAGGAGAAATAAACCATTCCCCCTAGTACCAATACAAATCAAAATATTCCCAGCAACTACACATATAAAAGTTAACCAGCCAGATCCACACTTGCAAATAGAGTAAAACAAACAAAAAGCCTAAAATTGCCTTTTTACTTACTCACTATTCTGAATAGATAACAGACTGTAGCAGGGAGATTGGCAGAGACCTGGTTTCATTTCTAGTCCTGTCCAGGACCCCGAGAGAAAAAAGCCAACCCCAAAAACCACAAACAAAGGCTTCCCTCCCTATGAGTTGAAAGTATCTTGTTTCCTGATTGGTCCTCTTGTCAGGTGTTGTTTGTTAACCCTTTCCAGGTGAAAGAGACATTAACCCTTAGCTATTTTGACACGCCCAAATCGCAGACAGTGGGAACCTCACTGGCAGTGATTTCTCTAGAACTTTAGAATAAACAGATTAATACACAATGCACTTTACATATAACTATAAGTATGTAACACAAGACTTTCTACATTTAAGGACATTTTTAACAGTGGATTCTGGGAAGCTTCACGGGAGAGTGCATCACGACTTTGTTAGAAGCTCTGAAATGTGTTGAATTGTCAAAACAAATTGGAGAGTAAACCCAGCAAGAATTTTTGTTGATCGTTTGCGGTATGGAAGCCACTAGCGCAGAATGGTCATGTTTGTAAGCTGCCGACCATCCCCAAACATATGGCGTAGCTTTTCAGGGCATAACATCAATGAGCGTAGCATTCTTTCACTGACATGCACCAGATGATTCCCTTCAGAACGGTTTTGCTGAGAACACGACGGATGGAAGTTGTGATCCGGTCCTTCTGCATG
Organism: Chelonoidis abingdonii; assembly: GCF_003597395.2. NCBI lineage: Eukaryota > Metazoa > Chordata > Testudines > Testudinidae > Chelonoidis > Chelonoidis abingdonii. The sequence goes on along the minus strand of NC_133776.1, from coordinate 96,603,468 downwards.
AGAACTGCTCTAACACCACACCATAATGGCATCTGTGGTTCATGGATGGCTTGCAAAGTCCGGGCCTTACACATAGGGTCAGACATGAGCGTCACTAAGTTGGTAAAGGCCTTCGTGACATCCATCAGTACCACTCTAATGCATGCTGGTTTTGGTCAGTCGGTAGTGGGGCACGCGATTTGGCAGTGTGATACAAACGCCTGTAGTATCCGCAAGCCTAGAGAAGGATTGACCTGTTTCTTTGATTTGGACAGGCCACTTTTGATAGCATCCACCTTGGCTGGTAGGGTTTATAGTTCTCTGACCACACTGGGTGTCCCAGGTAAGTCACATCGTTTGGCCGATTTGAAATTTGGCGCTAAACAGTTGTCCGGCTGCTAATGCACTCAAAAGACTTTCCCAGGTGTTCTAGGTGTCGGCCAGGAGTCAGAAAAAATGCTCAGAGTAGGCACTGCATATTCCTCCCAGTCCAGAGACCATCTATCCAGCCAAAAGGACATTAAATTCATACACCCCGCAGGTGTGAGTGGAGCCTCTTTTGGAGGTTGTCTAGGGTACTTCCCAGTACCCCTTGTTGTCTTGTAGGACACTGGGCCGTCAACTTTCTAGCTACTACGTGCGTCGTGCTGGATAGTTGTCGCGGACGGGTTTGCATTTAGGTATGGTAGCCACGAAGCGTGATTTCCCTCTGGTGGGTACAGAACCATGGAGATGCCATGACTGGTAGATGCGGATTAATACCCATCTTAGCTGTTTCTGGATCTCGTCTATAGCAGCTTTGGGATAGAGGAGACACTCGGTAGGGTGGAGGTCTAATGGAGTGAGCATAACCTGTGTCAATGGAGTGGTAAGCCTGTTCAGTCCGCCTGGGTGGCTGAAAAATGGGGCGAACAGTGCAACAGTCCTTTTGTGCCCTGCAGAGTTCGGGTGGTTGAGAGGTTCACCTCGTCAGCACCACGTCTTTTTCCTTCGAGTAGAAGTCGGATCGTCATATCTCCTGGACTGTAAATTGACAACTGTAACTCTGGTATGAAAGCTTGGAGATTATTAATTAAGTTATAGCTATGCAAAGAGGGCTATTGAAGATTTAAACGACGGTCTTGATTTAAACAAGCGCCTAAGTGGTAGCAACGCACCCCACCAGAACATCATTTGGTATAAAGAGAGTTTTCTTTTGTTTTTTTCGGGAGAGGCTAGTAAGTTAAAAAGGCACTGTTGCTAGTCAAAACCCAAGCAGGCAGCAGAGGAACAGCAGTTCAGACAATAAACACCAGAGGGCACCCCAACACAAGAAAACAGGAACCATGACTTCCAGAGCAAAGCTGGATGCAGAGGAACAAATGAAAGAGGCAGACCACAGGCGAGACATGGAAAAGAAACTACAAGAGATGAAGCTGAGAGAACAAAGTCAACCCCAAAAACCACAAACAAAGCTTCCCTCCCTTTGAGTTGAAAGTATCTTGTTTCCTGATTGGTCCTCTGGTCAGGTGTTGTTTGTTAACCCTTTCCAGGTGAAAGAGACATTAACCCTTAGCTATCTGTTTATGACAGCAGTTTATAGCATAGCGGTACAAATCTTTGTTTCCTCTGCTCTCGCTTGGAAAGCAATGGTCCCCTGTTCCCTGCCAGAGTGTGATGGAGAAAGTCACAGCTGAATGGAATAAAGAAATGTGATGTCTTTGCAAAATGAGTTTGAAGCTCTCAGAGCAGACCCACGTGGACATATAAAAAAAAACAACACACCACGCTGACTCTCTTGTATATATTCCCCATTTGTCACCAAGTCATCTTGGCCTCATTTTAGTGTAGAGAGCCCAAATCTAGCTCTCAATCATGCAGTTAAATTAGTATAAATCCAAAGTAATTTAACTGAAACTCTCAGTTACACAATGTATATTTCTGGTCCTTCTGGACAGCATGCCTTTCCTTTTGTGACTTCATTCACAATAAATACCAGTGCAGGAATGCTGATTGGTTGTTGTCATTACTCAAATTACTAGCCTATTCCACAGCAAAAGCACATCATCAGGGCAAGGTGGGGAAGCTTGCATTTCTACTTCCCAGGTTGTATTTATTCTTGGACAATGGGAACACACCATTCCCCTCTCCAGCCACCATGCCACGTTCTATGCCAGCACGCAATTGAAAACAGAGTACAGCTTAATGGAACTGCAAAATCAGATGGCTTTCCTGATGTTCACACGGAATTGCTCCTGTCTACATAAGACTGTCTCTGTCCCCTAGAACCAGGACCTCTCATGACAGCTACATCCCACAGGAGCCATGAAAACTGCCAGCCACCAAGGGCAGGTTCTGTAAATCTGACAAAACCAGGATGAAAACCCTCTCAGCATGTTGCCTCCTTTATTTCATGATGCCTACAAATAAAGCCTGTTACTTCACTCTTTATTTCTTCAGTAGGTTTTATAGGTTTTCAAAAGCATGTAACAAGCACTGAAGTTGGGGTATTTCTGAATGACGTTAGTCTAACTAAGAGACCTGATCCCACTACCAATGAAGTCCAAGAGGACTTGGCCTTTCAGTTCAGTGGAAGCAGGACTGAACCATGAAGCTATTTAGTATACAGCAAAGATATTATTAATGATGTGTATTCAATTAAGCATAATTACAGAAGTGTCCAATTAAAACTTAAAACAACATTAAACATGCATGGCCCATCTGCCATTGAATGCATCTGCCAGTAAAGTGAAAGAATATGCTCAGTTTCTCCCTTTCTGACTATGTTATTGTTATGTTTTTAACTACAGCAGAGGAAGACTGGCATAACAATTATTTGGAATGCAATATGTTACCTTGTCAATTTTAAATACGAAGCCACAAAATAACTTGCCATCAAAATCCACTAAATATCCTCAAAAATCAATGTAAAAAGGAAAGTTAGGAAAACAAACTAAAAAAATATATATAGAGACCAGGAGTTCTCAGACTTTTGCTTTCTGAGGCCCCCCAAACATGCTATAAAAACTCCACGACTCATCTATACCACCATAACCTGTTATCTGTATATAAAAGCCAGGGCTGGCATTAAGGGGTAGCAAGCAGGGCAATTGCCCAGGGTCTCATGCCACAGGGGACACTGTGACACTAAGTTGCTCAGGGCCCCAGACTTCAGTCCATGCAGTGGAACTTCGTTTTTACGCCCTCAGGCCCAGTGAGTCTAACCCTGGTCCTGCTTGGCGGACCTCCTGAAACCTGTTTGCGGCCCCTCAGGGGGCTCTGGACTCCTGGTTGAGAACCACTGATACAGACAACATCAACATTAACCACTTGTCTGTATACATGCAAAATACAGAGCGGTTTCTGATTTATCCAACTCCTGTTCCTCTCGAAATATTGTCCTTCACTGTTTCCTTCCATTACAAACTAACAGCATTTCAGCTGCTAAAATATGATACTTGAATATATACTAAGAGTCAATCATAAGAAAAGATTACAGTATGATGAGCTATATTTAAAATAAATCATAACCATACCACATTTTATGGTGAGTGATATGAAAAACTGACCCTTAGCCACTTTCTGCTGATGGCAATATTGGGGATATTGCCTATTCTAAGTACGTAGATATAGTAACAATGGCTGGCACCTGAGATAATAATTGTCAAGTTGCTGATGATGCCTACAGTACATACACCCTGGGACCCAGCTACTGCTGGAGTTTTAAAAGTTATCACATTCAGAACCATACATTAACAATGAGCAAAATTTACAAAATATATTTACAAAAATATAATAGAATCACAGAATAATAGAAATGTAGTGCTGAAAGAGAACTAAAGAGATCGTATGGTCCATCCCTCTGCATTGACGCAGGATTGAGTATACAGGACAGCTGTTTGCCTAACATGTTCTTAAAACCTCCAGTGATGGGGATTCCACAACCAAATAAAAAAAAAACATTTATCTCCATATAAAGATACTTCCCTCCTTTGAAGTCTATAGAAAAAAGGGCTGTGTACGAGTTAAATATAGTTATTATATTTAACAAATATTTTAGTGCGCATTTCCCTGCAGATTTCTCCCATTTCTCAATTTAACCATGTGGTGTTTAAGACTGCTGTGACACTTTTAAATAAATCAAAAGAAAATATGTTTTCAAAGCGACAACAGGGAAGCAAGTGTTTGTCTTTCAGTCTCTTATTCTTAGCTCAGCTGGAAACAGAGATTCAATCTGAAAAAAAGAATATAGGAAAGTGACCTATCTAACCTGGAGAGACTATTGCAGTTTCTGTCCTTTCAATTTGGGCAAGTATAACCAGAAATAATGTTGTGAGACTGAGGAAAAGAGAGTCTAAAATGGTGATCAGGAAAAAAACAAAATGTCTAGAGGACAGTGGAACAGTCTCTACCGAGAAAGGGTGGGGGCAGCAGCACTGACTTCGTTTGCAAGTAGACTAGACAAAACACAGGAAGGATGGCGGTTCAGTAGTGACTCTGCAGTTAGAGTACTCCTGAGAGTTGCTGTTTCAGTGAGGATTAAATTTTGTTATTTAAGTAAAAACATGTGTAGCCGCATAAAACTTACATCACTTCCTCTTAGGGAAGTTAGAGAGCTGATTTTCTGCAATTTACAAATCAATCTGGTCAGTCCTTTAGGAGACAGGAATTAAACATGACTTTTTTTTGCAATTTAGACTTGTAGTCTAACTTCTGAAGGTCCCTTTAGCTAACACAGGGGCATGCTTCCCATAGTTCAAATGTCACTGTACAAAAAAATCTCAGACACAAGGTCATTTTTAACATTAAATATTATTAAAATTTGTAGCACTATGTGACCTACCGTTTCTGTTGATACCTGTGGAAGTTGATAGATAATTCTGCTTCTAAATGTAACTGGCTCTCAGAACAGGCAACAAAGCAAAGCATAAGTACCTAATTGCCTGTTGTGTCCTCTGACATTCTAATGCATAAACTTACTTGTAAGCTGATGAGGAAGTGATATTTTCCATCCCACAAAAAGTTTTGGGTTGTCATAGAAAAATCCAACTGAAAAAGATTCCGATTTAAAAACATTTCAGCAAAACCTGGATATTTTTAAAAAATTTGCTTTTTCAACCAGACCTCATTCTCAACAAAAAATAAAATTTGACTAGTTCAATTCATCTCTGATACCAAATTTTTAGGGAGCAATAACAAACTCGTACAGTATAGGTATGTCTGCCAGTAAGATATCTTATTCTTGATGAGCTCAGAGTTAAGGTTGTGTCCTTCAGTGAAATTCTGAGGAACTGGCTCTGTGCATTTTGTGCGATTGTATTTTGAAATGGAAAGGCAGTTTGCAGTGGGAGCCGTGATCAGCCAAACCTGCGGATGCTGCAGGTAAACAAACCGGGCTGGCTCACCAGGGGCTTTCCCTGAACAAGCGGCGGCCCTAGTTTGAGAACCACTGGTCTAGACTTTACTTCTGCTTTAACATGATCTCCTTGATTTTTAATAGCTGTATTGATAGGAAACTCACTGGAGGAACCTTAACTGTAACTCGGTAACATTTTTGGCATGTGAATATACTGAAGGAAATGTGTGTGTCTGGCAGAACTAAATGATCCAACATTCCACCTCAAGTTTGTGAGATTATTTTATTAAAGACTTATTTAATAAATGTGAAGGAGAAAACAGGTGATAGCCCCATGTCAAGAGAGGACTAGAGCCACTACTAGTGACTATCCAGGCCCTCAGCTAGTATAAACAGATGCAGTTCCAACAAATCTATGCCAAATCACACCAGCTGACTACCTCCCAAATATCTGTCCATTATTTGGGCATCATTTAAGGCAATTCCACTAACCAACGTTTTGCCTTTCATTTGTGCATGTTCAGTAATATGGTTATGTGCAGTAATAACATGAGAAACAAAAAATTGTTGAGTTACAAGTATTTTGCTTTCTTATTCCATTTCTGCAAAAAAAGTTATCACGATTTGAACATAATACTGTTTTATATAACATTTTAAAAGATAGCAATTTAATTAGATATTGCTGACATAAAATACTTAAGCTTCAGTCTAGTGTTTAAAATGATATCACCAGCACTACCTTGAAATAATTATAGCCTTTTAATTCAGTTACAATCCAGCCCTGCAGCCACTCCACATGCAGAGTTCCAAGAGTACTCAATGAGCCATGAGTCAATGGAGTAGCTGCATGCTGAAGTACTTATTGGATAAAATGCAGGGACACTGTAGCTGAGTCAGAGAACAAAGAGTGGGACTGGAGCTTTGAGCTATAAACTCAGATTTTACATCTTCAGATTTTGCAACTTGTACAAGGCATCAGGCTAGACCCTGCTGCCTCAATTAGAGTTTTAGTACTGGTGATTGATGAATGCATGAGGGTATAGGAGAATCACACAGGTCCCACATTACATCTCTGAGCCAAAATAAATACTTTCCCACATTGTAGCTATCTGCTGCATATCTCATGACCAGATCTGGCCCAAGCCAGCACACTTTCTGAGGATTCAAAGCAAGTTCTATCTTCAGGTTTAAACCACCAACCCTCACGACCAAACATCAGGAGGAGACAATGGCCAGTAACTGGACTTTCTACTGGGAAGTCTTGGTGTGGCCAAGGGTAGGTAGAGAGGAGAATCCTTCCTCAGGCATCAGCATCTCAGAAGAACACCAATGCAGCTAAGATAGAGGCCTCAGAACTGCAGTAGCTCCTACAGCTGGTGTGACTCCCAACATGGGGTACAGGCAGAATAGAATTCCCCTGCTCTTGCACTAGGATGAAGGCAAAGGTGCTGGAAACTCCTTCCTCTCTTTGCCTTCGTACCCCAGTGGGTGAGCTTGCCTTTATAATATTCCCAGTTTTGTATTATATTCTGCTTTGCATTATATTCAGCGGTAATGCAAGGAACCTACAGGCCTGTATCCTGTAAGATATTAGCTTCAGCGAGCTTGCATAAGGCTTGAGGCCTATGAACTTTGTGCAGATAAACTGCCCAACAGAAAACCCCAAGTATTGAAAGGGCTGAAAATATTGTGTTTAAAGTTAAAGATCTGGCCACAGGTACATGATCCAACCACAGAAGTGTCAAGGCAATGAACTGACTTACATAACTGGTACATGAGCTACATCCAAAGACACCTAACCACAAATGAGCCAAGGTAACAAACTGACGTATATGATAATAAGCTGAGATCATTAATATACTAACCTATAGAAAAAAAGACACTCCAAAATTAGCAAGGTAAGCCCCAGCTGAGATTGGGGTGCCTTCATTTTACAAAGACATGGCAAGAATTGTCCCTGCCCCAAAGACAATCTAAATAGTGAGGGAGAAAAGAAAAACATTTTACAGCAAGAGAACTGAGGTACAAAGAGATGAAGTGACATGAGCAAGATCACAAAGGGAGCAGTTCCAGGAACTGAATCCAGATCTCCTGAGGCCCAGTCCAATGTCTGAAGCACAAAATAATCCTTCCTTTCCAGTCCTGAGTCTCTTTTCCTCTGTTACATACAACTTTGTATTGCCTTGCTAGGCTACTGTTTGGCTGCTAACCTCTCTATTTCTCCCCCCTTGTTCTGTACTGTCCCCTCCCCCACCCAGGTCTTTACCATGCACTCAACTTGGTACGCACTTCAGATTTTTTTTATTATGATTTTTTACAAAACAAGGGTCCACAACAGGAGCTAAGCCAGTGGTTCTCAAACTGGGACCTCCGCTTGCATAGGAAAAGCCCCTGGCAGGCCGGACCGGTTTGTTTACTTGCCAGGTCCGCATGTTCGGCCAATCGCAGCTCCCACTGGCCGCGGTTTGCCGCTCCAGGCCAATGGGGACTGCGGGAAGCAGCACGGGACAAGGGATGTGCTGGCCGCCACTTCCCACAGACCCCATTGGCCTGGAGCAGCAAACTGCGGCCAGTGGGAGCCATGATCGACCAAATCTGTGGACCCGGCAGGTAAACAAACCAGCCCGGCCTGCCGGGGGCTTTCCCTACACAAACGGCGGCCCCAGTTTGAGAACCACTGAGCTAAGCTAATTTACATCAACCGAGGTTCTGGCCCAACACTCACAGCATATCAAAAACACCACCCGTATTCAACAGCTAGTGCAAAAAAAATAAAGGACCCCTCCCAGCGAAATTTTCAAAATGCCAGAAGCGCATTTGTTCACCAGCTTGCTGATGTGCTCCTGTCCTGCTCAAAGGGAGGACTGAATCAAAAGGTGATCTGAATAGTAGCTAAAGATCAGTCAGTAAGAAAACAGGTCATCAGGAATGCCAAACACTCTCTTTTACAAATGTATTGACTCTTAGGGTAGCTAACTTTGTAATATTTAAAAACTGGACACTCCAGCAGGAGTGCTGGAACCTCCCCTGCCCTCCTCTTCCTCCCAGCAAGGCCCCACCCCTGCCCCGAGGCCTGGCCTCTGTCCCACCTCTTGCCCCCAAGATCCTCACTCCCCAATTTCTCCTCTTCCAACCTCCTCCTGTCACTCAATGCTTTTTCCTTCTTCCCCCTTCCATCCCCCAAGTCGGTAGGGACTCGCCTGCGGAGCCAGGGCTGGGAGCTGCAGCCAAACGACGCAAGCAGAAGATGATGACCTGACACTTCCCTGCATCCCCCACCTGCAGTAACTGGACTTTGGATGTCCGGTCAGTAGATCTGACCGGACACCATCAGGTCTCCTTTTTAACTGAACTTTCTTGTCAAAAATTGGACACCTGGCAACCCTAATTGACTCAGGGCATGACATGGAGGAGCTTTTATAGATTCTGGCTGTTCTTGTTGAACTGACATGATGTCATTGTCAAACAACTAGTTTTAAACCATGTAGCTCAAAAGGTTTCTATATTAGATTACACTTAGATTTAAATACGATGAAATGCAAACACATTTGAAGAAAATTGGTGCATAGGCAGCCAGTATTTCCATTGCAATACTGTTCTCTCACCAAACTAAACATGCTTGTTAAAGGAGAAGATGATGCATAAATTAGTTACTAATATTAGCAACCACTATTTGGAAGAAATATTCCGATTTGTTCATCAGGCAAAATACAATGAAAGTATAATCTACCATGGATTTGTTATCTTTTATTTTATACCAGAGGTGAAAGTGAGCCGGTACTGTACGGCATACTGGCAAGAGCCGGTACACCGTGCCAGACTGGACTGGCTTCTCCAATGGTGATTTTAAGGGCTCTGGACTCCAGCCGCTGCGGGGAGCCCCAGGCACTTTAAAGCATCACTGAAGCTCCAGCAGCCGGGCTCAGGCAGGGATTTAAAGGGCCCAGTGCTCCTGCAGTTGCAGGGAGCTCCAGGCCCTTTAAATCACCGCCAGAGCCCTGCCTCTTCTGGTTGAGGCTACGCGTCTTCCGGTTGAGGCCACACCCCCGCTCAGGACTCCAGCATACCTGTAAGTCTTTTAAGTTACTTTCATCCCTGTTTTATATACAAAAACTACTAGCCCCAACTATCATAGCCTGCCTTCCTATCCAGAAGTGGCACACCGACTATTTACGTCCACTTATTAGCTTAAAGTTAACTGGCAGGCACAGCCATGTAGAATTTGGCATTCACTTTGTATTTCATTCATAGGAAATTAACCCTTAGCATTAACATAGGGCTGCATGGGAAGCCACATGACTTCCATTGTAAATCTTATCTAAAAATCTGCTGATCTGTCTGATAATTTACTCCCAAAGGGGGAGAAGTTTATCATCACAGCATCCAGAAAAGCAAACAGAAATTATTATGCTTGTTCCATGCCAATGAAGTTGTCTGCCAGGAATGGACATTTACAACAAGATGCTAGAGATCAAGTGCGATGGGAAGGAGATGATTGCTTTTGGTAGTAACGTATTCTCGTGCTCCCTTGATAATATTCAAGGTTGACAGCTAAAAGATAACTAGATCAAAAACTGAACTATGAATGAACTCTCCTAAAGCAAAGAAGTCAGCATGCTATCTATAGTACACTAAGTATCTTCTTTATTACTGTTCACAGATTGTAGCAGATACCAGGCATTCTAATGTTTTCAGTGCAATGTTTTCAGAACATTTTCATCTGCTCAGCTCGCTGTTTTAACAGGAATTCCCCAACTCCAGCCTTTTTTCTTCCAATCAGCTTAGAAATATAAAGCACATTGTAAAATGTGGCTGCCTTACTTTAATGGGCGATACGCTTGCTCTCATTTCAAGTTGACAACTTTTTCTTTCTTTAAACTATAACGATTGTCTAATATTTCTTTCCCAAACCTTCATTCAGTTTGGTTTTTTTCTGTTGGATAAACATTTGACATGAGCATCATTAAGGAGAGAACCACTGGATAGGATCAAATAAGACTTGATTTTAATTTCATCTAAAATTGAAAAAAAAACTTTAACTTGTTCATGTCATGCATATTAGTGCTTTTTGATTCTTGCAATATGTGCAACCTGTGCTAGAACTATAAAGTTCTGGAAATGGCACAAGATGCTGACTGGTTTATAAAATCCACATTAGATTACAAACTCCCATTGAAGTCAAGAGGAGTTCTGGCTGAGTGAGCATTTGGTATTTCTCCCTGAAGTGAAAAACGTGGAAGCTGTAAGCCTTATCTTCAGAACAAGTACCATATTTAGGCTCTGTTCTAGTAAACTAGTAAATATATAACCTTTGGCTATAAAGAAACTTTATCTATTTTTTCTTAATCAATGTCCAAGTGGTATCTACCATGAAAGCTCAAGTTGGATGACCTCTAGAAAGGCACACATTAAATATTACAAGCAAGTTGTTGGAAGTATGAATCTATTTATTTCAATAGACCTTGGCTCAGGAATTTTATTTTCTTGTCAAGTCTCAGAGGCCAGTCTTAACAGCAGTGCTGCTTCCAGTCATCACATTCATTAATATTTACTATAACAAAACAAAACTAGATGTGAGGATATGATCTGTATTTAAAACCAGACACATCCTGTGTCCAAAGAAACCTGGGGGAAATAGATGAGGGGAGGCTAAATATCACCATGCCACGAAGTAAATGTGCCAGGCCCAAGGCATATTAGAGGTACCAGCCAGGGAGTTCAAGTGATGAACCAGTAGCCAGAAGAGCTCCTGAATGTGAAATGCCACCAGGGGCAAAATCTCTGCATACAACAGCTCAACAGTTGGAAAGGTGCCTCTATCTCAACCAATTTACTTTTTCTTAATTCAGTTCCAGTAATACTGACATGATAGAATTCTAACCCTCAATTTATTTCCCTGGACCCCTCTTTGTTGCTAAATTATCTTTATATTATGGACACACTAGATTGGGTCCAAATTGCTCTAGCTTTGTACAAACACCAAGGGCTGGTCTACACTGGAAGCGCTACAGCGACGCAGCTGCACTCATGCATCTGGTGAAGTTGCACTATGCCGACAGAAGAGTGTTCTCAAGTTAGCACAATTGCTCCACCTCTGCAAGAGACGGAAGCTATGCTGGTGGGAGAGCATCTCCCACCGACATAGCATCGGTATGGACAATGCTTGGGTCACTGTAAACTGCATCGCTCCAGGGCTGTCTTTTTCACAGGGGGTGTTGTTCAGGAGGGGGAAGGTTTAAAAGATTCTAAAATGGCCTAATCTGGATTATTTGATATTTCTCCCAAAAGTGCTCTCTCTCACTGAGAGATTCAGAACACCAGTTGCTTCTTTGGGCCCTCCTGTTTGTAAAAGTTATGCTCCTCCAGTATAGGAGCAGAAATTATATGATTAAATTTATGACCAGTCACAGTTAACCAAAACTAGATACACTTGCAGCAAAAGGATTGTGCAAAATCTAGAGATGAAAATGTTAATCTGCAAAAGAGATTCATTGAATAAATGAAATGAAATGGAAATATCCCATAAGCAAAAACAAAGTAAATTTTCCATTAAATTATTTGCTGTAAAGAATCCATTCATCTACTGTCAGGTAAATGGGCTAGTCTGTTGGTATTATGTATGATTCCTTTTGAAAACACCTACAGTATTTAGAAGCTGATGTTAAGAAAGGTCAGAGAGTCTGCAATTTTGCTTTGAAAAAAGACAGCATGAATTTTTCATATGGAACATCAGATTATCAAAGGAAAAGGGGAAAATTATGCCTTTCAAATGTAAAATTGATGTAAACACCCTTCAGATATCTCCATAAATGTGGGGGAAAAATGTTGCCCAGGCAAAGTACCATAATTATTTTTTTTTGTTAAACAAAGTGATGATAATTTGTGGATTTCATCCTCGCAAGAACAGAAAAACCTAGCAGTACTTTATGAATAACTAATAGCACATTTAAAAAAAGAAAAGAAATCTAAGCAGACACTCTTCTCCTGGCTTTAAAACTTAGATAAATGTGTCATGGATTCCCATGACGACATTGTCAATCCCTATTCATGAATATGTCCCATCTGAGATTACATAGATTAATTGGAAGTAACAATTTCTATAGGAAGGGATTGAATTCAAACAAAAAAAGTAGTAGTAGCCTTCTGCCCATTTGTTCATTGATCTCTTCTCTGTAAACCAATATATGTTTTTTCTCTCTAGGGGTTTGTGTTTGTGGATTCTTTGCCCTAGAACTGAGCAAACTAGACTTTGTGATCTACTTCTGAAAGCATTATTACACTAGTCTTTCTTTTCCAGAGTTTGATGCTAAGAATTACACACTATTAAAAAGATACTGATGCCCTTCAACTAGAAACAAAATGTTTGATTCACCTAAAATATTCATTGCTTTTGGACACATCCTAAGATCTCTGTTACGCTCTTTTGATCTCTAGTTCTATGCATACTCTTGTGTTTTAGCATTTTCTGTGGATTGTTTTTACTTAGTTTAAGGTGTACATTCTATGGCCCGATTTAGCAGGATAATTAAGAATGTGTCTTAACTTTCACATTAAGCATGTGAGTAGAAGCAAGTGTGTTTTCAATGACTCACATGCTAAAAGCTGGCCATGTGCTTAAGCATCTCACTGAATTGGGGCCTCTGATGGTATTCCACTTTTGTGTCGTGTATGTGAATTGCATTCTGCATAAATTGGTTACTTCAAGGAGGTATTTTTATCTTCAGCTTGTTTGGTAAATGTTGTTTTAAAGTCTACTCCTTAAAGCTGTGTCAGATTGCTAGGGGTAAAAGTTTATTTAGCAAATAGGCAAATTTGAAAGCAGCCTTCAAAAATGTGCCCACAGTATTTGCAACCTCTCCTATTAAAAAAAAAACAAAACAAAAAAAAAACCTCACAGGTGATGGACAAATACATGTGTGGCATGTGCAATCAGGAACTTATGCATTATTTACCTGTTTTGAATGTATACTTCCCCAGCATAGACCCCAATCCTTCATCCATTGAAGTTAATGGGAATTTTGCCATCGACCTCAAGGGCCAAATCCATTTCCCAGTGGCAGACACATCTAGCTTATGCACACAACTGGATGCCCTTACAGAGGCTATGGGTGCATTGTTGGAGGTAACTTTGGACAGCCCCCACCCCCAAGTAATTTAATTTTAATAGAGCAAAGTATGAATGCCCTGAGCTCCCTAGTAAATAATACTGGAGTATGTTTTCCTAAGGACTTTGCCACTATACCTGTATGTTTCATTATGTTACCAATCAAACTCTGCCCAGAGAAAAGGGAAGATAAGCTAGATGTTTGTTCTCCAGGTCACAACTACTGGAGGGGAGCAGAATAAAAAATGATTGGATGAAGTTATGGTGTAAACCCAGGAGAACCAATATGCAAGTTAAAAATTAGACATACTCTCTCAGACGGCTTAAACTGTTATCAAGAGGCATCTTAAACAAGGTGAAATTTGTCATTTCTTTAGGACTACAACCAAGGAGAACTAATTAGAAGGAAAAGTTTTCCCCTGCAGACTGCAAAATTAGTCTTTTAGGTCAGAATAAATGATAATGAGAGAATATGGTTATTAAGTCTACAGCATGGTTTCCAGAGAATAAATATAAAAGGTCATTGAATAGGGTATTATCATTCACCAGCTTTCTAGCTTGTAGATTTAGATTTGGTTAATAGAAAGTGCTGAATATTTAACAAATTTGCATCATATATATTTCCTTTCTCTCTACTGAATCATTAAATGTAAGCTCCCAAGGAACGATAGCACAAGAATTGAATTGAAAATACTGTCTTGACTTTTTTCAAAAGCAAATGGCAACCCTTGTCAAAAAAAATTTTTTTAAAATCACCATGTTATTCAAACATTTGACTGATGGTGTATTCTCCATAAAATATATTGTATCCCACAAGTGAGACTCATAATTATCTCTGTCCCCTCTTTGGCTAAGGTGGAAAATTAGATTCATACAGGGGTTACAGTGAGAATACTTCAAAAGCTTCTTCTGTGTTGGGAGAGACTGCCGTTCCCCATTTTGGTCCTGATCCTGCATCGCTCAAGTAAATGGGTGTTATGCCATTTCATTAAATGAGAGATCAGGACCTTTCGAAATGGGGAATCTCCATCAAGCACTAAGGCTGAGATTTTTCAAACAGATGAAAATGCCAGCCTTATGGGGTAAAAGAGAGTGGCCACCATACCACATAGAATAACATATTTAAGAGTCTTCAGATACGTAGGCAGAATGGTGCCACCTGAGATTTGGGGAAACCCCCGTTTCACCTAGGGGTATAAGAACCTTTGATTACGATTTTCCACGGTTTAGTTATTTATGTCTCATTCTTCTTTTATTACATTTCAAAATCCACTGAAGCCTTTTTTTGTTTTACTCAAACATCTTCTATCATAGTGCCCCATAGTGTCCATGAATGCTGCCCTTTTGGAGGAACACTCTATCTTAAGAACTCCATTCAGCCTTCGCTGCAGAGGCTACGTGAACTATCAGCTCAGCCTGGGACCCAAATTTAAAATAATAGAATCATAAGACTGGAAAGGACATTGAGAGGTCTTCTAGTTCCCTACATTCATGGCAGGACTAAGTATTAATACCGGGCTGCCTCTTACTGCCCCACCAGACCCTTGACTAAAGCTCTGGACTGCAATGCAGGAGATCTGAATTTAGTCTTCCCTAAAGCACCTTTCCTACAAAATTAGACTAACGTAAAATTTGTTTTCTGGTTGCAGAGTTTTAAATTTAATACTCTCTCATAGTATTCACACTACGTAACTATGCAGCCTTAGTCAAAGCTGTGGGCAGATCACTGTCTGACTCAATTATGTTTTTACCAGGGGTCAGGCAAAGGGTTTTGGGACTCCCATCGTCACACTGTTTCAAGCAACGCCCCCATCCATACAAAAGACACCACTTCCTACCTGAGATGAAATTCACTTTGAGAACATTCATGCAGTGATGTGGAACTCCATCTCTGAAAAGCAAATGTAAAGGGGGTTGAAGAGAAGCAGAGTTAATTTTTAAGTCTAGATGAAATACAGAAAAAAAATCGTGAACTAGAAATCACATATAGAACCTTGCAGTAAAACCCCATGATTGGATGGTCATTACGAGTAAAATCCTGACTCCACTGAAGTCTAAGGAATTTTTGATATTGACTTCAGTGGAGTCAGGATTTTACCCTACATGTATATTTTATAAATTACATATTACAGAAATATTAATATTTATATATTACTTATACATTTTATATATATATATACACACACGCGCGCGCACACACACATGCACACATATAAAATAAAATCCATGCCTTCTATTCTATATAGTTTCCTCTCTATTCAGAAAATCTTGATAGACACCACAAATAATTCTAACTTGCTAGAAGCCTTCAAGATCAGAATGGGTAGCATCACTGTCAAATGCAAAAAAAAAATTGATCTATAGCATATCAGACAGATCTGAATCTTTTGATGACTCTGGGTTGCTTTCTGCAACCTTTTTGTTCCTGCAGATTGTTCAGTATAAAGATAAACAGGTAGGAAAAAAAAAAAAGGTTAGGAAGGAAGAAAATATTATCAAGTTGGTTGCCAAGTGTCCAGTTTTTTACTAGAATGCACGGACGAAAAGGGACCCTGGCGGCTGCAGGCAGCACCACCGACCAGGCCATTAAAAGTCCAGGTGGTGGTGCTGCAGGCCTAAGGCAGGCTAGTCTCTGTCTGTCCAGGCACCGTGCTGTGCCCCAGAAGCAGCCAGCAGGTCCAGTTCCTAGGCAGGGAAGCTATGGGGCTCCATACACAGTCCCGCCCCGAGCACCGGATCCGCACTCCCATTGTCTGGGAACCATGGTGCCTGTGGGCAAGAGCAGTGCACTGAGCCTTCTGGCCCCCCCGCCTAAAGATATCCTCTCCTCAGCATTTTACTGCAGGGCCCAACAGATCAGACATTTGTATGGAACCATTTACCTAATGAATTTGCCCCATATTGTAGTTCGTGGGACATTCACAGACATTGGTTCTTATTTGTATGTTTGTTATTTGAAACTGTTCAGCCATTTCATCCAGACATATTTCCACTTCTGCGCTGTTAGCAACTTATCCACTTCAACTATTTTCCAGGTATGGCATGTGGCTGTCATCTCACTAACATGGTACTACTTCTACTCCTTTGCAAGGTGGCAAACATTACTAGCAGGAGATGAGCACTTACAGCACAAATAACTCATGTCCATGTTCACACTTGCAAGTGAAAACAATAGTCACACACTAAGAACAGCCATTCCCTAACATTCATGCACACTAAACCCATTCACAAGAATGCTCATGGAGAAGCAAACAAGAAGTGGGATGGGCAAAGCTGAATCCAAAAGCAATTCAGAATTTGCAAAACTATTTGATTAATCTTCCTCTTTATTCCCCATGCTCTAGTGCAACATATGCTCCACAGAAAAGTTATGGCCAGTTTAGCACATACCAAAGTTCAGGTCCCTGCTTCAAAACATGGGGACGTAGAGCTCTTGAAAGGAAAGATCACCCAAATATTTTAACATAGCTAAAACAAATTAACAAACAAAAAATTCCCTACCCTCATTCTCAGAAATGGCGGATCCATTTTGGTGGAAATTTTCAGCCTCAGGCAGACACTCGGCATGGAGATTTTCAGCCCAAACCACTGAAGTTTTGCAAACTTAACAACTGAAAAAAGGGTCTTTATTAAGGACAACCTTAATAATAATCAGTGCTACCAGGTTCAGGAAGGCAGGAAGATGGCAAAGAAATAAAATGTATTGCCAATTTATCCTGCAAGGCGTATATTGTATCTTCTCTTTTCGATGTTACTGTAGCACACCCATATCAAAAGGAGTTGATACAATCAAAGTGACAGCGAGTCAGTGATAGTAACTGGATACAACTTGCTGTTGTATGAAGGACTTGGCATGTGAACTGGTGGAAAACTTGACAATGAAGATAGCTCATTTCTCATCAGGTGTCATGTCAGTTACTGAAAAGAATGGTTATTGTTAAATAAAATGCAGCTATTTTTACAGTTACACTAAGTTACCATCCTTGTAGTTTATGGCTTTGTATTTTTTCAATCTTTGTCAAATAAAAGATCTCTTTTCAAACCAGTCTGGCATTTGATTTATAATTCTGCTGCAATTTCATCCAAAGCTCACTTGCAAGGTGCCAAGGAAAAGGTACAGCAAGGCAATATAGAAGCAAAATAAAATGAAATGTCTTTTTTAAACTGAGTATCTGAAAACACTTACTTTTCTGGCCTGCTGGGAATCAGTCACGAAGGGCCCAACACTAGCCAGTTTGCATTGCATGTAAGCCCAAAGAAACCATGTGACCACTGGTCACATGAGGCAGAGGTCATATGATCCACATGATAGCTGGCCCTACCTAAATTAGTATTAGGCGGTCGATAATTTTTGGAGCCAAAATCCATAGTTCCAGCTGGCTATAGTAAAAAACTATAAGTATTATTAAATGACTATCTGTGTTTATGCCTCTCTGTATGTCTCTTTCTCCTAATATTCTACTAAATCAGTTTGCATGGAAGGAGTGTTTGTGGGAACAGCCAATCTTAGAGAATATTAATCCAAAGCAAATGTTAAACTTGTAAACATGGATATTCACCCTAGTCCCTGGAATCATGGACTTACATAGGAATCTCAGTTTTTGTTATTAATTAAAAATAAGTTCAAGTCCTCATGTTTGTGGAAGATGCCTGAAAATCTGACCTTTAAAGACGCAGAATAAAAAGAACCCCAAATGAATTTTAAGAAGAAATCTTATGGTTTTTGAACACTTGAGGTTGGCAATACAGACTTCAATATGCACTTCACTCTAAACATATCCTTAAATCCATCTCTTCAGCAAAGCATTTAAGCCTATGTAAATCCCACCGATTTTAGCCTGCAATTAACCACTTTGCTGAATCAGGGCCTATGCCAAAAGGAAAGGGAAAGAATTATCAGTAAAATGTGTGGACAACTCTCTCCTTCCATTGAATAATTTATTCTTGGTGTTTCTGATCATTCTCTGCCGATCCCATTTAAAGCATCAGAAGTGGTGGCTGTTGAGTTTTAAGGAAGCATGGTAGTACAAAAGAAACAGAAGAGTAGTGAAAGCATACATAAGGGTCACAAGTAAGGCTACACATTGCATTTGGTTTTCATGTTGGTTTCCAGGCTTGGGTTACCTGTCTGTTTGTTATACTTAGTTCTTTTCAGACAACATCCTTTGGTAAAAGATAATAGTTTCCACTCATAATGGGTACAAAGAACTTCCACATATGTTGTTGATGTTCAACTTTCTTCCACTTGAAACAAATTTCCCAAACTACCAGTGAAGAACTGTATTTCATTTTGTTCAAAGAACAATCAAACTTTTACCTTATCTTCTTTTTCCCCCTACAGATGGTGCAACACTTTTTTTTTTTTTGCACTTACCTCCACAGAGGGAAAAGGCATATTCAGTAATTGTGTAAGTGGTGGCAACTCCAGGATGAATTTGGCTCTGTAATATATAATATTATCTAGACTAGTGAAAAGGGGGATTGGTAATTAGTATTATGTTCACATTGCTACAGATATGTGGACAACTGGTCAAACAGTCAGTTCTATTCCTTTTACATAATGCTGGACAACCTTCCATTCTGGCATCTCAGCCTGTCTTCAGAACAAGTATATCAGAGAAAAGATTGCCTGGTCAGACGTGAGCAGAATTGAAACTGCTCTTCCAGCTGATACAAAAATAGATCATATTCACTCCCAAGATGTTCCATTATGCTAAGTGCTCTGTACCTAGTAATCTTCCTACTTTTCTGGTGCTCCTGCGTACAGGTCAAGTCGATCTTATGAACTACACAGGTAATATGTATTTCTCATTTTCCTTGAGTTACAGTGTGTGACTTTCCTTTCACTTCAACTTGAAACAACATGCACAAGCTCTAAAAAGAGAGACTGAAGGAAGTGCAGCAGCAGACCCAGTGAACAAAAGAGCAGAAGCCAACAACATCAGTTGAACATATAGGCAACTTTTGTTATGAGCTTATTCAGGCAAATTTGCCCTGTGCCTTTACTATACTATTGGAATAAAGACCTCCTATGGAGAGATCAGCTGTCAGAGAAAGTGAGAGTTACCCAGGAAGGTGCTTTATTATAATGGAAAATGAGAAGCCAGTGCTTAGTTCAAAGCTTTAGAGCGTTTTTGGTGGGGTAGAAGTTATGAACATCCTTGTATGTTCTCCCAGGCTAAGTAGGCCAGGATAGCATGCCGCTATAATTTACACAATACAAAATATTGCACAGCATTTTGTCCTGTAGTATGTTGTACTATCCCAGCAAAAAACTGCTCATTCGCAACACCAGGGCTTTGTTATTCACTTGACGCACGAAACATGTGCACTTAGGGTCCGATGCAGATGTGCATTATTGATCCCAGATAGCACAAGGATGGGGATATTACCAAAAATAAAAGGAACTGTTGCCAGCAACTGGCAAGAATCTACCCTACTCTCTGTCTCTACCAAACCCATCTATCAAAGAAAGAAATCCCTTTGGAGTTACAGACACACACTAACAAAAGGCAAGAGAGTGTCTTGAGCTTCTTCTACTTGCTTATAGGCAGATGGTAAGAGGGAACCAAAGCCACAGGGGAGGGACCTGAGGGTGCCTAGCCACCGATCTCCTGGAGACCAATGCATGGGACAAAGAACAGAATGCAGCTGCTACAAGAGGGAAAAGAAGTCTACCGAGTCTTGGTTGTTCAGCTAAAGCTATACCAGCTGATGTTTTTAGCTCTGGAGGTCCCTCATTCAAGCCCTGCTGGGTCAGCCAAGATGGCAGCTGCCGCATAATTAAGCAAACACATATACAAACCCACACTTCTGTGGTGCACACAGCAATGAACATATTATATATAGTCTAAGTTGTAGGCACACAGATCTGTGACCCCAACAGATCCAACAGCCTAACAGGAGCCCAGATTGCAGGTGGAGACAACTATGGAGAAAATGGTGTCATAGGAGAGTCAGGACCTACTAAGGGTTTATTAGGACTTAATATCGGAGACAACAGACCGATTAAAAACAAGTTTTACAAAATGAGAAGATGCATAGAAGAGACTCCCAGTCCTCAATGCAGGCAATGGATCCTAGTTTGAAATCTTCTCCTCACATTTCTCAATATAAGAAGCTCATGCATACAGGCACACACAGAGCATATTTTATGAACATATATACATGAAGGGAACAGGAGTACTTGTGGCACCTTAGAGACTAACAAATTTATTTGAGCATAAGCTTTCATGGGCTGCAGCCCACTTCATCGGATGCATAGACTGGAACATACAGCAAGAAGACATTTATACATACAGAGAACATGAAAAGATGATAGCTCATCTCAATTGATTGACCTCTGACAGTTGGTATGGCTACTTCCACTTTTTCATGTTCCTTGTATGTATATACATCTCCTCACTATAGTTCAAGTCTATGCATCCAATGAAGTGGGCTGTAGCCCACAAAAGCTTGTGCTCAAATAAATTTTTAGTCTCTAAGGTGCCACAAGTACTCCTGTTCTTTTTACGGATACAGACTAACACGGCTGCTACTCTGAAACCTATACATGAACAGTCCGCCTTCCTTAGCAGAGGTTCTCCACAGGCTTTTTTTATAGTGGCATAATACACAATAACATCCTGTGCCAATAATCTTGCTTTGCAAAGTTCTTTGACATGATTAGTTATTCATCATTATTATTATTTGCATTATTGTAGAGTGCAGCTGTTCTTGGCAATTTAAAAAATAAAGGAGCAAGAAAATGCTATGTGAAGAGGCAGCAATACGCTCCCCAGTTCAAGCACCAGTGTTCCAATCCAGCAAGGGGAAGACCACCACCTGAGAGGAGCTGACATCTCTGCCCCCTCATTCATTTCTATGGATGTTAAGGCGGGGGGAGGGGCATGTCACCCAACGACAACATGCATTCCCTCTATGAAAGCACAGGCTGTTAGGAACAAAGTATGTGGAAACTGCACTAATTGATTTTAAAATTAATCACTCCATTTAAAATCCATTCAGGCTGGCCTTAATGAGCATTTATCATGCTGGGCAGGCCATGTACGTGGGGAGAGCTTCCACTACTAGTAATTAGTATATGAACTGGCTATGGTCACCAGTCAAGACCCTTTAAAAGTGATTGATGCCCTTCCTACAGAATTAAAATGCCATGTATCATTAAAAATTTTTAACTGACTTATGGACATTTTTAAATTAAGCGCTAAACTGGAAACGCTTCTGAGTTGCTCAAGTCTTCTGATAATCTACATATTTAATGAGAAAACATTAATAAACGAGCATATTCTGATGGAATAATGCTACACCCTCTGTGACCTTTTACGGTGACAGTAATGAAAATATAAAATACGAATACAGTCTTATACAGACAAATTATCCAGTGCAAAATAAAAGAAAGATTTCCATTATGATGAAAAGAGTAAACGAACAGGCAAAAAACGAACAAAAAATAATCCCTGCAAAACCAGATGCAAAGCATTTAGGATAGGAATATTTTATTCTGACAAAGAACAATTCAAAAATGGTGAGGCTCTTTTCTTAGAAAACAAGTTCCATAAAGATTGCATGCAACTGTGAAGAAAGATGGCAGAGAGCCATAGGAGCAGAAATGGATATTGGTTTTGTGTTAACACAGGATCACGGCTTTCAAAGACCTCACAGGGCTGAAACCACATTTCAGTACAATCCCATAGGAGTGCAGGTGAATGCTGAATGCCACGGAAAATCATTAAAGCACCTACCCGCCCCCATGGAACTATGCAAATAACAGTAATTCATACTAGTCATAGAAATTACCTCTCCGATTTTGATATGTTTAACAATAATGTATTTGAAGAGCTCAGATTCCAGCTAAGTGGGGAAACGTGTAGATTGTTATTGTTTATTTCATTAAAGTACAAAATCCTCTCCTTCCCTAAAAACAGAATTTTTTTTTAATTCAGAAAAGCAAGGCACTGAAAAACGTTCCTTGTGATATCCCTGTATCTTAGGTACTTATATGGCTCCCATTACAATAGTCTGTAGATTAGAGCAGGACATAGAATTCAAGCAACTAAATATTTTTCCATTTACTAATTAGCCACAAACAGACTTTTCACAGAAATTTGTTCGATAGCCAAAAAAAATTGCTTGAACATATTCCACCACCTTATTATTAGCTATTCAAGTTGTGAGACTACCACCTTACTTTCACGGGATTGTTTTGTTTCCAGATTGGATGACATCAGGGAGGGCTTTCATAAATTTATTTCCAGTTCAAACTTTTGTTAAAACACATATTCACATAAAGACGCACAAGATCATTTCTTTCCACAAAAATCAGTGTGAACTAGAGACATGTGGACATTTGTTGGAATTGAAAAGGGCTGTGAATATTACTGAAGCAAATCCAGTTTGTATTCATGTGAATGATTATGAACTATTTCCTGTAATAGTCATCAGTTCTGCTTTAGACCAAGTCAGTAGACTCAATTTATTGGGATATGAGAAGAAATACGATGTTTAAATAATTTTCAGACACTTCTATCTTTCAAATACTTCGTCAAACTTCCCACAAAAGTCACAATCTGGCTAAAGATCATAGGTGAAAAGTGTCAGACAGAATGTTGTTGAAAAGGATTTTTTTTAATGGGGCTAATGTGAAAAAGTAGCAGCAATTTTTACTAAAAAGTTACTACTGCAGTTTCAAAATCTGGTATTAAATAATTAACAGCTTTAGGGAAAAAATCAATTATATGTGTTTAATGTGCTCCCTTGCTCTATGGAACTTCAGAACTAGTACCCACTGTCTTATTCGACATTTATAGATTCTATACTACACTATATTCCCTTACGAACAAGGGCCAGACACTTGCTCTTTTACATTTTATATTTGCTAACTCCTTCCACCCTGCAGGCAAAATTCTGCTGTTTTGCAGAGTGGCTTCTGCAAGTGTGAAATGTCTGTAGATGTGTTTGCAGCGCAGGGGCCATGTAACTTATTTGATAGGCTACTCTTGTGTTTTAGAAAATCCATGCTGGCAGATCCAGCTGCAGGCAACTCTCTCTTCCTCCTTTCATTTTGCTGCACAGATCTTTATTGATAGCTCTCTGGGAAATGAAGAAGGAATAATTGATTCATAGAAGACTAAAAATGACCTCTTGGGCTGTCGAGTATAGCTTTCTGCATAAGAGCTGGATTTTTCTGTACATCGATTCCCCTAAGAAAGTGTTGCAGAATTGCCTTTTCATATAGGTCTCAGCACTGGTGCCTCATCTACCTCTTGCAAGGGGACGCATACCTCTTCCTCTTCTGCAAACCTGTAGCAGGACACCAGGCATTTTGAGAGGCTGGGGAAAGTTCTAGGCAGAAGCTCCACAGTGAAACAAAGGAAGAGACAGAGTAGCTTTAGGGTTATTATTATTAATATTGTATTGCAGTAGTGTTAGGATCCCATTGTGCTAGGCGCTATATAAACACAGAACAAAAAGATGGTCTGTCCCCCAAGTAGCTTACTCTCTAAGTATAAGACAAGAAACAACAGATGGATACAGAGTGACAGGAGTACAAGCAGGGGAGCTGGAACTAGGACTACTGGGGGTGTGGGAGTTTCCATCATATCCAGGGTTTACAGTTTTCTTCAATGGCTTTCAGCACCCGCACTATACCAACTGTCCCAATGCCGCTGAGTACAAGACAACAATGAGATGCTATCGATCAGCTCTGATAGCCTGTGATCTAAGAACAGCAGCAGCCTAATCATTGTAGGCATCATGGCAAAAGATAGTTTGGAGGAGGGTTTTGGAGGAGGATAATGAAGTCGCTTTGCGGACATTTATTGGGAGCTCCTACCAATGTGTGGGGCAACATGGGAGGAAGCTCAATGGTTCTTGTTTGAAAATTTAACAAGAGGGCCATGCAGGCTGGCATCATGGGCTGATCTGAGGCGAGAGTCGACATCTCAACAGCATGAAGAGAAGCAGCTTATTGTAATAAAATGACAGAGGAAAAAAGTGACAGATGCTTTGCTGGAGTCACATGACACCTCCCACTTCATTTATTCCATTGTCTAATTAGCTGTAAATTTATCTGGGGAGGAGGTGTAGAAGATTATAATTTAGAGATGCTCCCTCATACGGGACAGTAGTATGAACACAGGAATTTGGAGGTGTGCCCTGGAGGCAGGGGTTGGGAAAACCACATACCTGTGTGCCTCAGTTTACCACAGAAGCACTCTGGTTCATTCTATTAAAAGTTTTATTCCTTAGTCATTCTTCTGGTTTGCTGTTTAATGAACCCCAAGATCGTTACTGGGGGTGGGAAGGTTTCTGGTGTTTAACCTAGTTTTTCCTTTAACAATTTCACAGGCTGAACTGGATTCCCACAGACCTTATGGCATTCCACAAAGAGGCATCAGTAGCCTTTCAATACTGGCACTGTGCTGGTGTGTACAACATCCTGGGAGTATCCCCTCTACATTCTTACCCAGAACTCTGGAGCAACCAAAGAAGTGACTGTCCTCGAAGGCCCATCCCAGACTTTAATCACTACTGTCTGGATATTCATGCTATGGAGACGTGATCAATACGTCGACAGCTATGTACTTGAATACTTTTGGTTCATGGAGCAACCAAGAATTCCCTTCATTATTTCTGAAGGGGAAAAAAATACCAGTTGAGCAACATCCGGTTTTCGAGTAGAAATTGAGATTATATGACAAAAAAGAGGACAACAAGAAGTAAGGGCTGTGACTGCAGCTTGTGCACACGTACCAAAGCTAGCTTTAACGAAGCTAGCTCAGGTACTGGAGCAGCAAAACACAGCAGCTTGTGCTTCACCGTGGGCTGAAAAAGCCCTCCCAGAACCCTGGGTAATCACTCACACGGCTAGCCCGCGGTGAAGTATGCCTTACAGGAGCTGTTAGCTACCCTGAGCAGCTCTACGTGAGCTGCAATCACATGCCATGATTTCAGCGTAGTCATGCCCTAAGGAGGTGGCAATATGGGTCTCTGAAATGAACATTCTTAACAGGAGGCTGTATTCCCAATAATAGGGAGGATGAGTAAGTCCTTGAAGTAGAAAGATGCTTACAGTCATGGGCTTATTTGACTGTACATAAAAGAGCAGACTATGCATCAGTCCCTTTACATGCCAGTAGTCAGCTATTCAGAACGAGGAGTGGAAGAGGGGTGGGAGGGAAAGGCAACACTTGGCAAGTGTTAAAATTACCCAAGGTTACTGTATGTATGTGCTAAACAAAATAAAGAACTGTACAATCTAAACCCTAGGTCTAAAATCTAACTGCCAATATAGACATATAAAACGCATACATCTGTTGAATTGTACATAACTGTCTCTCTACCAAAGCTCTGAATGAAATTTCTTCAGAGCAGCAAGCTAAGAATGATCGCTACTGGAATAGGAAATAGTACTTCACTGATACTATCCATTCATTAACATTTAGGATTAGGAAATGGAGCCTCTCCCTCATTCCTTCCCTTTTCATTTGTAATTATATTTTTAACTGCATTCATCAGTTTCACTTTATATTTCATGTTGATTTACTTTTTAATTAACCTGGCCACTAGCTGCCAGGTAGAGTCAGCTCACCCAATGTCTATATCTATGGCCTTCCTGCTCATAAAGCCCTCACCCAAGACTGACCCAGCACAGAGTGCATGTGACACAGCGACCTGGCTCAGGCAGGATCACTAGCGAAGCATGATACTTTTGCCATTAAGCAAACACAGCAATTCTTTCCTGGCCTCTGCCACTGAACGCCTCATGCTGTGCCCTATCAGTGTGAAAGGACTGCATGAACTTGGAAAACATGTCATCACAAGTGTGTTTTTTTCACCTTCTAATCTACAATAACCTCAGGGACAGAGATGAGAGTGTAGAAACATTTTGGGGGGACTGCATGGTCACCTGTGCTGCTGAATTCGCCACGCTGGCCAAAGAGGAAATGAAATTAAAAAGTTCCCAGGGCTTTTCCTGTGTATCTAGCTAGTACATCTGAGTTCAAAGTGCTGTCCAGAGCAGTCACAATGGAGCACCCTGGGATAGTTCCTGGAGGCCAATAACGTTGAATTGCGTCCATACTACCCTAAATTCAACCTGGCGATGTCAATTTCAGCACTAATCCCCTCGTCAGGGAGGAGTACAAAAATCGATTTTAAGAGCCCTTTAAGTCGACAAAAATGGCTTCGTCGTGTGGACAGGTTGTGACGAAGTGGGGGGGGTTTCTTGGGGGTTTCTGTCTTTTCCAGGGTTTGCATGCAAAGGGGGTGGGACTCAATGTCCCTGGGTGTTACTGGTTTAACAAGGTGAGGGGAGAGGGAGTTTGTTGTTACAGAGGACCGGAGAGGGACTCGGGACCCCAGCCCAGGAGAGACAACCGGTTCTGGCCAGTGAGAGGACAATGGACTGCAGAGAGAGGACCCCCGTGACCTGACCAGCCGGTTTCAGCCAGAGGAGAGCTGCGAGGAGAGGGGACTCAGGCCTTCCTGTTTACGACCCTGTTTACCTGGACAGAAGACAATGGACTGAGGCAGAGCTTGTGGCCAGGGATATCAGAGACACAGCTGGGAAGCAGGGGGGCTCGGGCTGGCGAGGGGAAGCAGGCAGAGCCCACCTGGATGCAGGGAGACTGGGATGTGCTGTTATTGTGAGAGGCCAGGCCTGAGGCCCTGAGAGTTTCCTGTGCTGTGTTCAACTCTCAATAAACCCTCCTGTTTTATGCTGGCTGAGAGTCACTCTGGTCTAGAGAACAGGGTTGCATCAGCCCCTTCAGGGGTGAAGAGGCCCAGGGGGCCCAGAGCGAGAGGACTCCCTGAGGGGGCGCATGGTGAAAGACAGACGTGCTAAGGCTCAGAGAGGTGCGGCTCCAGGAGGTGGAGGGGCCTGACCCCGAGAGAGAGTGGACCCCCAAGAAGGGCTGTCTCACTAAAAGGGGCACCCCCCACGGACTGCACAGGGCCAAGAGCGGGCACGATCTGTGAGTCCGTGACACAGGTGCAGGGTTAAATTGATCTAACACTGCTAAATTCAACCTAAACTCTTAGTGTACACCAGGGCTAAGTGCCTGTCCTACATTTGCAGTGTGGAAATAGGCATCTGAATTTCAGTACATGCCATAAATACCCTGGTTCAGCGACTGCATTAGAAAATATATTGTTTAATATGCAAAAGAATGTCTTTATATGTGCAATAGGTTCTTATGATAGTAATTAGAGATGTCTTGGGTACCCCAGAGAAAAATTCATTTATCTTAGGGGTTCCCAACGCAGCGCCTGTGGGTCATCTTAATGCGCCTGCGTCCTGGCCCCCAGGAGATCACCCGCCGAAATGCTGCCGAATTTCACTGGCATTTTGGTGGGGGCGCCTCTCGATGACGCCACTTTCCGTCGACAGATGGCGTCATCGAGAAGGGTCACTCCTGAATTTTGGTGGTGACGCCTCTCGATGACATCACTTGTCGACGGCAAGCAGCGTCATCAAGAGGTGTTGCTGCCGAAATGTCGCCATAATTCAGCGGCATTTTGGCGGGTGCTCCACTGCCGCAGTGGTCTTTCCTCTGGTGCCCGCCAGAGGAAAAGGTTGGGGACCACTGATTTATCTGATATCAAAAGAATAGCCTATACTGTAACACACGAGTCTGCATTTGAAGAAAAACCCTGGCTAGTATCAGTATAGCGTGTGCTTAAATTTAATCATCTGAGTAGTTCCTCTGAAGTCTATGGGACAATATATCCTTAGACTTCAGCAATGTGCTTCAGTGCTTTGCTGGATCGAGGCCAGAGTGCTCAGCCCTGTTATATGTAATTGCATTTAGTGGAGTTGGGCACAGTGGGGGGAGTTCAAAATGAGAAAGTGCAGCAGCTTAGGTTGTATGTATATGAATAGAAGGAATATTCACATGCATTAGGGGCAAAGATCATGACATGCAATAATGTGCTTTGTAAGAGAAACATGCAAGCTCTCTGATGACCACCGCAGATCGGATAAGAAAGAGCCCTTGTCGAATCTCATTCAACCAATAAATAAATAAATAAGGCTTGTATGGGGGGAGGGGAGATTCCAGAGCATCTAATATATTCTGATTATAAGAATGATGGTCTCTCATTCTTTACCTTTGAGATAAAATTCTCTGTAGGAGTCAACAGATGGCTGGCTTCTAAAAGCAAGATAGTGGAAGCAATTTGCTTTCCTGCCTCTAACCTGGCAAGGAAGAGGGAAACGGGTCCAGGCACAATAGAACCAGTGAACAGAGGTCAAGCACTGCCGTATTTATGTTAGTTCTTCTTACGTGTGCACCTCACCCCTCACTGCGATTGATTGCTGTACAAGGAAGTCCCATAATTGGTGCGGCCATCATATTATTTAGGCTTCCAAGACAGATAATAAAGAGAAGCACAGCCCAGCAAAGGAGGCCTTAAAAAATAAAGATTGTCTCTTCCTGTTTTCCAAAAATAAGCATACAGTCATTAAACAGCATGAAATACAAGGAACACTCTTCCATTAAAATCCCATTTAAGATGGAAACAAAGGAGGTTGTCACAGAAGGCGCTCTGCTGCTGTTAGTAAAGAGTGCACAGCAGTCGGCACATTACAACTTAAAACTAAAGAAAGAGAACAGGGCTAAAAATATCTCCCCTACTTGGCTGGAGCAACACAATCCAGCAAGGGCTAACTGTATCTAGCACCTGAAAAATTAGTACTTTGGTATCCCAACCTAAGACTCATAATAGAAACATCTCCATTGGAAGAAATGATTAAAATCAAGTTAAAAAATAAAAAGACAGGAAGCAAAGCACTAGTCATTTTTTAGGCCTTTTTATATAAAACTCTTAAAGGGCTCATGCCTTTAACTGATGGAGAGGATGTCCCATGAGTTATGTTACATTAACTCAGGACTTTTGTTAGTTCAGCTAGGTGACTATCTAAAACAAATATTCATTCCCCCAAAAAATAATGACTTAGCTACAGCTATGTTTGTATCCCTTTCGTCTTCACTTACATGAATATTCTGGTTAATTAGTTTCCTGGCAGGAAGATCTGTGGAAACGGTAAACTCTAAGCAAATGAAAGCATATCTCAGAAAAATAATGAGTAGGGAATTCATACAGCGGAGAATTCAAAGTGGAAACCTGACTCTCAGATTCTGTTCGCCCAATCAGGCAACAGAGATTCCACCATTTGACCTATGTGTTCAGCAAAACTAATCAACACATCTTACATTTTGAAGAGTGAATCCAGCAATGAACTGTTTGCGAATGATCTTCAGAACAATCACTCATTGAACAGGTCAGCGAGTAATTGCTGATAATAAAAACATTCAAGGGAACTGCACGCTGCTCCCAGGCAATTTGCCAATAAAGAAGAGAGTAAATTGGCTCAATGAGTTATTCCCTCAATTCTACCTGTTCCAGTCCTTGCATGCTCTAAATCACAGATATGGGGGTAGATGCACCTCAGTGTCCTTTCTGCTCTCCCCGAGGGCTTGCCTATACAGGAGCCTGGCTATAGCAGGATAGCTAAAATGACTTTATTCTGGCATAGCATACCCACACAAGGCAGTTATACCAGCAAAGCTGTAGTGCGACAGTTATTCCACTAAAGCTATGCCAGCCAATTTCCTCATAGGGCTGGTCTACACTACGGGGGAAAATCGATCTTAGATATGCAACTTCAGCTACGTGAATAACGTAGCTGAAGTCGAAGTATCTAAGATCGAATTACTCACCGTCCTCTCGGTGCGGGATCGATGTCCGCGGCTCCCTCTGTCAATTCCGCAACTCCGTTGGGCTTGATTGAGTTCCGGAATCGATATAAGCGTGTTCTGGGATCGATATATGACATCTAGATGAGACACGATATATCGATCCCCGAGCAATCGATTGCTACCCGCCGATACGGCGGGTAGTGAAGACGTAGCCATATAGACAAGCCCTAAATGCACTCAGGTCTGCTCTTGCCCTCACCTATCTTTGGGATGAATTACATGATTCTTCCAACTTTAGAACAGGACTTGGAAACAAACACTTGGTGTATATCATTCACTTATGACACTGCGGATACGATTGGGTTTCGGGCACCTGCATTTCCTCTGTTCAGGCACCTCTTAGCAGACCCCTCCTCCCATTGGAGGTAGTGGGAGTTCACCCAGAGGTCAGTCTACACAGAGCCACTTGCAGGACTGGAGTCTATAGTACTAAAGACCATAGTGTGATACTCATTGTGACCTTCTAGCTGTGCACTAGTGTTCTACCCACACATGCTAAAATTGTCATCATAATAATACTTAGCTGTTATATAGTGCTTTTCATCTGTAGATTATACATACAGAGTGCTTTACATACATGTATTGAAGCTCTCTACAGTAATTCATGTTAGGAAATTGATTTAGAGTTTCATTTTGCCTCAGTACTATAAATATATCTCAAACTCAGCATAACAGCTTTGAAAGAAAGCTTTCTATTCCTCCAAAACAAATATCCCTTCTCAGCTCATAATAAACATAGTTAACTTCAATGTCACTTTCTATTAGGAACTGAATGCAGTGGAGTCATTTAAAATGGGAAATTACAACAGATACCATTCATGGAGTTGATGGGTAGATATCACTCTTGAACAGTGGACGGAGGATGACTTTGAATAGGGGATATGTTTAAAAAACAGCCAAGAAGCATGGCCCTGATTTGCCACTGCTTGGCACCTTAGGTATGCTCAGCTCAAGGCCTCAAGGTCAGAAACACTAATAACTTGTTCCCTCTTTCTAGATCACATCATTTGAAAAGGAAAAATCTCATATAAGTCTTTCATTGGAGATTGGGTGGAGGTAGAAGACAGATGGTGGAGGCAGTCAGGGATCATGCTGGATGATATTATAAAAGTTTCCGTACACAGAGTGGACTAGTACCTGTTGTATCAGAGCGGTAGCCGTGTTAGTCTGGATCTGTAAAAAGCAACAAAGAGTCCTGTGGCGCATTATAGACTAACAGACGTACTGGAGCATAAGCTTTCGTGGGTGACAAAGCGGGTATTCACCCACAAAAGCTTATGCTCCAATAGGTCAGTTAGTCTATAAGGTGCCACGGGACTCTTGGTCCTCTCAAGGAACTGATGAACCAGAACTATCAGTTTCACTTAATGACACACTTATCATGCTTATCATAAAAGGGTGCTTGGCTTTTTTAGCTCCGTTTTTTATATTATTCAACCTAAACTCTTGAGCACCAACATGCAATTTCTGTTGCAAACTTGCTTGTTTTGATGTGTCTCTCCCAAGACGATATCATGTCAACCCAAACCATGTTGAAAAAGAGAATACAGTTTGCTCGGTTAGTTTTTAATTTAACATCCCCTAGCACATAATTTGTTCAAATCTGATTTGTCATTTTTAGCATTTTGTGCTTCTTTGTAATTATGACAATTCTTAAAATTGCTTGCTTTTGTCAGTAAACAGCATGACAGTTTACTTTCAGAGAGAACATGATAGCTAGAAGGAGGATGAGGACATACATTTGATGGCAACAATAATATATATTTAGTTCAACAGAACAAGTTAAAGAATATAATTTTGTTTGGCTCTGGGCAAATCATAAAACTTCAGCATAGAAAACCCTTGTAGCCTGATAAGAATAGAAACACCTGATATATCACAGCCTCTTCCTGTGACAGCTAGTTAATAACCCATAGATGGAGAGTAGCCATAATGTCTCAAGGTATGTGTAATTTCCAATTTGAGGAGACATACCTGAGCTAGCTCTGAACCAACTGACATGTTAAAAATAGGAGTGTAAACACGGCAGCACAAGCAGAAGAAGCTAGCTGCCTGAATACTATCTAGGGCAGGGATCGGCAACCTTTCAGAAGTGGTGTGCCGAATCTTCACTTATTCACTCTAATTTAAGGTTTCGCGTGCCGGTAATACATATTAACATTTTTAGAAGGTCTCTTTTTATGTCTATAATATATAACTAAACTACTGTTGTATGTAAAGTAAATGAGGCTTTTAAAATGTTTAAGAAGCTTCATTTAAAATTAAATTAAAATGCAGAGCCCCACAGACCAGTGGCCAGAACCAGGCAGTGTGAGTGCCACTGAAAATCAGCTCGCGTGCTGCCGTCGGCACCCATGCCATAGATAGCATACCCCTGATCTTGGGTCTCTGACAGGACTGTAGTCAGGTTGCTAGCTCCTCCTACCACTCACTTTGCCATGGCTACATTTAGCTAGTTCCAGTCAAGCAAGTTTGGGTATGTCTACTTGAGCTCCAGTGCAGAAAGTTGGGGCTGGCCTCTGGACCACCCTGATGGCCTGTAACACTACTTACCAGATTCTCGTGAGAAGGAAATCATTTCAGGACTATTCACAGCTTTAATTGTTTATAACACTTTTCCTTGCAAAGATAGCTTTGAAAACGCAAACGGATATTATCTGATGTCTAAGATGGAAAGTCGGTCACTGTCCCTAAAGAGCACAGGTTGTGTGTGGTCTCTATCTTACAGTCACCCACATTAACGTTGGAGATATTTTAAACCCCTTGACACAATGGAATTGGCTGAGGAGCACTGAGATATCTATGTCTTTATATGCCTTCCTTATCACAGAATCTGAGCATCTCATAATCATTAAAGAATTTATTCTCACAAGCTCCATGTGAGGTAGGGAAGCATTTATCCCTATTTTACAGTTAGAAAACTGAAGCACAGAGATTACGTGGCTTGTCCAAACTCACAGATGGAACTGACATAGATCTTCTGAGCTGCCTGACCAACTGACTATATGCTACCTCAGCTGTGCCAGGGACCCACTAGCTCCCTCCCAGCAGCCAACTCAGCTGTCTGCTGGAGCTAGCCCTTCCACTGACCAGACACTGGCCACAAGCAGCAGTATGGTCTAGTGAGCTAAATATGGGACAGAGAACAAGGGACTCTTGTGTATAGTTTTTCTGTGCTTCAGTCAGGTTATCCAGTGTCAATGTCTCACTTTACTCCTCTAAGATGGTGAGGTGATAATGCTAACCTATTTACCTCATAGGGGGATTGTGATACATAGTTAGTCTTCATAAAGTATTATAATTCATGTAAACATAATGAACTTTGGGTGGCTGGGGACCTAGCAGAAGCCAGATCACTGAGTTATTTGGAGAACTGCCCCTTGAAAAAATCATTGCAACTATCTCAAAACCCCAGCCCAAAAAGCAGGGTTCCCTCTCATCCGCAGCAGGAAGACGCTGAGGATGGCATGAGGTTTTACACTCACACTCACTCTTTATTACATGTAAATTGATCCAGTTATTTTTGGGGGGGATTTCCAAAGTAACATCTCATGGATCCAGAATGAATCCTTGACCCCCATTCAAATTAGGAAAAGTGAAGTAATTCCCTCTTCTGGGTCTCTCAGTTTGTGTTGCCTTCTCTGTTGCTGGAAATCAGCTAAAAAAAAATCATTTTCCAATTCAGTCTAGTACCTGGACATTTTCCCGTCCTTCCACCAGTATTCACCCAGCTCCAGTTATTACAGAAAATCATGTTAGATTTGTGTCTGTGTTCTATAGTCAGACTTATTTCATAGATACATAGATATATGTTTAGGACCTGATTCCAAGCTCTGTGAAAACAGTGGAAAAATCTTCCACTGACTTCAACTGGCTTCAGATCAGGCCCGTATTTTGAAATTATAGGTGAAATTATTCCCGTTCTACCTCTGTAACTGTACATTTGTACAATACAATACATATAAACCATTGGTTTTTGGCATAAACAAAGAGTACCTACACTTACAAATATTTATATCAGTTATTTAAATATTTATATATTTGTCATTTAAAATATTTAAAGGACTATGTGATTCATGCATTTTATATACCAGTTGGTAATTTTTATAATGCAAATAAATTATATATGCATATTATATATATATTACACATTTGATATAGGCTCTTAATATTTTATTATATGTATTAATATTTAATACAGTATGTGTAAAACATATAGAGGGTGAAGAGGTAAATTCCTCCCTAGAAGATTATGGCTTGCACAATCACCACACAGCATCAAGCCGATCTTGCTGACTGGCGAGCTGCCTTTTGAAGATTTTATTCGTTTGCTAGAAGAGGGTCTATTAAGAGATTATACAAAAAGCATACAGGGCCTAATTCTCGAAAGGACGAACTCCACTGAAGTCAATGGAATTAAGCTAGCAGAGAATTTGGCCCATAATTCCTAAACTAGCAGGTCACAGAGAGATTTCG
The DNA here is from genome assembly GCF_003597395.2 of Chelonoidis abingdonii. Lineage (NCBI taxonomy): Eukaryota > Metazoa > Chordata > Testudines > Testudinidae > Chelonoidis > Chelonoidis abingdonii. Next base: position 96,568,808 of record NC_133776.1, on the reverse strand, counting down.
AATGAGATGAAAGCTGTGAAATGTAAGCAGTAGAACCTCTAGAATTATACTTTTTGACCCCTGTACCAGCATCCGCTTATGGCCTTTTGAATAGTCTCCTCATTATTAAGCTGCTTTAAGGGTGGTTCAACAATAGTAATCAAATAATGTTTTACCATTTCTTCCCCACCCACCCAAGAACATTTTCTTTACCTATGCCTTCTCCCATTCCCTGAAACCATTCTATTCAATCAAGAGGCTGCAATTCAGTACTCACCATTTCCTGCCTCTCTCTCTTCTGTAATAATTTATAGCACAGCTCAGTTTCCGTGGCTATGGTTAGACTATTCTGTAGTGTTTAGTATATTCTGTGGTATGTCAGCATCTACGTTAACATGACCCCGACTGGAGGGCTGGCAAGAGCCAGGGATAAGGGGATTTGGAAAAAAGCTGCAGGGGAGGACTTGAATCCATTTGAGCCCATGGAATAATATAGTCTCTCTTCACTGGCAATAATATTTTGGCTACAGACCTCCAAGTTTTGCACAGTCCAGCAATAGAAGTGTCCTCTGACTATAGTATTTTTCACCCACCTCAGTATCGTTGGCTATGGAGCCCATGTATATAGAACTACATACACCTACTCTGTACAAAAAAAAATTGAACAAACAATATCTTCCCCCAAAAATATTAGAAGGTTTCCAAAACGTTTCAGCAGTTCCACAAAACACACAAACCCAAATGCTAGTTTAAACCAGCATCAGATTCCAGTCAGTCATGCCGTACTTTGTTCTTAAAGATGCTGTAAAAAAAGGGAACATAGCAATGTATTCAAAGGTCCTTCAGGAATGATCCCTTCTGCTCTTCCTTTTACTTTGGGCTACCATTTTAAACAAGGTTGGATGAGGATGTGTGATTGGCCACTGTCTGATAGCTCTCTGATAGAAGCGACCTTAGATAACCATGAAAATATCCTAGTGCTGGCTGTATTTACTGCCCAGATGATTCCCCTAATAACAACTCACAATGTAACAAGTAGATGCCAGAAGGAAGTACAGTACAAATACAGTCCCTTATTTACATATTTATGACAAGCAGATATATTGGCAGTATGTTTATACTGAAGGGGTATATGAGTAAGAAAAGCCCTTGTGGCACTGAACTTTACCCAGAGCATGGATACTTAACCTTTTCGTGTTGATTAATATTCAAGATAAACTCTAAATTTAGTTATTTCCTCCCGGCATTAGAATTATTAAACTACATAACATGTCAGTTAGGTTTATGGGCTTAAATCCCTTCTGTTTCCGAAACGTCTTTCAATCCTACACACAAATAGGAATACAAACTAGCTAGTAAGCCTCCCCACTCATATTTTTAAACAATCATCCTTATTTCGTTGCTTTGCAATAAAGCACTTACCAGTGGGTGGTGTGTGTAGTGTGAATTAAAATCCTACTGCCTTTGAACAAATCACTGGCAAAGTTCTCTTCTTAGGGCCCTCCCAAGGGCAAAGTTTGATGGCTGTTATAACCCTCCATCACAGTTAGCAAGAGTGGTAAGGTTTTCGCATGAAATTATGTCCCCTTGGCTGAAAATAAATGCTACAATTTCAGATTTCAGTCACAAGGGTGCTTGTACCCCTAGAACCAAGTGTGTCTTTGTTCCCCTCTAGTGGCTGGACCATCTAAAGAGATTTCTGAGTTCCCCGCTGCTTCCTTTAGCTCAGCTAATTGACTGCTTTAGATCTAATGGTCCTAGCTTCCCATCTCTGCAAATGACCCAATGAGGGATGTTTTTACATAAACAATATTGGGCCATGCACCAAGCTGATAGTTCTTTCCCTGGCCCAACAGCTGTTCAGGAGGAAGACACACCCATTTTGCCCTATGGTCCAGGTTGTCCAATCTCTTGAGTGAGGGAGTAAGAGCTCAGGAAGCCTCCCATCCCTTGAATGCCTCACACAAAGGCTACAGACACACCCTTGTACTCAGTGACAATGGCCCCATGGGGGGCAGGAAGGAGGCAGGGTTCTGGCTAGAACCATCTGGGAATTTTCCCCGCACTTTCTTATGGATTTGTTTTAAACAAAATTTTGGAGAAATATACCAATTTTGATTAAACTTTTATTGGGAAAGTTTCACAGGTCCAGGATGGAATTTCCAGTCAGAGGGAGAGGACCCCACCTCAGTGGCAGGGCACTCACCTAGGATGTAGAAGATCCAAGTTGAATCTGTTGTTCTGCACAATGAAGAGCTCAGGCTACAAAGTCAATCTCTCTGGGCTAGTGGCTATTCTGAGTTCTCTCTCTCTCTCTCTTTTAGGAGGAAAAAAGTCTCATTTTCATTCAGAAAGAAAACAAATTCCAAAACCTCAACATTCTTGTTTCCAGCCAGCCTTAGTCCTAACATCTTCCCTAACCAGACATATGCACTGGGGGAGTAGGTTGCACTATGATGAAGTGGCTTACACACTCCCTGCTATGTGCTGATGAGCTAGGGTATGGATTGTCTCCTCCTGATATGCTCCAGAATGCACCGCAGCTCTACAGGGTCTGCACCCACAGATTAGGGGGGAGGGATAGTTCAGTAGTTTGAGCACTGGGCTGCTAAACCCCCACTTGTGAGTTCAGTCCTTGAGGGGGCCATGTAGGGATCTAGGGCAAAAATCTGTCTGAGGAATGGTCCTGCTTTGAGCAGGGGGTTGGACTAGATGACTTCCTGAGATCCCTTCCAACCCTGACATTCTCTCTCACTACCAGGTTGTTGTATAATCTTATATTTTAAACCTGTCTGAAGGGAATACATAAAGAACATTTAGTGTCTGACAAGCACAGAAGGGATTTTACTCACTGCCCACATGAATATGAACTTAACATTCTTCCACAATGACACAGAATGCATTGGTGACAAGAGAACTCTCAGACTGCTCTTCTAGAGTGAGCAACAAGCCATTATAAATAACATGGATAAATTTTTAAGGATGAAAATTTGAAGTCAGAGCTTCTGAGGGTTTTTTATTTACAAATTGTTTTTAAAAAGTACAGCAGGTATTTCATTACAAACCCTAGCCTCTAGAGACAGCACAGGCCACTGGCCCTTCTGTTCTATGCAGCATGATATTTTTTACATGCAGTGAAAACTGGCTTTCCACACACCTTTAGATGTAAATCCTGCCTGCAAACTTGTAGATGTACTAGACCTCCTTAAGTCCCCACTGAGGCTCTGATTCAGAAAGCATTTAAGCATGTGCTTAACTTCAAGTACACCAATGGCACTATACCGTGTAATTAAAATTAAGCACACGCTTAAGTAATTTGCTGAATCGAGACATTAGTCCTTTTAGGGGCCTGCTTCTAAGTCTTGTCCTAAGCCCTGTGAATTTTGCCTGTGGCCCTGCTCCCTTTAACTTCGGATGTGGCTGTATTTCAGTACTGGCTGAAGCATCCCTGTACATGGCCAGGTCTACACTGTAGGGGGGAAATCAATCTAAATTATCCAACTTCAGCTACGTGAATAATGTAGCTGAAGTTGATGTACTTAGATCTACTTACCATGATGTCTTCGCTGCAGTAAGTCGACGGCTGACGCCTTCCCATCGACTCCGCCTGCACCTCTTGCCCTGGTGGAGTACCGGAGTTGATGGGAGAGCGCTTGGAGGTCGATTTATCGTGTCTAGACTAGACGCGATAAAAATCGAACCTCATTGGATCGATCACTGCCTGTCAATCCAGCAGGTAATGTAGACAAGCCCTAAGTCAGAATTTATAGTGCTTTGGACTCCTTTGGAACAATAATGCCCCATGTAATTTTATGATACAAAGCAACTCATCACACAAGTATTTTCCTCCCACAATTGTGGATCTTCATGTGCTGTACATGTAGGTCTCTTGGACCCTCCACTCTCTCCCTCACTAGAGACTTGAGGCAGCAGTGTAAGGCCTTGTGTACAAGCGGTAATAACAGGAACATTCAGCACTGAGAGGGTCAATGGTTTTGTCCCTATTTCCCCTGCCAGCTCTATTCCAGCCAGGAGGAATTGAGATCACAGCTAATCTAAGGATACATCTATTGTATTACATGGGTTTCATTGTCATTTCACCAGGATACATTTAAATTTAATCTCTTGCCTTCTTTTGCTCCCTTGGAGAGTTCTTGAATGGTTCTTGTTTAAAATGAGGTAGGAGACTAATGAGGACTCCTAGGGCTCTTGTGCCCGCAATACCATTAGTTTTGATAGATGACTGTTATTATATACCTGTCCACGCTTAATTGTTTTTTTATTCCAGCTACCTATATGCCAATTAGGAAACACCTGCTGTTTCTCACATCCACATGATGGCTATAATCTTGATTACAAGCCTACAGACAAGAGGGCAGAGGGAGTTATTTTTAAGTATGTATATTGAAGGCCACTGTCCTTCCTGCAATTGTTGCCTCCACATGAAACATGTTACCAAGTATCACCAAAGACACTGTTCCCTCCCAAAGTGAAGTACAGTGTGCATTGCTTCACAGATGGATGTGAGAGTCACACTTTTGTTCTTTACAACAAGCTGGCAGCCACATTCTGGGGTGCAATGCAGACCAGTGAGGGGTTCCGTCATCGCCTGTCCCGTAACCTTGGGTGCCTCACAATGCTTTGCTGCTGTCACTCCTAACCTGGACCACTCACAACCTGCCTACGGGTCACACCCTGAGTATCAGTGTGCTAGATAGCCCTGGTCCAGCAACTTGACCCCAGCAACCTGTCTACACCAGCCCTGGTTACTACTTGCTGGGTGATCCCAACACGCTCCCAGTCCTGGATTTTCCCAAAAACATGTGTTATGCAGTGTTCAGACCTCTCCTGACAGGTCAGATAGTAAGACTGGTTGCCCCTTTAGCTAGTCACTATTCAACAGTTTGTTACTTTAACTGGAGTTACCAAAGAGTTGAGTTTAAATACAGCACTGGATTGGTTTAGATTTAAAATAAAACAAAACAAAAGAAGATAGGAATTGGAGTGAATTTGTGTAGAAGAGATGTTAGAAATGGTTAACAGCAAATAAAAGTAAAAACACACACCTAAGAGTCTAAAACTCAATCTAGCAAGTTTTGGTTCAAGGCTTTGTTGATGATGGACTTCCTTAGCCACAGTCTTCCAGCAAGATGGTGATTGATGCTGTCCACATCAGGATCTCTCCCAAAGGTGCTGGTGCCCCTTTCTTTAACAGTCCAGTAAACTTTTGAAGTGGATTCTTCTGAAATAAAGTTTATCAAAACAGTGAGGAAGCAACATGGAGTCTGGTGATGAAGGTGGCTCCATCATCTTCCTTCCCCAACTTGTGTCTGCTAAAATGCAAATCATTCTGTCTCCTGTCCTCTCCTCTCCTATCTTGAGGGCCTTATTTACTATTTATATGTAAATTGAGATGAACACATGCTCTTTTGTTTAGGATAAGCCTGCTGAACAACTTTTACATAGGCAGGGCTGTCTAGTTTTGAACATGTGCTAATAATATCATAAGGGGGAACTGGTAACTTTACATATACGGCTGCTACATACATTTCACCATGATATAATTGACCAGTGAGTTATTAATTTTCAGATGACCAGAGCTGCCCGGCTCCCTTTCGGACTGGGTGTTCTGGTCGAAAATCAGATGCCTGGCAACCCTACGGGTGAAGAGCATATGAAGTCAATCTCTTTTGAGCACCAACATGTATTATAACTAATACAATTGGAATTCAACAAAACCCTTCCATTTATTGTGTAAAAATAGAATAGGTGAATGACGACCACAGAAAAGCTAGCACAAAACAGAAGGAAGAATGCTTACCAAAACTGGCTTTCTTTAATGAAATTATGATTGCCGATGAAATAATGTTTTATGAAAGTGCTTGGCTGTTTCATTTTTCAAGCAATTCTTTCACTGCTCAGAAATCCATTGCAAAATCAATCATGTTTCAAATCCATTCTTTTCATACTAGGTGCATTATTCATGACGCAATGGATGGTGCAGAGACTGCGATATGTAAAAGTTTAAATATTTCAGAAGTTCCAGTACATCACTTTAATCCCCATACATCTGTGTGAGAGTAGTGAGTAGCCATGTATGCAGAGAACACTAACAAGTATGCTAGTTGCATCCTTAATGCTGCTAAAATCCAAAGCAGTCCTAGGGCCATATTTATTATCCCCCACTGGCAAGGTGAAAACCGTGATGAAGTACTTGATCGAATCGTTAAATGAACAGCAGATTAGGTTGCATATTTAAAAATTCGATTTTGAAGTAGCTTGTAAATGTTAAGATGCAATGAAGACCACCACCTACCATCTGTATCAGTTTCTAATAGCCCTGCTTTAGAAAACTTTCTCCTACTGCCTTCCCTCAAAAAGACTCCAAATATTTCTATACTGGGATCAATAAAATATCGTATTACAGAATATTTAATGGAAACTAAAATGAGGTCTGTATGAGGATAATTAAATCCCAAAGCATCAAACCTGGGTGCCTAAAGCCTGGTTTGAAAATATTGCTTTAAGTGTTAAAACAGATAGAGGTTTCATGGATGCCACATAGCCAAATGGTACTAAGAGTGACCTCTAAGTAGTCTCTGGTTTCCTATTAAAGTACGAGAGAATTTATGTATGTAAGTACAACTGACCTATTGACATAACTGAGTAAATTCCCTGCACAATGATAGAAGAATAAATGCAGAGCCAAAGTGAAGTCCAAAAAAAGGAATATCATCCTTAAACAGGGCCAGAACACGAAATATTGAGATGCAACAAGGTGTTACTATCTATGGCATTCCTCATTCTCACTGTGGTCTCAGCCAATGAAGCAAAATGAAAGTTGAATCACTAAGCGGTGTTTTGTAGTGGTTGATTTATATGCAGATTCTATTATAATTGTAATGCCTAGAATAGTCTGTGAAAGAATAACGCATTGTACTACTTCCCACTGTTCCCCTTCTCCAGCTAATAATTGCCCCGAAGGAACACTGAGGTCATTTTTGCTCCTCTGCACAAATTTGTTTTGCTCTCTACATTTTGGAATGGCCCAATAAAGCATTATTACAAATGCCTGGTAAAGACACAGCTCTGCCATTAAATGGAGGTTTGAAGCTCCTGACTGTCTCTTTCAGAAATTATAAAGTGTTCTTATGAGGTCAGGGGAAGGCACCAAAGGACCAGTTTTTCAAAGCAGCGCAGAGACAAATTATCACAGGTGTACCATATTTTCTAAAGAGCTCCACTTGCAGATTCAAAAAGAACACAGCACCCAATGGGTAGAATTCTTTTGACAATCTGGCCACTTATTCTGCTGCCTAAATGACAGCTGAATTTTGACAAACAGTCCACAAGTGCCATTAATCTCAGACCGTCAGTGATGTGAGGCCAAACACTGAGCAAGAGCATTTTCTGATCCTAGTCATAAAACAACGTCATTACATGAAACAGAACAGAGGCAGCATAGGCAACATGACCCTATTGCTTTTGAATCTCCCCTATAATCCTTAGCATCTGTGTAAATGAAGCTTTCAGTTTGCAGCAGCTCTTGAGGGTTAGCACAAATCAACATCAGAACTTGGGCTAGCTGATTTCCTACACAAAAAAAGTCCATGTATTTACTCCAAGGTAAACACGAATTCACTTTGGCTGTACTCTCACCACTCATGTTTGCTTTCAGCAAACAATCAGAATGCTTTATTTTTTTCTTGCATCAATACCTGTCAGGATTTAGAACTCACACATTCAAGCACTCACACCAGGAGGGGCCTATTTGATATGGGAGAAGATGCTGCTTAACACAGCCAGGGGACAGAACTCCTCTCCAGAACCCCGACACAGAGGCTAATATCTGAGCACTCCCTTTCCTGAGTCTTCATGTGCACACGGAATTCCTGATATAACAGAACACTGAATCTCCCTCTTGTGTACTTTTACGGCCATCATTACCGCAGCGTCTGGGTGTCTCACAATCTTTAATGTGTTTATCTACACAACACCCCTGTGTAAAGCATGGCAGTGCTATTACCCCATTTTTCCAGATGGGGGGCTGAGCATATAAAGGCTAAGTGCCTTGCCCAAGACAGGAAATTGAACACAGATCTCCCAGATTAGTGTTGTAATCAATGCATTAGCCTTCCTCTCCACCCTGCACGTAGTTAATAAGTATTACTATAGTCTATTTTTTTCTGGCTGTGACCTGTTTGTAATTTGTTTGGCTCAGAAAGGAAAGTCTTAAAATATTTTTTTAAAATCCATAATCCAAGTAATCTCCAAAGAGATTAACATTCCCAGAAGTCTCCTCAAGCCATTCTCTTGCTTATATTCACCCATGTGAAATATACAATCAGTCCCAGCTAACCAGAAAAGATCAGAGAGGCAATTTGTTTGTCTTGTGGGATGACATGTTGGATACAGTTGTGGCCAGATTTTCTGCTGATGTTTCTCCACTGAAGTCAACAGAACTACCAGCAAAATTTTTTATCTTCAGTCTTTATATTTTGAAGCCAACCTCCTGTCATTACCTGTTCATAAAAACACCTAGAGTGTTCCTTTGCTATCTGCTCTTTCTTATAAATGCAGTCCTCACAGCTCTAGACAGTTACTGCACCTCAATATCCCTTGCCATTTAGTTCTTGGGAGCAGTCAGTCTTTGAGTGATACACTAAATTCAAGCTGCTTATATGATTCAGTTTTTCTGTAGTTAATGAAAAGGAAGCTTACCTGAGATACACAAACCCTGTAAAATATTTTGGTTTATCAAATCAATGAGTTATTTAGCTTTTATGGCCAACCGGGGCACAACCCCTGGTGACCTTCTCATTCCATTCCCCCAAAACCAATGATGCATTTTTGTTAATATCTCCCTTTCTTTATCTTCAACACCATCCAACCATCCTCATTTTTACAGTTTTATTTCCCAATTACAGCAAGGAGATTACAATGTGTGATGTATGTATGCAAGATCAATATACCCGTAAGGAGATGGAGTTCATATTGATAGTCAGTCATGCAGCACATACACCTTACTTGCTATAATTCTCTGGCCATAAACAAAGCACCATTCCTGCATGCTAGATTTTTCCTCATTACTGTTACATTGGCTGCTCTGTCCTCCCAGCTTCCCCCTCACTTTCTCAGAATATTCTGAAAAGCATTCAACCTTGGTTTTCATGTTTTTAGAAAAGAATTAGCTCTCAGCATCATGCAGCAAAGCACAGTTTGTTTCTGTAGTCCAACAGATCATGGCTGCTAAAGCAATGTGACTGTTACCTCCTCCCAATTTTTTTTTATTGTGCATCCAGGTGCCTAATTACATGAAATCAACCATTTGAATACAGGTCTCTCGCTTCATTGTCAACAAACACTATGTGTGATCTTTTTCACTTACCTGTTTGCTTCCTCACCAAGTGCAGATGACATGCATTGGGCTACATTTATGTTATGACATCTCTTTTATTTGGAATTCTGATGCCCTAAAAGTTACAAGAAAGGGAGGAGGGCACCAGTAAATCCAGATGAAAAGTGAAAAGAGGAAAAATATGTTAACACTTGAGAAACTCTAAAGGGAATTTCAAATTAACCCCTCTTTATTCCCTTGAACATGAACATTTGTGCAAGCAAATGTTGCTTCAAATGAACATTCACAGGAAAACAAAATGTTGGGCCCTTCCCCCAGCCAGCCTGTATTTCAGGGCAAACTACGCCTGCTTTAAGCAGAATGGGAGGCAACACAGCAGCCATCTTAGAAATCCAACTGTGGTGCTGGTAAGTGAGGAAGAGACAGGAAGTGGGAATTGGGGTATTATATATGGATTCTTACAGGACCTTTATCACTGTAGTAGTTTCCGAGTGCCTTCCACTGGTACATTACACGTGACAACATGGGAAATGGAAAAAGGAGGAAATGGAGGATAAAACAAACGAGGATCCAGAGAGGAAAGAAGGGATGTGGAAGAGGAAGAGACACAGGTCTGGAAGGATCCACTCATATCCTTTGGGGGCCAACTTCTCAAAGAGTACAAAGGAAATTTGTCACCTGCAACCCCTGAAAGGCAGGTGAGGGTCTGTATTAGCAGACAATTATACCCTAAAGTTATTTATTGACCATCTGTGCAGCCCTAACTCCAGCTAGCTCCAGGAACTCATGGGTAATGCTGACAAGTTCCAAGTCCTCCAGGTAGGGTGATCAGACAGCAAGTGTGAAAAATCCGGATGGGGGTGAGGAGTAATAGGAGCCTATACAAGAAAAAGACCCAAAAATCGGTACAGTCCCTATAAAATCGGGACATCTGGTCACCCTACCTCCAGGCTGCCCAAAATGCACCTGCCCACATCTGAACTGTTGTTGTCACAGCCTGCTGCTGCACATCTCCAAGTCATATGATGATTCCTGGGGTTTGAGTCATATACACTTAGCTACCCTGTGCATTAGTCCTTGCTTCCAGTGGTTTATGTCTCTCCGTCCCTCCAGCAGGATGAAGGAGCCTGTGGGTTCATTTATGTTGCTCTCATATGCTTATATTTATCTGGGGTAGCAGCTACTTGCCAGTGTGCAGTGCTTTTTCTGTCATGGCTACACCTGCTGGAGTTGAATCCCAGCTGCTTCTCAGTCCCTTCTAACTGTCAGTAAGCTCAGATCCCCTCGGGATGTCTCATCATGTCTTTGTTTCCATTCCCTATTAAGGAATGGGCTAGTGTTTTCTTTAGATAGTTGTTAGTGAACTCTTTAAAAAGAGGTGGGGGGAACAGCTCAGTGGTTTGCACATTGGCCTGCTAAACCCAGGATTGTGAGCTCAGTTCTTGAGGGGGCCACTTAGGGATCTGGGGCAAAAATCTGTCAGGATGGTACTTGTCCTGCTGTGAAGGCAGGAGACTGGGCTTGATGACCTTTCAAGATCCCTTCCAGTTCTATGAGATATCTCCATATTTAACAAAAAAAATCTCTCTCATTTCCCACTGGGCCAGTTGAAAAATTTCTATCTAAGCCACTTGTCAATGGAAAAATTGGACTTTTGACTAATCAACATTTCTCATAAAGTGTACTTTCCATTCCAAAAAAATTAATCTAAGAAATGAATGCCCCTAAACCAAAATATTTTGATATGCAGCTGCAGTGTGTCATGGGAGTTGTAATTTAGTTGCCTCAGATTACAATTCTATATTCCCAAGGACTCCCATGATGCACCACCTTCTTGCTCCAAAAAGAAAGCCCACAATGCATCATGGGAGATGTAGTCTGACCAGGAAGCCCAGTCCATGAAGCACCCAAATTACAACTCCCACGAGGCATCACAACAGCATTTTCAGTTTTCTGATAAAAACTTTCACTTCACAAATGTTGGCTGAAAAATCAAAATTTTCCACAGAAAATTTAAACACCATTTTTTTCCGATGGCCATCGAAATTTTTCACTCTACCCAGTTTTGTTCCCCACACTCTTTGCCTGTGCTGTCTGTGAGCTAGTACCATTGGGTTACCTCATCTATCTTTTTCTCTTGTGCTCTATCATTGCAGACATCCATAAGTCTTGTTGGGCTTGTATCTTTGTGGCAAGTCAATGGTTAGACATAGCAAGATGACAGACGGGGCACCATAAGATGTCAAAACATCCTTTATGGATGAATATAGCCTAAAGATATCATCTGTTTGTCTCTTGCTCACTCCCAGCATCCACAGAGACTGAAGGATCTCCTCCAACACACACTGATGAAGGATGCTCTTGGAAACCACCAGATTCTTGTGGTGAATATCAGATGCCTTCAACCCTAAAAGGCTCTTTGATGCTGCAGATCTCCTTTGCTGAAGTCAGTGTCATGCATCCAGAGACATTTCTGCAAATGAACCTGTCTCTACTGTTATCCTCCTCTTTCTCTTGTGTGTTTAATCGCCAGCTTTGTATTGTCTCAATTCAAGATTGGGAGTTCTCTGGGGCAGGGGCTGTCTTTGTGTTATTTATTTGTATAGCTTAGTGTAAAAGAGGACCTTATCCTTGCCTAGGATCCCTCAGTGCTACTACAAAAGAAATAACTAAATAATAATATTACACTGATGTTATTTTCCTTGTACTAGGTAACCATAGAGGTCACTTTTTTTCCCAACAGGCATTGCGATGAACAGGTTAATGCTAACTAGGGTCTTCCCCAGTTATGCATCAGAGGTCATTGCAAGGTCATAGAGTCTTCCATGGTGGCTACTCTGCTGTCTTTCTTGATTCAGACCATGTACTCATTGTAGGCACTATTCCTTTTATACCTGGACCCAGCACTTTCTACTGAGATAGAAAAGGATTGGAGCAGGGTTTAAGCCGATCCATAATGAAAGCACCAGAACAGCCATCTGGCATAAAAGCACAGGACTTTCCTTCCACCTAATTTTCATTGCATAGCACCATGGAGGATGCCTGCAGCTTTCTGGAGGCTATTGTTTTCCTCCTTTGGCATGGAGGAAAGGTCTAGTTTGGGAAGTTGCAATTATCACATTTATATCCTGCACTGCCAGGTTGAAAAAAAGTGTAGTAAGATATTTTGATTTCCAGTCAATGTTGACTAACTTCTCTCCAACAGGTTATCTTTTGAAGAAGTGATGAGGCCCGACACTCCAGTCTATGTATAAGTAATGTCCTGACATACTGTAACAGAGTCAAAATAATATTTTTATCTGAATCAAAAGTGAAGAAAACTGTGTGCTGAAAGAAATGTATTAGCTTATTTGTTTCATCTTGTTTGCAGAAAGGGTTTGTTTTGTTTTTTTTTAATTCCTCTCTGGATGGAGATTTAGTTTTCATCTTGTGTACATTTACCATCACATCCCTTACTAAATCTGACACACTTACTTACATCAACAGCTTCACTTCCAATCATTCTGATGCTCACAGGCTTTCAGTATCCTGTAAAACTGACCAATAATGAGATTTTCCTTGGTGTGCATCAGAAGAGGGCTTTCAACCTGCAATAATGAATGTCTGCCCATTTGTTTAAGTTATAGAGACATTTCCAGAGCTCTCTGTTCCTCCTAAATATTAAGTCTTTGTGATCTTTTGCAAATAAACTCATTTCCAGTTTGGTAAGTCCCCTAGTCACTAAATAGACAACAGAAAAAGTCTACAGAAAATCAAAAAATCATATTTCACCCATAACATCTACCAGCCTTTTATCTATGCCCTCTTTGATGGTTCTGAAATGACTAATGACTTCTTGGCTGAATACGCTGATGAGATCCTGCTAGATGGCAGAGTATATTTCATACTCAGGGAACAATTGTTAACTGAATTCCAATGGAAATTAATAATTTCCTAATTCACAAACAGTTTACGTCAGGTATTAAAATGCAGTTCTTTAAATGTAAAAACTACCTGTGTGTGGCTGTTAATGGACTTTCAAGTAGTACATATTATACAATATAAAGTATTTCTTTCTTCACAAAGTAAAACATCAATTATCAAATAAATTTGCTGCATACCATAATAGAATCTGACCTACTTCCCTAAATAGGACTTCAATGCTTCCAAACACTGCTGGTGTGAAGTATTTGCATATAAACTCTCCTATCACTGGCAATTAAGATGGAGTCTTTTAAAATATCATGTAATAACCTAGCTGCATTAATGAAAATCAGCACCACGGTTAATGTGAAATGGTAACTATGAGACAAAGGCTTAATGGAAAAGCCTACAACAAAGCAGCTCAGAAGGATGAATTAAAATAATGATTTAGAGGGGAATTTGAGTGCGTTTTTCAATCAAATTTCCTCCTTTTTTGCTTTGAGGATTAAAGTAATGACATTTAATAATAGGTGACAGTAGTTACATGTTGTAGGATATTTATATAAATACCCTATAGGACCCAACATCTCTTCTATTGCATCCAGTCTCTTCTGGTTGCAGCTCCCTGCTTCCGGGACCAGTTTCAGCTGGTTCTACCCCGGCAGAGTTTAGAGCACCCATGAGGTTGCTCTAAACCCCTCCTCTCAAAGAGCCATCCAGCAGCTGGGGCTGGAGCTCCAGCCATGTCCTCTCCTTCCAATTTCCTACAAAGGGTGTGTGGCATATGGGCTAGCTATACCAGATCTATCATGTTGGGTAATCCCCTCCCAGCACAGGATGCTGTGGACAATTTCTGCTCCCTTCACACCAACGTAGCTAACAGCATGCTCACAGAGGACTAGATCCTGCATTCAGTGAAGACAATGGAAAAACTTCCATTGACTTCAATGATGCAGAAGCAGGCCTATAGATAGGTTTGCTGATTAGCTGGGGTAAAAGAAACAAGCCTACCTCTAGTTGCCATGGCAGATGAGACCTGCAAATGAAGAGTTAACAGAGAGGACTCTTAGCATGGCCTGACACCTTATTCTTGGCAATAGTCACGGTGCACAAGCATAAGGAACACTTGACATTTAAGTCTTTGTATTACTATAAAGTAATAGTGGGAAAAAAGATTGCTATGGTAACAAATTATTGCCATTCTCTTTTAAAAGGAACGTCTACTGATTTTTCACTCAGACACAGAGCTGTCGCACAAATCATAAAACTGAAATGGGAAAGGTGGTACTTAAAGGCATTATCCAACATTTCTAACTTTCTTTTTCCATTTAATTTTTAAATCTACAACAGCCAAAAAAAAATTAAGCCAGGATCAATGCACTTCAACTTTAGGGAAACACAAAATGTGAAAGACCAGGGGACGAAAATGGAGATTCATGTCGTTTATAGGAAATGCAAAAAATTATGGAAGAAGGTACAGTATCCCCTCCTCAATGCGATGGCAGACTCCTGCTTTCTCTTTCCTAGCAGCAGAGAGACAAGGTGGCATGGTAGGTTTCAGATTTGCCTTGTAACACTATATGGATCCTTTTATGCCACTCTGGCAGCTAAAGAAACCAGTTAACAGCCCTTACGAAATATCTTAGTATAAGGAGACTTCTTGGCTTGTGGAGAGCTGACTGGACACCAGCCAGAGAGGGGGAGTTAGGCCAGTGCGCACTGTGCTCTGGCTATTCTAAACTGCTCGTCAGCTCCTAGCAGGCCATGGTCAGCCAAAAAGTAAGTTGGAGCAACTCTGGGTCTGCTAATTTACACTGGGGGCTGCATCAAAAATATAGGAAGACATTCAAAAATGAATCCCCTCCCGCTCAGCCCCCCTCTCTCCATCATCCTTGTTCCTGCCTCAACAGCAGGAACAGAGAAAAGAGAGAGAATCCAAGTCTATATGTGAAACACACAGTTAAAGAACAAATCTGCCGCTCTCACAGCCTCTCTGATCTGTTTTATTTTTTCTCTCTTAAGCACTCTTCTCAGTTTCATCCCTGATCTCTGAACTGCCTCTGTGATAACATGGGAGGAAAGAGTAGCTCAAAGAGCCAAAATAAAATAAAATAAAAAAAAAGAAGCTGCCAGAGGATAGGAGCAGCAGAGAGGAAAGAAGAAAGACACTGTTTCTCTGAGATTCATTTCTGAAGAGGACCCATGAGGGTCCTGCAAACTGTTGCAGAATCAGAAAATGGTCAGAAGTGGGAAGCAATCATGCTGCAATTTCATCTCTACGAGCTCCGGGACACACGATAAGAATGTGACAACCTTTCTAGAACAAGACAACGGTTGTTCTCTAAATGTCACAGCCACTGAGGTTTCTCCAGAGGCAAGTGACTTGCAGTGCAGTGTTATGAAGGACTAGACACTCCAGGAGAATTCTGGGGGCTAAGGTCCTTGCCCAAATTCATGGCTAGGCCCTCCTCCCAAACAAAAAGCAAACCTGCTGCTTCAGATGACAGATTCCAACCCACCTCCTTACATTATCCTTCTGTTCCTGTCATCAGCACTTAGGAAACACTTAAGAAGCGCTGTCTACTGCAAAACCCACAGAAGCAGGAATCTCTTCAGCCTACATAGCTGTTACCACTCAGCAGATTTTGCTGAACACATCTTGGTGGGAGTTTTATTGGACTCAGGATCCTTTCAGCGTCCATCCAGCATCCAGGCACTAAGGGTGATGGACACTTTAGAAGTGTCTTAGATAGACCAATTGATGTTGCTGCCACCACTCACTGATTTTTATATTAATGGGGTATTTGTTCAAATTGTCTGAATGCAGATTAACTCTTTGGTCATTGTTTCATGTGCCTTGAATGGGGAAATGCATGTATTTTCATGAATGTATTTTAAAGGTGGTCTCAGCTAGTTTTTTGCAAGTGCCACGGTGCCTTTTTGGGAAGCATTACTCCTGCAAAAAATTTAAAAACATGCTAACTTTATGCCCTGTGAGTAAAGTGATCTAAATGTATAGTTAGGCGTACACATCAGTCTTTGCAGAACAGTGCCCTGACTTTGTAACTCTTTTCATAAATATATCTCCAGTGTTTAGCTCTGTGGTCCCTATAGCAACAGTAAAATAAAACTGATTTTTTCCCCCCTATTTCTTCAGCAGTGGAAGAGTATCTCTTGTCACTGCACTGAATCAAGACACTAGGTGTATGCATATATTACAGTGACAGCCGTATGCACAGATGTTTAAGAATAAAATCCATCAAGGTCATTTAGCATCCACTACAATATAGCCCATCCTGTAGACCTTTACAAAACAAATCATCAGACAAAACATTACAATGACACATATAACTATCAAACAAGCTTCACAATTATAGTGATCGCCATTTTAAATGTCATAATGTCCCACCTGTCACCACACAGTAGTAGCTGAGATACAAGTTTTCCATGCATTTAAACAGGAAATAACTGGGGTGTCGACAGGAAAATGTTGGCTTTTAATGGCATCGAGTATAGATGAACATAATCTGCCAGCAGAGAAAAATTATAATTCCATAAGAATCCAAACTGCCAAGCAAAATATTATTTCTAATGTCTGAAAACAAAATAAGTGTTTGAAATAACAGATCAGTGTATTACGAGTGAAAAATCTAATTTTCTGTATGCAATACACACTGCATTCAATTAACTGCCATGAGCCCTTCAATGGCACTTTCTATATTATGAATATTACACCATATGAACCACACACACAAAAATCTTGCAAGGTGAGCGACCATCAGCCTTTTCAAGAAACTGCAGAGCTAGTGACAGGATCTTTCTATAGGAAAAACAAAACAATTAACTTTGGTCCCAGCTTGTTTTCTAATGTTAGTCTTTTAATAATGGAGATGTTTAGGAGTGAGGGCCTCTTGGGAAGCCAGAGGCACAGTTTTCAAACTATAATATGGAAGCTTACTGGGTTCCATGATAGTGAAAGGAAAAAGCAGACTTAAAAAACATACAGCAACAAAAAGATTACTCCTCTCCACACCTCCACCCCGACATGTGATTTCTTCCTGAGCTCAGATGAAACTCCACATACTTGAGTATCTGGCAATCTCTAATCCCTTACTATGCATCACCCATTGTTAGCCAGAGGTTTTGTTACTTTCCCCTTTTCTCCCTCTGCAAAGTGCTTCAGTCATGTTGTATCAGCCTGTGACCTCCACCCCTCCACAGAGGAGGTCCCTCAGATGCCTGGCTGAAGCTATGCCTTTTCCTCCTCCCCCAAATGGCTTCTTTTCTACAGGGAAATATAAAGCATTTCTCCCCCTACCGCCACCCCAAAGAATACGGTTAGCTTTTCTAATCAAACATATGAATAGGGTCCAGTGCAGCGACCTGCTGTTTCAGTGTTAGACAGCCTGTGTTCCAACATGGAGAACCCATTTCACCTGCTGGATGGCGGCAGGGACTCTTGATGACATCCAGAAGAGAGACAGTACCGGAGAAATGGCACAGTGACATCTACCATACATACAAATGGGGCAATTCAGCCCTGCTTTGGGGTCACTTTGTACGAGCAGCGCAGAGAGCTTTGCCTTTACTGCTAAAAAACGGTGTGTTTTTAACATGTCGTCACTAAGGAGCGTTAGCTATCCCACTGTCAAACCCTGTAAAAGACAAGGCACTGTAGTTTTGCCATGAGGTAAACTAGGTGAGTTCAATCAGAGGTAAGGGGATACAGAACTGCCCTTGCCGAGCTATTCCATGGTAAACACTACAGTGCTTTGTCTCCACTAAGATTTTACAGCAAGATAGCGAATGTGCTATCCTTGTTTTAAAGCAAAAACAAAACTTTTTGACAAGACAGAGCCTGAGTCTGCCCTAAATCACCCCAGAAGGGACCCCTGGTACAGGATACTGTGTATCCATGGCACGCTGGGAGCAGCAGACCATTGTCTCCTGGTAGGGGTGGATGCAACTGGGGTGCAAGATACTGCAACCCTCTGAGCTGCTTTAATTTGACTCTGGGGCCAAACTGGACCCCACAATTTTGATCCCTGCACTGAACTCAGTACTGCTGAAGGGGTGAATATTGGGCCCAAAAGGCCATATCTACAGGATTTTCTCAGGCTGCTCCTTCCACACAGCAGAATAACTAAGCCCTGGAGATTAAAGCCCTGCCCTGAAGTCTAATATAAAGTCACACCAGAGAAAGAGAAACTCACTGGAGGGGGATGTTGGGCCCCTGAATTCTCCAGACAATTACACTGCAGACCTGTTCTGTCTCACCTTAGAAATGAATATGCTCCGAGCCTCCAGGTTCAGTGATACAGGAGCAGCTGCAGCAGTTGCCAACTGGCGGGAGATGCTATTTTGCAAACAGGAGTTGGGACTCGCACAGCACCACAGTGTGGCAGAAATGCAATATTACAGGCTCCAGTTGAGAGAAATGGAGACCTGCAAAAAATAATTGCAGCGGGGTGCATGGCATGGAAAAATCAGCTGCTGTGTTTGTGCACATATAGCCCAAGGAGGCCCAGTGTCCTTCAGCAGCAGCAGTGGGAACCACAAGTTGCAGACTACAAACAGCTGCCTGTTGGGAGAACTGGTTCCCACCAGGAAGTACCCTTTGCCCTTGCAGCAGGACATTTTAGCACTGAAGCTGGGAGCATGAGGCAAGCAAAGAGGAGGCTGCTGGGCTGTCATCCTGTTCTATGATTCCTTAAAGAACAAAACTTTGCTCCCAATGGTTTGTCTGAGTGGGTCTGCTCTGAGTTAACACACTGACATACAGCATAAGGCACCTTAAATGGGGGGACAGATAGCTCAGCGGTTTGAGCATTGGCCTGTTAAACCCAGGGTTCTGAATTCAATCTCTAAGGAGGCCAGCCACTTATGAATCTGGGGCAAAATCAGTACTTGGTCCTGCTAGTGAAGGCAGG
This sequence comes from Chelonoidis abingdonii, assembly GCF_003597395.2. NCBI lineage: Eukaryota > Metazoa > Chordata > Testudines > Testudinidae > Chelonoidis > Chelonoidis abingdonii. The sequence continues at coordinate 96,549,638 of NC_133776.1, read as the reverse complement.
GGCTGGACTTGATGACCTTTCAAGGTCTCTTCCAGTTCTAGGAGATAGGATGTCTCCATTTATTCAGGCCCAGTCCCTCAAAGTGTTGTGAAAAGCCACAAAGCAGATTTACCCTCACTGAAAAACCTCACACTAGGCTGGGGAACAGGAGTAGGGGCAGGTGAGGGATACATACAGCTGCATAGATTACTTCATCTCTTAAACCAGAGGTGACAGCTGCCATTTTAGCCAGCATCAGGGATTGAACCACAGCCCTTCAGAGCTAAAACCAAAAAGCTATCCCACTTCAAGCTTTGTAATGAGAGGGACTGGAGCAAATGCTAGCCTGTGCAGATTGGCCACAAGTCCTGACTAGTGGTTTTAAAGAGGCACCCGTTTTATTATTGTTCGACTGCTAGTGCCTTACCTTAAAACTGACATGACAACACAGGTGAAAATTAAGCTTTCTTTTCTCCCTCCAGCCCTTCATTCACCCTTCTTGAGCAATAGACTAATCCCTGCAGAGCACATAGAATGGCAGAACTGCAAGGGAGCTTGATGGGTTGTATGGTGCTGTCCCCTGCACTGAGGCAGCACTAAATATTATCTAGACCATCCCTGACAGATGTTTGTGTAACCTGTTTTTAAAAGCCTCCGATGATGGAGATTCCACAGTCTCTCTAGGTAATTCATTCCAGCGCTTATCTACACTTACAGTTTGGAAATTTCCCCTAATATCTAACCTAATCTCCCTTGCTACATTTTAAGCCCATTATTTCCTGTCCTGTCCTCAGTGGATAAAGAGAACTATTTATCACTATACACACTTTTACATAGCAATATTTTTGTACGCATAGAGAAGCAGTTGCAGAACCAGGGACAGCACTTCTCCCTCCATGCATTCATATGCCTGATTTCTTGGTTTATATTTGCATCCACTCACAAAAGGAGAGAGGAATATTTGGGTCTTTGATTTGTGTTCTGCATTCATTTGTATCTGCTATACTGCAGTATGCTTGTCAAGGCTGAAATTCAAAATCTGTCACTCTGAGTGCAGAATGTGGGGCTCGCAAGGATTTTAAAAATTAATACTTGCCACTCCCGGCTTGTATTAAACTCCCAAGGTTACAGCTTTTCTCTGACCTTGGCTTGATAAATGCTGCCACCACCCAAATGCAACAAACCCCCCTTTGAGCCCAGGAAGGAGCACTTGGGAATTCTTTCACCCCCCATCCAGGGAAGAGCTGAGAAAAGAAACAAAGGAAATTAGCTATGGCTACCAGCTAATCACATAACATGCACAAACCTCTTAGGACACCAAAAATCTGATCCTGTTCTTAAAAACAGTACATTTTATTAAAAACAAAAAGAAAGAAAATACATCTGGAATTTACGCTTTTGCTAGATTTTAAAAGAGCAATTCCAAAAATCAAGCACCCAAAATAGCTTTCTTGGGGGTTCTACACGCAAGCAAAAGCATCTGGGGTTAGCACAGAGGAGTCCACAAGCCAATAAGAAATAACCCTAATCACATCTAGCTACACATTCTAATCTACTTACATAATGGAGTTCTGATAAGTAGTTCTAGGCATGATCTGATGACTTATAATCATACCTGGCTTAGCTGTTTATAGCATGGCTGCGCTGCCCCTTCAACCCAGAGACGACAGACAAAGGGGAAGTTTCTTTCCCAATTTTAAAAAGTTCTACCTACCGATTGGCTCTTTTGGTCAGGTGCCCACTTTTTTTCTTTATCTGGGGGACTTTTTAACTCTTTACTGGTAAAGCAAGTACAAAACAGTTACCAGGAGTGATTTTACAGCTAACTGGCTGGCTGGGTGCCCATCAAAGGGAACTATCCCCCCACTTTATTTATTACTATGCTAAACTAATGGCTAATAACACCAGTAAAGAGAACTCCTATAGAAATAGGGCCAAAAACTGCATGATTACAGTTTTGTATATTTTCACTGTTTTATTGCCATTCTCATGAGATGTGGTATTTAACTAAAGTTCCAGCTCCTGGAGAGAAATGATTATGGGAGACCCTCAACTTTCATTTCAACAAAAAAGTAAGATTCTGTCCCTAATGGTTGCTGAAAGAAAGTTTCAAAGGGTAATTCAAATGCACTCCAAATGCTCACACACCAGAAGGCAAATAAAAAGAAACCCAATTATTCTTTTGGTTTTAATTCAGTTATTTTTCGGTCAATCTCATGCTTTTGAGGGCCTAACTCAATGGTTTTGAAATGTTTGAATTCGGCAATATTGTGATTGCTTCGCCCATCAGCCTGCCGCACAAGTAAGCCGTGCAACCCGTTGTGCAAAATTGTAAATAAGTTGAGAACTTCCACCACAGCAACACACACTGTGGAGCAGAGAAGTGGGAGCAGGCTCTTTCAATGCTTTAGGGATACCGCAGAAGGTGGCAATAGTATTTTGAAAGAGCAACCAAATATTAAATACATCTGAAAGCTATTAGATGCTGAAACACCTTGTCAGCATCAAGTACTGCAAAAGTGTGAGATATTACACTTTTTCTTTTACCCACAGAATCTTTTTTAACTTCTCATAAAACAGAATTTGAAAGAGGGGGATTATTTAAAAACTGTTTCCAATGAAAAATACTTTACATGTTCATTACCAAAATTATACATTTCATGCCTGGACACACAGTACCATAGATGGATTTTTCTTATGTCTTGCAAAACATTTTCTTTTTCAACTGCCTTTTGGAAACGGGTTTAATCATAATCTCTAGTGACACATGCAGTGATAGCAACTGACTACTTACTCTCTCTCCAGCACTTTATTTCTAGAGATGCTGAGTTTAATTAGCTCCACACTATTCAGAGGAGCAAATAGGTCACCTTTATGTCAAATCTCTAGGAGTCTTTTTTTTTAAGCTCATTTTCCTAGTGTTTTCCTTTTGCCCTGCATTCTGCAAGTAAGGTCATTAGTGTCAGCGATCTCGTATGTGATATAGTAGTGAACAGCGGCACAGTGGCAAAGAAGGTGAAATAAATTGGTGAATGTTCATGCATATGGTGGGGTAGGGGAAGCAAAAAGTTCCATATACATTCATATTCAGAATTCATGTCACCAGAGTTTTTTGAACAAAGGTTATTCTTACATGTCAGAAGTGCTGCAAAATGTTGAGGGAGTCAAACACACGTAGTGATATATTTTTTGCCAAATTTCAAAATATGTAGATTTATCCCAACTTTTTTCTCCTTCCCATCTACCAGCTCCTCCTTTCTTTTTTGAAAAAGAGACAGAGGAAGAAAAAAGCAGTGGGGAGAACTCTGTATATTAAATGAAAAGAACTTTCATGGGCCCAAAACATCTATATCCTAAAGGAACAACGCCAATAACAATAGCACTTGGAATAGACCTGCTACACATTTTGGTTCACTGGGTAGCATATGCATGTGATGCAAGTGCATACTGAAGAGGGTTCTTGTAGATTTCAATATACTGTCTGTTCATAAGAGCAGAACAGGTGGAGGAAAGAGATGGCACAACTTGCCAGTCATGCCACATGACAGTATACTGCACTTTTTAGTAACAGGGACTCAGACCCTTGCAACTGGTAAGTAACAGGGGATAGTGCCCTAAGCTAAAATGTAGGCAACCTGACGCTAAGATGTAGGAACCTGGGTTATAGTCCTGGTTTAGCTACTGATCTACTCTATGCCTTGGGCAGACCTTTGTCTTGTCTATTAAGATGGCAATCTATTTGAGCAGGGCTCTAGCACCATGGGGCTATAATGCAGGTTGGGACTTCTAGGTGCTAATTTGTTTGGGAGAGCTGCTTTCATTTTGAAATCCAGAATGGGGAGAAGATGTATTAGGAGAGGTGACTCTTTGGGCCTGTTAGCTCTGTCAATGTCCCTTTTGACTGCAGCTTTGTTTAGATGTTATGATACCCATACCCTACCTGTTACACATTTGCGTATGATCACACTAATATCGCTATCCTTGTACTATGTCCAAATGAATTTGAAAAATTAGAATGTATTAAAAAAACAAAACAGATGATCAAAGTATGCAAAGCCTATCTCGCGTTAGTAACGTGAATGCATTGCTCAGTAATAGCATTGCACTGACAGCCTTGGAAATAAAGGGCCACATCCTGAGCATAACTCCATTGACTTCCATGCAGTTACATCAACTGATGCCAGATTTCTCCATCTATCCACAGAACAGCCGCAGCATGGGCAATGGCAAAGGCAAGCCTTTCCCAGAATGACCCACCTACGTGCTTCATAGAATAGGACATCTCCAGGACTCTTTTGCAGAATCTAGGGAAAACTAGACTTCACATAACATAAGGTACAACCTTTGATTCTGAATAGTGTATAGGAGACCCATTCATACGATGTCAATAAAGCAGCTCCTCCAGAATTTCTTAGGCTTTTCCCCTGCTACATTTTGTTTTTCCCCTATCAATATGAAAGGCCAACCTTGCTCCACTGCATCATCTCATAATTTTGAATACATTCATCCCATCACTTCTAAGTCTGCTTTGCTCCCATGGTATTAACCCCCACCCCTACCCCCATTTGTAATTCCCCCCCCCATACACACACACACAACATATAGTTACGATCAATATTTATTTCATGAGCCCTGCACTGAACTTGTTACTGAGCAATAGCATCTCTTCCTATGAGCACACTTTAGGAAGGAACCATCTCATAAATCAAAAATGTTGCCATTTATGCAGGAAAATATATTCTGCTCCCATTTGAACTGATGGGAATTCCGCCATTGACTTGCAGGGGGAGAGCAGAATAGGCCCCTGCTTTCTTAAAGTATGTCAACACCGCAATAAAAGACCTGCAGCATGGCTGCAGGTGGCTCAGCTCAACTCATTCATGCTGCAGGGCTATAAAATTGCAGAGTAGACTCTTGGGCTCAGGCTGGTGACTGAGGTCTGAGACCCTACGTGGGAGAAGGTCTCAGAATCTGGGCTGCAGTCCAAGCCTGAGCATCTACACAGCAATTTTATAGGCCCACAGCCCACATAAGCTGACCCAGGCTCTGAGACTCAATGGCACAGGATTTTTATTGCAGTGTAGACATACCCTTTCTTACCATAGCTACCTTACTGTGCTAGTGACATTAAATACAAGCAACTGAAATGGTGGTACTTTTAAACATAAAAGAGCACATTGTTAAATGGTTCAGTGAATCAGTTTTAGCAGCAGCTTTATTGTTCTCTCTTTAGGTTCAGACTTGTATCAGGAACATTCAGTATTTGAATCTTACCCCCATCCTACCATTTGAAAAATGACACTTCAGATTTTGTGTATTTAACCTTCAGCTCCATTAATGCTTCACCCTATGACAGTTTCATTTATTACAAGTGAGATAGTTTTCTTTTTATTATTATTCTGACTTTCTGCTTTACTTAGGAACAATCGTTCGGGGGAAAAAAATAAAAAGAATGAAATGTAATGTCACGTAGAAGCTTGTCAAAGTGCATCTTCCAGGGTCTCTTACTTTGCCTTTAAGCATATTTCCATAGTACGTATGAGGAGCAGACTACAGCTGGTGTCAACATTCAGTGCCAATGAAATCCTCACCCGCTCACCCTAAAAAAAACCCTAAGAACAGTGATCCAGATGCTCAGCTGGTGTAAAGCCAAGTAGCTCCATTGAACTCAGTGAAGCAATGCTGTTTTGTTCCAAGTGAGGAACTGGCCCTGTTATACGCTACTGTAGTCTATCTAATAAAAATAGCTTGATAACCAAACTAAAGTACCTGAAATCACACACTTTGATAAAAAAGGGTACAGTAAAGTATGATCTACATGGAAAAATGTGAAAAACTTGCAGATCTGACATATTTGTACTGCTTAGGATGAAAGCCATCATTGGAGAGTGTGACATACCAGGGTACAATCCAGAGTGTGACTGTGGTGCTCTTTACAATGCTTTGCTGCTGTAGCCTCCAGCCTGGATTACCCACAAACAGCCTCTAGCATGTAAGCCACTCCCAGCTATGTCTGTGAGTGTGCACAGCCACCCAACCATACTTTGGTTCTTACCAGCCTTGGTTATGCTCCCCAACGCACACCTAGTTCCAGATTTCCCTCCATAAACATATGTCCTATACGGTCCAGCCCTCTTCTGGACAGTACAAATACACTGAGTCCATTATTCCCTTAGGCAGTGTTTCCCAAAGTGTGGTACATGTACCACTGGTGGTACGTGAAAGGGTTTCAAGGGGTACATAGCCTGTTCACCCAGGCCAGCAGTGGGCTGAGCAGGGCCAGCAGCTGGGACTCTAGGTGTTAAGGGGCCGGCAGTGGGTTGAGCGGGGCTGGTGGCTGGGACCCCAGACCCACGGCGGGCTGAGCAGCTCAGTCTGCTGCCGGCCCAAAGCTTCCATCCACAGGCTCCTGCCAGCCGGGGTCCTGTCTGCCGGCCCTGCTCAGCCCGCTGCCAGCCAGGGGTCCCGTTCACACAGGCTGGCAGCGGGCTGAGCAGGGCTGGCAGCCAGGACCTGGCTGGCAGCAGCATGCCAGTAAAAATCAGCTTGCATGCCAACTCAAAGCATGTGTGCATGTTACCGCAGCTCCGGCAATACACTTGCCTTTGTGGCATGTGCAGAAGTCATACTGATGGATAAAAAATAAAAGTGAATAACTACTCGTAGTAATCTAAAGATAGTAGCAAGTAGATGCTTGGTGTGTATTAATATGCAAAATTTCCCTTTTTGTTTTTGTTAAACCCATTTACAATGGATTGCTGGCTAAAAATGGGAAGTTTGAAATGTACAAAAGAAAATTATGAAGGAAATACGAATGTTAGTGATAATTATGCTGAAAAATGCAGTGATATAGCGACATCAGACAATTGTGACGACAAAATTAGTGAACCGTGTGAACCATCTGTAAGTTTATTGAATGTTTCAGCTGCAAAGAAAACAAAAAAAACCCACAAATATGTTGAATATCTTAAACTGGGATTTTCGTGGACTGGCAATGAGGTGGAGTCTGTTCCACTATGTGTGGTTTGTTACAAGACTCTCACAAATGAAAGTACGAAACCATCCAACCTAAAATGCCATTCCGATAGCAAACAAAGAATATGAGGGAAAACCTGTAGATTTCTTCAAAAATAAGCGCAAAGATCTCCAAAAGTCCCAGAAAAAATTCATAATGTAACGGGAGGTGAAAATATGAAAGCTTTGGAAGCTTCATATAGTGTGGCGTACTTAATTCCAAAGTCCAGAGCTGCTGAAGTAATTGGCAAGACATTAGCAAAAACCTGTAGCCAAAATGATGGTGCAAGTGATGACTGGAGACAAGGCTAGCAAAGCTATAGATCGTGCCCCTCTCTCAAATAACACTGTTCATTGTAGAATCACAAATATGGCTGAAAACGTAAAGCAGCAATTATTGTCAAGTACAAAAGAGTCGCTACTATGCACTGCAAGCGGATGAATCCACTGATGTTGTGAATTTAGCTAATCTTTTGTTGTTTGTCAGTTACGAGCTGAAAAATGAAGTCCACAATATTTTGTTCTGCTAATCTATGCCAACACAAACAACTGGAGAAGCTATTTTTAAAGTTATTGATTACTTTATCAAAAACAGTGACTTGGATTGGGGTCGTTGTGTTGGAATAAGCATGGATGGCACCGGAGTCATGATTGGTTCAAAGAAAGGAGTTGTTGCATGTATTCAAGCTGTTGTGCCAGAAGCAAAATTCACTCATTGCATTCACAGGGAAGCACTCCTCACCCAGAACATGCTGGCAGATCTAAAGCAAGTAATGGATGAAGCTGTGAAAATAATCAATTTTGTGAAAGGCCACCCACTGAATGCCTGGCTGTTCTCAATTTTGTGATGAGATGGGCAGTGATTATACATACCTATTTCACACTGAAGTGCTTTGGCTTTTGCGTGGAAAAGTTCTGAATCGCCTGTTTGAGCTGCAAAAAGAACTGCACATTTTTTTAGGTGAAACCTTTAACCTGTGAGACCATATACGCGACTGAAACTGGCTGTGCAAACTAGCAGATATTGCAGATATCTTTGCTCATTTAAACAATCTCAATCTATCCTTGCAAGGAAAACTCATATCCATATTCCATGTTCAAGACAAAGTGAGCGCCATGGTCACAAAATTGAAACTGTGGCATAAACGTCTTAGTCGTTGTGAACTGGATTCCTTTCCGTCTCTTCATGACTTAGTAATAAACTCGACTAACGAACTTGATAGTGATGTGTTGCAAACCATGAAGCAGCATTTGGAAGGCTTGCACAAAGATCTTCGTAAGTATTTCCCTGAATGGAAGGCACCTTTGAATGGATAAGGAACCCTTTTATCATCAATGTTCAAACATTGCCAAATAACCTGTTTGCTTCAGAAGAACAGCTCTTGGAGCTGGCCTCAGATAGCTTCCTGAAAAGAAAATTTGAGCAAAATACACTGACATCATTTTGGTTGGAGGTTAGCTCTGAATATCCAGCTCTATCGGACAAAGCTGTAAAGTATCTTCTGCCTTTTCCCACCTTGTATTTGTGTGAGATCAGATTCTTTGCGCTGGTTGGCATTAAAACAAAAAACCAAAATTGTCTTATTGACGTGGAGCCCCATCTTCATCTTAAGATCACAAACATCCAGCCAGATATCCCCGTGATAGTGTCTGATCAAAAGCAGTTCTATCCCTCACACTGAATAGTTTGGTTTGTACTGAAAATTTTTCAATACTAAAATAGTAAGTATTAAAACTAGTGCTTTCTTCACTAGCCTAACCAAACCAGCGTATTTTAATTTCAGAATGATACTAATTCACCATATATTCACTGTTGATTCACTTCTATTATTTTAATTATTTCTAGTACTACTTCTATATGTAACTATTATTTCTATTAAAAGTTTTGTTTCAACTGTATGTAATATAATTTTGTATTTATTTCTTATCAACATTTAATCCAGAATGAAGTGAATTAAGAGTGTGTTATAAAAATATGTATTATTAACTTAGGTCCTGATCCTGAGCAGGTTCAGCACTCTGGGTGTATATGTGACAGAATGCAGGGAGTTAATGGGTGGCCTGCACTCTGATCACTGTGATGCTAATTTGCTCCCCTAGGGAGATCTGATTGGGAGGATTAAATATAATTTGCTAGTCAGGATAGCAGGCTGGGTGAGCTAACGGGTTAGTTAGCCCTTTAGCTGAGGACTGGTAAAAAAGGCACAGAAAAGCCGTGCAAGTGAGGGAGAGCAAAAGGCTACTACAGACCAGTGTCAGAGCTCCAGGCAGGGAGACTGCGTCTCCTTTTGGGCCCGGGGAAAGGGTTGAGGATACAAGTGACATTGTAAATAGTGTTGCTTCACAAATCTGTAAAAGGTGGAAGGAACATAAATCACCAGCATAGTGTCATGGTCCAACCACTGGAGTCTGAGCAGGTTTCCATAGCGCAAAAAGGTAGGAGGCTAGGAATGGACCACGCCTTGCTACCGTATGTATCGGTGTTATGTAATATCATTTCTAGATGCTTCCAATTAGCCCCATGGTAGTATTAAAAAATAGCAGAACAAACAAAGATTATAACATCAGTATCTTGACAGGACATGAAGAAGGGGAAGTCTAAACCTCTAAAATTTCTGCATTTTAGACCATCACACATTCATGAATATTTTTATATATATATACACAAGAAAACCATTTTTCCCTCCTCTCTTTCTGGGTTGGATACCTATTAACAGTGGGTACTTTGGACACCCATATGTTAAACCAGGTGGCAGGTATTTCATTACCCATAAATCTGTAATTGTTATTGTCAGAAAGAGCATATTCAGTTTGGGAAGTATTTAATGTGGCAGTTCCTCAAGCAAAACTTCCAAAATGTCCAATAATTTTATCTGTTGCTTGTAATTTAGTGTCTAAAAAGGCAGCTTCTCAGCTGGTGTAAATTGGCATCACTCCGTTCTTGCCAATACTGTAATGTGCTTATTTACACAACTGAGATTCTGGTCCTAAAAGCATAACTGACATGGGGAAAAGGAAAAGAGGCAGCCAAGTCAAGCAGAAGAGAAAGTGAATAGCAGAATGCAGAAAAACGAGCTATAAAATATAAGACATTTTCAGAACAATCTAGGAAAACAGTGCTCCTCATACAGACCTATATTTAAAAGATTTCCAGTGAAGTGAGTGTATACGATTGCATGAACAAATAATCATAAGTACTTTATTTGAGCAGATGCACATCAGCATGGAATTATGTCAAATACAAATCAAACTGTGTTAGCTTTTTTAACTATAAAAGTTATCAAGAGTAAAAAAATAAATCAATGATCTCTGTTGAGCACTAGGAGCTACTGACTTCCATCTCTCACTACGTGATGGTATACATGACCATTCTCCTCTGCATCCCTGGAAGGGATGCATAATGAACTGAACTGACTTTTTTTATAAAACCAAAATTTCCATTGAACTAGAATCTACACGTAGTCACATCAAACTACAGCAACCACTTCAAATTTATGTAACATCCATTAGACAAATAGTTGTCTGGGAACACATTACAAAGAGTGAAGCTGGGCAAACCTATAACATATACAGCCTCTGGAGATGTGTGTTTTGAAACCAGAGTTAAGGGTACCTAATGCATCTGAATGATGGTTTTTTCCCATAATTGTAATGTAAACACATTTTGAGGGAGAAGAACATTTTCAAAATGTGGTGTTTTCATATCTTTTCAGGGACATTATGATCATCTAGTCTGACATCCTGCATAGCACTGACCATAGAATTTTATCCAGTGATTCCCATAGCAAGCCCATAAGTTATTACTGAGAGACAGAGCACATCTCTTTTAGGACAGCCGACAGTTATGAAATACAAGCAGCAAAGTCAATTTATATTGTTCTAATTTGTACTTGTATCTTTTTCACAACAACTACCTTCTCTCATGCATGGCAAGTAACAGGTACCATAGGCATTAATGATATAAAATGTAGAAAGCCTGGTTCTTCTCTCATTTACAATGGGATATATCAGGATAATTGACAGATTTACACTGGCATAAAAGCTGGTGCAAGTGAGATCAGAATACAGACTATTATAGATAGATTTTTCCATCTTAAAAACACTACAAATATGGATTATTCCTCTGTATACAGATTATACATCCCCTCATATTCTGCCAGCTGACACTCTTCCTCTAACAGTGCACAGCTTTTTGCTTAGAAAAATGCCAGTTCTTTTTCCTGGGCTGCTCTTGTCCTTCCCTGGGAAGCATGTTCTCATTGGGAGTAGCTTCTTGGCAGACTGGGCTTCTTGCCACAGTTTGGCAGATCCATTTTGCTGAAACAAGACCTTCCTGGATGCCTGCCTTTGGCAATTCTATCTTTAGAAGTCTCCTATCTTTAGGAGTACCGACAAGGCTCCCTGCTCTGGCTCCTGAGAATTCCCTATCTCCAGGAGCAAACCTTCTAAGCATCCTGCTCTGAGGTATTCTCCAAGGAACTCCTCTGCTCAGGAGCTTCCTATCTCCTCAGAAGAACCTTTCTTAGCTAACCTCAGATAACCTTTGTATTAGGTCCAGGTGTTTATTTATCAATTAAGTGGCCACCTTGGCAGTCAGTTACCCCCATATAGATCTTCAGAAGGCAGTCATGAGAAGAGTAGGGGTACTTGTGGCACCATAGAGACTAACAAATTTATTTTAGCATAAGCTTTCGTGAGCTACAGCTCACTTCTTCAGATGCTATAGCTCATGAAAGCTTATGTTAAAATAAAATTGTTAGTCTCTAAGGTGCCACAAGTACTCCTGTTCTTTTTGCTGATACAGACTAACACGGCTGCTACTCTGAAACATGAGAAGACTAGTCCTTGATGCTCCAGGACACATGGGCATATTCATTGTATCTCACTTTCACATCATTTAAATAGCTAAATGAAATTCCTCCGAATGTGGAACATTCAGGGGAGCTGAGTTTGCTGGATTACACGTCAGATGTTAAGCAAATAGCTCTAAATTCCTAGCAGCATTTTGTCACGTCCCAAGAGCCAATGTTATCATACAAATGACTATACTATTTAATTCCATTGTAATAGGTCTGGTGCATGGGAAGTGGACATATCATTGGTCTTCCTGCCATGAAATATACTCTTTCCTGTGAAAATAAAGAGCAAGCATGCAGCAGCACATCTCACAAAATAGTTGACAATATTAGCTGCATGGCTAAAATCAGAATCCGATCCTAGATGAGCGAATTCACAGCTGGGACTGCACACTCCTTAATTATATGAGAATTGCATGCTTCCAGTCTGGCTTCTGTCTGCTCCATTCCAAGGAGACCATCTCTATAATTGTCAGTAATTCCCTTCTAGCCAAGTCTAATAGTTTCCTTCTTTATCATCAACCTCCTTCCACTTGCTGTTCCTTTTTATATAGTGGAACACTTCGTCTTCCTTCCTGTCCTCCCTTGCCTTCTATGTCCATGTGCTCTCCTGAGGCTTTTGCCAATGATCATTGAAGTCAATAGGCATTGGATCAAGCCCTTAGTTCTTCTTTTATTTGTCGGCCCTCCTCCTCCTTCCTCATCTCTTTCTCTGCCTCCCAGGCCTAAGTTATCTTCTCACTCTGTGATCTCCCCCTAGGTGATGTCATCTTCTCTACATTCCAGTATCAACAATTCCCAGATCTACCTCTCCACTGTAAAATCTACCTCCCTGCAGTCATCATTCATCTCTGTGACATCTCCAGAAGGTATCAATGCCACCTTAAACTCAACATTGGCATATAAGCCTATTATTTTCCTTCTAAAACTCTCTTCACTGCCTCACCTTCTCATTTGCTGTTGACAACACCACCGGCCTTCCCATTACACAGGCCCACTTCATCTCTGGCATCCTGGCCATTGCCAAATCCAGCTGCTGCCTGCTGTACAGCATCTCTAAAATTCAACCCTTCCTCTCATTTCCCACAGTCAAGACAGTGATCCGTGCACTCAGTGTCTCACACCTTGGCTACTCTTCCCTACTCAGGCTTCCTGTTCTCCTTTCTTTTTCCATTATAATCAGTCCAAAATGGTGCAAACAAAATTTATCTTTCTTGCTGTCATAAACAGATAGCTAAGGGTTAATGCTTATTTTACCTGTAAAGGGTTAACAAAGGGAACCAAACACCTGACCAGAGGACCAATCAGGAAACCTGATTTTTCAAAGCTCAGGAGAGACGTAATGTTTGGGTCTGTGTCTTTTGTCTGGCTCTCAGCTATGAGAGGGGTCTTTCTATCTGTAAGCTTCTAATCTTCAGTTTCAAAGTTGTGAGTACAAAGGTAGAAAAAACAATAGGCTGTTGTTGTTTTTTTTGTATTTACATGTGTGTAGTTTGCTGGAATGGTTTAAATTGGTTCTCTTTTTGAATAAGGCTGTTTATTCATATTTTTCTTTTAAGCAATTGAACCTGTGTTATTGTCACCTTAATACAGAGAATATTTTATGTCTTTTTCTTTCTTTTTAAGACTTGTTGAGTGTTTTTTCTCTCTGGGTAGGCTAAGGAACGAAGGGGAGGGAAATTCTCTTTGTGTTAGATCTACAGATGGTGAATCACTGCAACACCAGGGAATTTGTGGAAGGGGGAAGAGAGATAGGATCTTTTCTGTTTCCTTGTATTTGGTTGTCTCTTTGTGGAAGAGAAGAGACACGCTTCTTGGTATTGTGATGTAAAGAGGTTGCATCAGTAACTCTCAGGTTAGCCAGAAAGGAAAGTCTGGGAGGGGTAAAAGGAGGGGGGAATGGGTTATTTCCCCTTGTTTTAAGAATCCAAGGGATTTGGGTTCTTGGGGTCCCCCCAGGGAAGGTTTGGTAATCCTCTGTCTGGTGGCAGCGAGATAAGATCTAAGCTGGTAATTGAGCTTAGAAGGTTTCATGCAGGCACCCAGATTTTTGGACGCTAAGGTCCAGATTTGGGAATGCTTATGATACTTGCAACCAAGCACATCTTCTTCTTCTCTAGGCCCCTCACTAGTTTCCATCTTCTAATGCACGTGGTGTGACTTTTTTCAAAGCCACACAGGGGATTTGGACACCTAATTCCAATTAATTTGAATGGGTGTTTGGTACCTAAAACCCCTAGACACCTTTGAAAATCTCAGCCAAGAAGTTTCATCTTTCCCTTTTCACCATGCAGACATGCATAACTCAGCTTCTGACTACCTCCCTGTCCTCATTTCTTCATATATCCCTTCACTCCACCCAAGAGTCACTCTTAGCTGTTTCCTTTATCTCATTGTTGGCACAGTGGCCATGCTGCACCTAGTGGCTAGGGTGCTCTAAGAGATATTGTCCCCAATATCTTCCCAGATCTCCCTCTAGGATCGTGTAGTTCCTCTCAGCTCCTGGTGCAGACACGAACGCTGAACATTCTGACCTGAAATTTACTCAGTATAAACACACCTAGTGGATTGTGCACTCCTTCCTGAGTGTTCATCGCAGAATTAAAATGCAAGCATATCACTTAGGCCACGTCTATACGACGCGCCATATCGGCGCGTTACAATCGATTGCTCTGGGATCGATATATCGCGTCTCATCTAGACGCGATATATCAATCCCTGAGCGCACTTACGTCGATTCCGGAACTCCACCAAAACCAACGGAGTTCCGGAATCGACATGGCGAGCCGCGCACATCGATCCCGCGCGGTGAAGACGGGTGAGTAGATCGATTTTAGATAATTGATTTCAGCTACGCTATTCTGGTAGCTGAAATTGCGTATCTAAAATCGATTTTCGCGCGTCGTGTAGACCTGGCCTTAGATTTCCTCCAGAACTAGTGATGAGAGATCTGCAGGAAGTTGTGAGGGTCTGTGTGTTCAGATAAGCATCCAGAAGTTACCCCTATCTCTTTGGTGTGGAAATTCAGACTCCCATAATTCTTTTTTCCTTACAGTGGTGTGAGAATTATTGCAAAAATAGCCTGTCTTGCAGTCTGTTTTTTTTTGTTTTTTGTTGTTGTTGTTTTTTTGCTACTAATCATTGCCAAACCCAAGATATTCTGACATAAAGGAAAATTGTAACAAAAAAACAACGTTGTGGAGCCTCACTAGAGCTTTCGGAGGTATAGTTAAACTGTGAATCTAAACCCAGGACAATGATAGCATATGGTCCTTATTGTCACCTTTGTTTGAAAATATACAGTGGACCCTATTCTGCTCTCATTTGCAACAATATAATCCCACTGAGCTTTATGTGGCTGCAACAGCTTAACGGAGAACAGAATTTGGCTGAGTAGGATCGTGTTTTTACAGCACAAAAAGAAATGCAGATGCGGGGGGAGGTGGGGAATGAGATGAATGAAATAATAGATGAATCAGGAGACTAATAAGGGTTAAAAAGAGCCTTTCGTGTCATAAGGCTGAATCTGATTCCCATTCAAGCGAAAATTCCCCTTGAATTCAGTGGAAATAGGATTGAGCCCTAGGTTACCAGTTCACATGTGATGTAAATTGGTACCAAATGAAAATTTTCACCATCAGTTGACTGCTTGTGGCCTGTGTTACATGAGTTAACAGTGTGAGAGTTAAGCAGTAGGGCCTAGGTCAAATTCCAATTTGCACAATCATATTTTGCCTACAGTAGCTAAGTGCCCCTTGTAGTTTCAAAAGTACATAGTCTTCACAGCATTGTGGTAGCCACGTATGTCCCAGGATATGACACACAAGGTAGGTGAAGTAATATCTTTTACTGGACCATTAGAAGTTGGTGCAATAAAAGATACTGCTTCATGACCTTGTCTTTCCCACAGTATTCACAGTCACTTGCTATCTTAAACTGTTGTGTTACAATGTATTGTTAACAGCTGCAGTTGTGCCACCACCAAAGAGCTACATTGCAGAAGTGGGTCAGTAATCCCACCGGGTAATATTGTATTAAGTGTTTTAAAATCTTTTGGCACGAAAGGCATTATGTACAAATTATTAACAAGGCCCAAGCTTTCTCATTAAATGCATCAACAGGCTTCTTTATTGTCTGTACCAGGTTGATTCATAACATTAGAGTCACTGAATACGTACCAAATCAACGGTGTCTATTATATCCTCCGTCTGAACTTCCGTCTTCAGTAAAAGCCTGAACCATTAACCATTCAACTTAATGAAAGTCTTTCCATGGACTTCAACAGCCATCAGATCAGACCTGAAACATATTTGTTCTATCTGACTTAACTCGTAGAGTGGGCAAAGGTACCTTCAGTGATGGCCTACGTATCAAGATCACCTTTGAAGAACAGCTAATGCACTAAATGTAGGCCCCAAAACTGTTCCCAACTCTCTGCCATCAACAGCACAGAAACTATAAGGAGAACCAGAGGGAGAATGGGTTAATATAGGATTTGCTTGAATCAACAGAAGAGGATATGCTGAAGGAGCATCACGATTCTATCTTCCAAAAACAAAAAATGTACTTGGCCTCCAGCTGTTTCCGGGGTAAGCGAGCTTTTAAATTACGTCAAGGAAGAGAAAAAGTCTTCCACTCAGGAAATGATCAGGCACCTATAATAAGGGCCACTCTAAATATAATTTTGTAAAATGCCTATTGCATCAATAATTTGCCTGTTTCAAAATAATCTATGGTGCTCAGCCTAACACTTCTCTGTACAGCTTTTGGGCACAAATCATCTACGGAATCTACATTCTTAGGATACACTCTATGCATCAGCTTGCTCACTGTTTCACCAACATTAATAATTGTGTTCTCCTCCTTTTTATGTTCCTTGATAGAGTAAGCTAGTTCTCCCTTTTTACAATCCTATCTGATTGTTGCCTTGAAGTCATATCTTCCTACCCAGTGGTGACTGACAAAAATACTCAGGTCCATTTCTGAATGAGCACTAGGTTCACATAGCATACCATCAAAAAATAGAATATGAATTTTATGACACATAGTATATAATAAGCTTAATACAGAAATAAATTGAATGCAGAATCCTATATGTATTCATACACTATATATTACTGAATTTCTACATTTAAAGTAATTTCCTTTTTTTGTTAATTTTGTCCAGTTAAATGAGTCTCCTTTCTAGACACATCTTATCATTTGCACTTCTGTTTTACTCATATTTTTCTGTGCCTTTCCGGCCCTGCTTCAGCAAAGTATCAGGTATGTGAACAGTCCCAATGGAACTACTCAGGTGCTCAGATTTAACCCTGTAACTCAACACCTTGCTGTATCAGGTCCTCTCTCAGTATGTATTCAATGGATCAATAATGTTTTATGTTGTTTCCCAGAATACTTTTGACATTAGAGAACCCAGACCCAGTTCTGTCCTTCATTCTGGAGGGAGCTAAGAATAATATCTAATTTAATGTGCAAATGAATACCAAATAACTGGAAATGGAGTTCAGCCAAAGCTGAAAAAGATGCCAAATAGTAGATAGAGAAAAAAAGATAGTCACATGAATTTGATCTGATTTGTTATTGCAGCAGATGTTTCTAATTAAACCAACATTGATAATTAGTCAACATCACCCTCACAAAACTGAAGACACTAGATATTAGCTTTCCTATTAGAGTTCATTAATAAGCTGCTTTTGTCATTATAGCACATTATAGGAAAAACATGATTACACAGAAGCAGAGGAATTTCAACCTGTTTTCTACAGACATTTTAATCATTCCATCTATTCCATGAGAAAGATATAGATCAACATCCCACTCACGCACCCCCCCACAAAAAAAAAACCCCGAAAGGGGATCAGTGCACACTGGGCTTTAATCCTGCAATGCAGTCTACTAGACAGTTCACCGCACCTGCATGGATTCCACTGGCCAGAACACTTTGCTAGCATGGAGACCCCTCTGCACATAGGTCAATTCAGGACTGAGATCCTGGTAGGATTTTGACATCACAACAAACAAAGGAATGAAACCCCAAGCAATCTCAAGAGGAAATGATTTGTTTTTATCCGTTTCCTTGATGTGGGTTTTGGGGAGCATCTTTGGGGAAGCAATTAGGAGTGGGAAATCTGATTTAGATAAAATTAACAACTTCCCAGCTTCAGTCTGTTTTTCAAATTGTACTTGAACTAATCCCTTTAAAATATTAAATGTTTTGATGAGTAATCCTGCCTGTCATCTCCCTCCTACCCAGCCTCCATATCTGAGGGTCACCAGCTGCCCCACTCCCCCTTAGTGTTTCCTGCACAGAACTATTCTCAGTGCGGTTAATATTCTAAGTAGCCTTTCCGCTCCTCTGTCCTACAGTGTAACCTGGAAATTATCTGCTGGGCTCCATTTCTGCTGACCCTTTAAACTATATGGCACTCTGGGGCTGATTGGGATAAACTCTGCTCTACCTTGATTAATTTTTTCAGTAGTTGAGTTTCTACTAAATTGGACCATTTGCTACTTTAAGTTCTGCCTGTGCCTGAAGACAGCTTAAGCGTCTTGTGATGTGATAGTAGCAGACAGGGCAGTTTATATGGTTTCCTACTTCTTTGAATGTTCTTAAATTAAGACTTTTGTTCTCAGGCCTCAGTAGTATAGGCTGCATAGGAGCTACTTGGTTTCTTTACTGTTCTTCTCCAGGTTCACTAACCCGGTCCCAAGGCTGATTCTCAGTGTAAACAGCTATAGCTGGTGGTCATTTAAATTTGAGGACAGAATCTACACATATTCCTGAATATAATCTTCATATAAACCTCTTATAGCTTTCAACATCATTCACGTTAGGCTGACCTATTCCCCCACACATATGTTGAACAAATAAAGCTCTATGTAGGCTGTTAATAGGGGATCATAAGTGCTATCACTTAGTGCTGGAAGGGTATTTCAAGTTAGTGCTTAAAGCAAGAAAGTAATTGCTGTATTTTTAAGGCTATTGGTTGGTCGATACTAGTGTTAATCTAAAAGATGTTGAATGCATGACAAGGCTATTTACTGCTCTTTCTTATCTTAGAACACCTTACTTTCCTTGCCACTGTTAACTCTCTGAATCCTCCCTTTTTTTTCTGCTGCAAAGTGCTTTTGTGTCAAACTCTGGCTCCAGTGATATCAATGGAAAAACTCCCACTGACTTCAATAGGGGCCTTTGTCTTTTGATTCTTTTCTTAAATTCTTCTGAATGTTTCTGTCTATTTTGTTAGCTCGGAGTGTGGAGTTTATAGCAGCTTAGGTATTTTGCAGTAACTGTTTTTGCAATGTAATACCAGCAAAGACAGCCCTTTTCACTCAGCCCTTACTGGTTGCCTAGTCTCTACTGATCCTCCATAGGATCTAGACTTATACAGGAAACAACCCCAAGTATTCAAAAATCATGAGATTGCCTTTAAAGTCATGAGGTTTTAAAAAAAGAATGTTTAGGTTCTCTTCGTTTGTCTTCCAAATATTGTGCCTTTCGGGTTACATTTTCTAGCCTCTCTCTGCAATTAGGAGAGCTAGAAGCTTCCTCTTTTTGAGAATGGAAACTAATCCCATAACCACAGAAGCTGGGGCTTTAAGAACAGAAAATATCACAAGCTTCCCAATAAAATCACACCAGCTGCCAGGGCTGGCTCCAGGCACCAGCAAAGGAAGCAGGTCCTTGGGGCTGCCAATGGAAAGGGGCTTTGGCGGCAATTCAGCAGCGGGTCCCTCAGTCCCTCTCGGTGAGAAGGACCGCTCGGTTGAATTGCCGCAGTGCAGCAGAGCTGCCATCAAAGTGCCGCCAATCACGGCTTTATCTTTTTTTTTCTCCCCTGCTTCGCTGCTTGGGGCAGCAAAAAAACTGAAGCCGGCACTCCAAGTTGCAATCTTAACCTAAGTGCTCCATCTCTATCACCCAAGCCTGAAATCTGATCTGTGCGGCTTGACATTGAAACCCAACCAGAGTCCCATGGAAGTCAAAGGGACTCTGTGTATGCACAGATCTGCCTGCATAGATCAGATTAAAGGATTGGGACAACACTGAGGAAGCAAGATAAATTAACTGGCTTGGACTAAAGGCGTGCCAGCAATTCCTCTGCACGAACTAGCCAGCATATGTCAAATCAAGACAATATTGGTCACTGAGCCATGAGGCCAGCTGCTCTACTTTTATCAAGCTATGCATTTCACAAGGTTTAACAGGTTTGGATTTCTATAACGGCTGTTGTTACAGTTGTACTCATTATGTTGCCACTCACATTAGCAGTGTTAATATTCAGTATCTAGGTGTGTATACTTGTCAAAAATCATCTTACTAGCATTAGTTAATAGATATGACAGGAAAAGATTTTATTGATGGAAAATCCATTGAGATTTTCAGGTCTAAAAATTCAAAAGTGAATCAAGTTCTGGAAATAGACATTATCTGTTTTGGGGGGGGGGTTCCTTCTTAATTATAATGTGTAAAAATAAGCGGAACATCTAAATGCTTCTCATTATAGGCAGCCTGTTTTAATGCAGTGACATATTTTGTTTTCACAAAATTGAAATGACTGGAAATTGAGTGAATACAATCCAAAGTACATTGGACCAGATCCTCAGCCAGAGTAAATAACTGAAGTTGGTTGATACACTGACTTACTCCAGGTGAGAGTCAGCTCCTGTCTATCCCAGACTGCTCATCTTTTTACTCTTTGGCTACAGATTCCTTTGGTTGTCTAGAAATGACTTCCCAGTGTGCACAAGTTGCTGCCATGCACCCTACCTCCTTTGCTTCTGCTCATATCACCTTCTGTGAACCCTTTCTGTACTAAGATAATTCTTACACCGTTCCAGTGTTGGGGGGTGTCACAAGATTCACACAGGTTTCTGCCTTCTTGCCCAGTGCCAAGGCTGGTAAAATAAGAGTTTTCATACCTTTTTCTACTGTTTTACCCTTGTGCTTTATTTTACAGTGCCACCATGCGATCCCCTTTATCCCCCGTCAGTTATCCCCTTTCCAACCTGTTCCAGGGTCTCTTGGCCCTTGAGTCTCCCTTCCTGTGGTGAGGAAATAGAGCTGTAGCCTCCTATCCCATCCCAGGCCAGCCCCCTCATTGAGTTTTGTTCAGGGCTTTTATAGCCCTCCCAGCCTTCAGCCCAGCTGTACCTGCTTAGCTCAGTCTATTGCAGTGAGCCAGCCCTCGTTAGGGCCCTCAGATGGGCTCCCTGCTGGCTGTTTTGCACCTCAGCTCTGGCCTCTCTGCCTGAAAGCAGGGCTTATCCAGCATTTTAGCAGGACATTCAAGGGATTTCATCCCTGCCCTGCCACAGGGGGACTGGACATTTTCATGGACAATGAAAGTATCCATAGTTGCATTAGACAGGATAAACAATTTAAAGGATATATACTCTCCTGCTTCATGTCATAGACCAACCACTAACTGATGGCGGTTAGGAAGAATTTCTTCCTACAAATAATTTATTCCATAATTATCCTTTACAAAGTTTCTTGTGCTGTCCTCTAAAACATCTAGTACTGGGCATTGTTAAAGGCGTAATAATAGAGTAGACAACCTCCTAATTTGATATTGTATGGCAATTGCTATGTGCCTAGGGCATTTTTATATATATAAACCATATCTGTAGAGTTACTTATATCCTTGCTGGCATTTACCCTTGCCAGCAGATTCTTCCGGGTAATGAATGTAATAGGTCCCATTACAATAGATGATCTACAATAATGCCAGCTCTAAGCAAACATAATTCTAACTGAGCAGAAGATTAAAAATAACTAGAGAAATAGTGTGACAGATGGCATCTCTCATGCTGCCTTAACATTTGGGGATGTTCCATTTAATGCTTCTTTCAGCCTCCCGATTCAGAACAGAAAATCCAATTAAATTAAGCATGTTATGGTAGCTGACATTTTTCTTTGGTGTGTTTATCTTCTACATGAAGGGACTAGGGTGAATTTAGTGTCCAATTTTGGTGATGAATGGGAGGCCTGGTCAGTGAGTAGACATAATGAAGGCTTCCCTGCTATGGCATGAGGTACCATTCAGGAGGTAGCAACGTATTTCAGTCTCTCTGCTCTTTCAACCTTTCACCTCTTGAGAAAAAACAGTGAGTTGTGCCAAATCTGTGCTGCAATGTGGCCAATATTTCCTTGTGGGGAGATGAAAACCAGTGAGTGTATTTTATGTATAACTTACTCCTTTTCATAAATCCCACTTCCACCTGAAGCATAGGTAGTGTAACTTCTTTGGTGGATTTGAACAGGGTCATGCTCCAACTTTGGGGTAGCATTATGGTGATAGGTGCTAGAAAAACCCCTAAGACAGTTAGATAGGTCCAAGACTTTCTCTATACCTTGTCATATGAAGGTTGCATTCAGCTCAGTTGTATATCGTAAGAGTCTGGAGAGACAGGGTAGATGAGATAATATCCTTTATTTGACCAACTTCTGTTGGTGTGCCTATCAAACATGTGGTGAGCCTCATCCAGTGCATCAAATGCTGCAATAACAACTATGTAGGTGAAACCAGACAATAACTATGGTCTCAAATAAACTTGTACAGAAAAAAGATAAAAGCACCACATCATCCGTGGGTGAACAGTTTTGACAATGCAATCACTCCATATCTTATCTTTCCGTACTAATCCTCAAAGGAAACCTGTACAACATCTTCAGAAGGTGAGCCTAGAAATTTAAATTCATAATGCTGATAGACACCAAATATTATGACTAAACAGGAATACTGGCTTCATGGATTATTACAATAATTTGTAACACACACCTGCTACTAACCCATAATGGCCCCTTTCATACCGCTTTTGCATGACAATCTAACCCTTATTGACCACTTTATTTCAAGTGACCATTTCCTACAACATGTGTTACCCCTTATAGCTCAATCTCCCACCAACAGAAGTTGGTTCAGTAAAAGATATTACCTCTCCTATTTTGTGTGTCTCATACTGATGGAACAACACAGCTCCAACACTGGAAACAAATAAGATTCCTCATGCAAATAAGCTTTAAATTAATGCTCCCACCCCTAAAGGTTTCCTTTCCTCATTGTCCTCAGTTCAAGTCAGGTGAAGACACTTGCAAGCTTCTCTTCTGAGAGGAGTATACAGTAAACCTGTGTTCCAATGTGCTACCTCTATCTAATACAGCTTGTGATTAGCCTGATAATGGATCTGATGCCATCCTCATGGAAACATCTCTGATGGGATTTCATGGCTCCTGTGATACAGGGTATCCTAGGAATGTAATTCAGGGACTAACTGGATCAGCAAATTATTGTTAAGACATCAAACCTTTCACCCTGTCTCACTGGGGGGGGGGCTGGGGATGAGCAGTTTGGGTTTCAGGAGGGGGCTTTGGGCTGGGGCAGGTGGTTGGGGTGCGGGAGGGGGTGAGGGCTCCAGGCTCTGGACTCTGGGGGGCAGTTCGGATGGGGGAGAGGGTTCCAAGCTGGGGCAGGAGGTTGTGGTGTGAGAGAGGGTTCAGGGTGCAGGCTCTGGCCATTTGCGCTTACCTCAGGATGCTCCCAGAAGTGACCAGCATGTCTGGTCCTAGAAGGAGGGTCCAGGGGGCTCTGCACATGGTCTGTGCCCATAGGCACTGCCTCCGCAGCTCCCATTGGCCATGGTTCCTGGCCAATGGGAGCTGCGGAGCCGGCGCTCAGGGTGAGGGCAGCGTACAGAGCCTCCCTGTGCCTAGGAGTCAGACATGCCGGCTGCTTCTGGGAGCTTCACAGAGCCAGAGCAGGCAGGAAACCTGCCTTAGCCCCACTGTGCTGCTGACTGGGCTTTTAATGACTTGATCAGAAGTGCTGACTGGAGCTGCCAGGGTCCCTTTTTGACCGGATGTTTCAGTCAAAAACTGGACGCCTGGCAACCCTAAGCAGAAGAACAATCACCAGGAGTCAGCAGCTGACAGCAGTAAAGAACCATGTGTGGATTATCTCAGTCCATCGCTGAAATCACAATCAGAGCTAAGAGAAACCTCTGACTTTAACCTTTCTGTGTATACTTAAAGGTGGTACATTTGGATGAGAGCTGACAAAACAGAATATGGAAGCTGGTCCTACTGCTGCCTGATATGGACCTGTTCTGTAGATTTTCCAGGACTTTCATTTTCCACCAACATTAAATTTATATGAAAAAGGGAATTTTAAAAACACTTTAGGATTATAGTGACAGCAATGTATGTGTGAGGTTGGATCATTACAGATTGGTGCCCAACTGTTGGCTTGAACTCTGTGAACTTCAGGTACTCTTCATTACACTTAAGGATGAGTGGGGCTTATCTGCCAAATGTTAGCAAAAGGAAATTCCACAAGAAAGAAACATATTACTTTAGTTTTAAAGAGTGAATAATTTTTCTTCCCATTCCATCAACTACCTCTTAAATTCATCCTACAGTGGCACTGGAAGACTTTGAGGGTAGGTATTTACATCACAAAAACACCACTATCACCATTTATTCCTGGTTGCCGGCTCAGTCAAGAGTCCAATTATTAGGTACTAGCTATGGAACCTAACTTGCGTTGATGAGCCTCTATTTATGTCAATAATCCCATTAATCTCAATAGGGCTAATCGTGAAAGTAAGTGCTCAGGGTTCCACAACTGAGAACTTAATATGCATGGAAGTTTCAACTATCTTCTAGCCCGCAGAGAGAGTTCCCACTGTGATTCAGCCTGGCCAGGGAGAGCTATTGCTTCTTTGCTTTACCTTTCCAATGGATAAACTAAAGGAAAAAAACTACACATAGAAAATTACAAGATTCTGTGATCTGTACAGTTCCCTGAAGTCCCATGAGGCGGATGACGAACAATCTCTCTCACGTTAGGTTGTTCAAACAACAATTTGCAGAAATCAGCAATTACAGATTTGTGACCCAACGTCAGTTTACATTGTATGACTTTTTGGAGAGTAGAAATGTACTTTGAGGGAACTGCAAAGTTCTATAGCTAAGTAAAAGCTAAAGAATTTTTAGTCACTTTTAAATGTTTTAAATCTCTACCTCTGCCCCCAATCCTTAAGGAGAGTGAGTATATCTACATTGCAATCTGGACAGCATGTATAGGCATACCCAAGCAAGCTTTGATTGAGCAGCTTACTAAAAATAGCTATGTAACCACGGTGGCATAGGCTAGCTGCCCAAGTATGTACGCACGTACCTAGGTTCCCAGCTGGGATTATATTTGGGTGGCTGTTGTTTTTAGCAAACTGGCTCAATCAAAGCTAGCTTAGGTATGTATGCCTAGACGCGCTGAAATCATACCTCCAGGTTGCTATGTAGATATGTGAAGTAACATTTCACACAGTCCCAAAGTGCGATAACTTTTTTGACAAATGAAGAATACAGATGGCAGGGGAGGAGGCAAGAGTTTTCACAGGAAAAAACTAAGTCTATAACTCCAACTTCGGTTCCATAAATGTGGTGTTCTGTACACTTGCAAGAAATAGAAATAGAAATTATTGAATCCGAGTGTGAGCTCTCCCTGATCATTATTACAGGAGAGAGAATTGCTACTGATGGCTCTGGATCCAAACTCAAGTTCAATTGTATTGAAATGGGCCACGCTTTTCACCATTTCTGCTTTTGTTGGGTGATAAAACACAAGATGATGCGATGCATTTCTTAATGGGCTAATTTTCTGTACAGTGCAACAAGCTATTTTACTATGACCTTGCAAGAACCAAAAGAAGAAGAAAGAACATGATAAAAGGTATTATTAGAAATGCTTTCTTTCACTGCTGCTAGTGGAGAGATATTTATTTTTATTTTCCATATTTCAAAGACATTGTGTGACATGTTTTATGCAGCAGATTCAATTTTCTTCTGTCAAATCAAATGAAAAACACAACTTGGGGAAATTTAAAATACAAGCCTGTCATAAGTAGATAGGTCAAGTAAGGGTTAATTTTCTTTTACTGTAAAGGGTTTACAAAGGGAACCAAACACCTGACCAGAGGACCAATCAGGAAACCGGATTTTCAAAAGTAAGGGTGGGAACCTCTGGAGGTTTTTGGCTTTGTTCTGGGTCTTTTTGTTTTCCTCGGCTGTGAGTATAAACTTTCTTTAACTCCATCTCAGTTCCAAATTCTACCAAACACAGAAGTACAAAAAGGAAACAAAGTAAATCGGCTGAGGGTGGCTTGATTTGTGAGTACATGGATGTGATTTGCTGGACTGTAATTGGGCATGTCTTTAATCCAACGCACTGTTTATTCATATATTCTTATAAGCAAGACCTGCATTTGATCTCTTAATGCAGTAGAGGTTTGTATTCTTCTATAAAATTCCTTTTAAAACTTGTGGAAGTTCTTTCTAGTGAGGCAGAGGGGAGAGGATCTCATGTCACCAGAGCTCTGTTTAATCTAGTGACAGCTTAGGGGGGAGAAAGCCCAGAACTCGTGTCTTCTCGTCCTATGTCCCACAGGGCAGGAAAAAGGCACAGGACCAAGGAGGGGAATCCTTGTGGGAGCTGACTAGTAAAGGCATACCCGGGGAAGATAGATGCTCGCCGGTGTAGTCAAGAGTGAAGTATAGCAGGGGCCCAGGCCACCCAGGAGGGGGCCAGCTGGGGTGAGATAGAAGACCCAGGGGTCTGGTCTGGGTTCTTCCAGGGAAAGTCTGGGGGGACCAGAGCGAGGCAGGCGCTGTATTCCTGTCTGGTGGCAGCGAGATAAGGTCCAAGCTGGGTATAAGCTTGGGGGAGGTTCACAGTAAACACTCAGATGTTGAACTCTAAGTCCAGATCTGAGACAGACGTTTACCACAAAGCCCCTCTTCACCAATTAAATATACAATTTGTTTAAATGTGGATAAGCTACTTTCTTCATCTCTGGCAGTTTAAATTTTGATACTGTGCTCCCTGAGGATGGCTTTATTTGTGCAGTGCTTATTTTTAATACCGTACATCTGATTTTTACTCATGTTGTTTAATTTTGGTTTCTTTGCTGTTTGGTTAGCATGGGATTTCTGCTGATTGTGTTTCTAAAAGTATTTTACATTTCTTAAAATGCACATAAATACATGTAACACACACAAACAGTCAATGACAAGATCCATTGTGTCTTGATTTATGTGCAAATACTGGCTAACGGGCCAGGCAAATGTGGGATTTTTCATAAAGAGGCTAGGAAAATCAGAGCTTATGTTTCCTCTTATCCAGGAGTTGGTGGGAGAGGGAGGAGAACTAAACCAGTGGCTGTCCCAAGGTCCACACGCACATCTCAGGATACCTGCAGGGGACAAGAACATCTTTGCAAAGGCCAGTTGCCTCTATACTGTTTGTTTGGTGCATTTCTCTTCCATGATCCCATAGGGTGACTTCACCAGTGGGGTTCTCCACTGGTTGAGTGCCTCTGACTGGGAGTCACTTTCATGTGGATTTCTGCTTGGATTTTCAGAGAGCTAGACTAATAGCAGCATCAAGGAGCAGAGGGAAAAAATCATAAACTGTGTCTACATAGAAGCATGTCTCACTCTATAGCTAACATGGTTGAGCTTGAAACATTGGCTGAGTGCAATTCCTGCTCCAGAGCCAAAGCAAGAGGGTGACCTTTGTAACCTACCTGTGGCTGCCACCTTTGTTCTCAATGGCGCAGGAGAAAGAAAGTCTAGTAGCAGGGAAGAGGACTTTGCTACCTTTCTCCCCTACAATGCAAAGAAGCCATACCCAGCCCCAGCCTCAGCAACCATTCACTTCTCTTGCCATCCTGTCACCACCACAAGAAAAGTGGGCTTAGCAGCAGCCTCAGTAGGAAAGATCTTCTCAGGGTTCTTTCTCGATCTCTTTTGTAAAGGCACAGTCCCTTCTATAAAGTGACCTAGCTCTACAGATTCATCAAAACATAATGTAGCAGGACAATACCAACACCCCAATCTAGTCTTCCCTGGACCTGGGGTAAGGTGTGCCTTGTGGTGACTCCATAAAATCCCTGGGTGGGGTGTTTTATAAAGCACCTTAAAGCCAGCCACAGACTAAGATATAAGGATGTTTCTAGAATCCCTTTTAATTTCCCTCTCCCACTCCCCAAAATAAAAACAAGGAGCTCCAGAAAAGCCAGGCCATACCTGGAAGACATTCAAGATGGTGGAGCGGTGCAGGAGACCCACAAATCTGTCACCAAACAAGCAATGCGGGAACTTAACCTGAATTTAACAACCATTACTGAATCTAAATTCTCTGAAACACAAGTGGCTATGCACCAAATTGCTGCCAGGGCAGACAGCTTTCAAGGTCAGATGGCAATGTCTGAAAAGAGAGTTAAAGCCAGAGAGGAAACTCAGATGCTGGCAGAAGCAACACTGCAACGGCTGAGAAAACAAGGTGGCCTATGTAGAGGAGTAAGCTTAGGATGCAGAAAAAAGGATCTGACACACCATTATTCTCTTTGTTCTCCCAGAAGGCTTTTACTTTCCTATTATAGGCAGGTTTTGGCATGATGCCTCCAGCCATCTTCTGTGTAGTGGTGCATCTCCTCCCCTGAAAACCTCCTAACATAGCTCTGGCTTACAGCCTTTCACATCCTAAAGGTTATTGTTTGAGTAATTACCTTCTGAAAAAAAAATTTCTATACTGTTAATACTGAAAGAATCCAGTGACCTTGAGGACGACCACGACTGATCCAGATATGATGCACATATTTGTCTCCAAATAAAAGCTTGCATCTGAGAAAAACTTTTGAACATTCCATGCGTAGACTCTGAGCCTGCAGTCCTGTAGAAGCATAATGCCCCTTTACTTCCATTTGATGTCAGTGGAAGATTTGCCTAAGCAAGGCTAAAAGACTAAGCCAGAGGTGATAAAGTAAGTGTTAGATAACTGAACTGCATAAACAGAAAATACACTAGTCTGGCCAAAAAAAAAAAAAAAAAATTTAAAGACAAGCAAGACAGTCTTTCACTCACAGAAAGTGATGGCTTGCAGAATGCACAGTATTTAGCGAGGCAATACTAGGCTATCTGTTAACCACTTCTCTTAATTATATATAATAATTCTTCAGATCTGAAGAATATCTCTGTGTAAGCTCAAAAGCTGGTCTCTTTCACCAAAAGTTGGTTCATTAAAAGATATTTCCTCCCCCACCTTGTCTCTCAAATTATTATGGGTCAGACAGATCTACATCAATCACGTTAAAAAAACAGAACCAAACCACAAACTCGCCATAGAATTCTACACTAGTGAAAAGATTTGTCAAGGCACTGAAACTAGGAGGAGAGAGTTTTTGTTTCTTGGTTGCTTGGTTTTTAAAGAAGGGCTCAGTTTTTACTAAAGATCCAAATCAGGAACCCCACCCCTAACTGTGTTTCAAAAATGTTCAGCAATAGTAAAGGAAACATAAGGCTTAATTATTAGAACTGCTTATTCATCGCACAGTCACTCCTATTACAAATAATTGTCAAACCTGCCAGCTTCCTTTTCCCATTTGCTAAAAATAAAAACACCAGGTGAATTAGACATTCAAATGTCTGAGTAATGGTCTCTTTGAAATGTGTTCTCATAATAGATGATGGATCCATGATGAATCTCGTTCTAAACTCTGGGCTACAATACATGCAGTTAGATTTTTGTATTTCACTCCTGTCACTGTGACTGAATTACAAGTATTGTCTTGTACCTTTTGCTTATATACTGCAATAAGCTCCACAGACATATAAAACTGGAGATGCAATTAAAAACTTGTTTGTGTGTATTCCCTAAAACACTTTTCTTCCTCTAGGATGAAATACCCACCAATCAAGTTTATTTGGATAAGAAAGCTCGGGATGTTAAGTTAGCAAAAAAGCCCTGTAGAAGCAGGGCGAAGGGAAATATTGATTAATGAAGCAGAACACAGAGATAACTATCAATCTAATGATGTAACTGAAGCATAACATTGGCCAAAGTTCCAGCTGACCTTTAAAATAGCATTTAGAAGGCTTGAGTCTCTGGTGTAAATCTATTAAAATGGAACATGCTGAGCTCCATCACGTGAGAAGCTGGCCTATGGTATACACAGGGGAATCTATTGCATTTACAAATCCTGTATTTGCATATACTAAAGGAGTAATTATGCACAAGATCTGCATGCAAAACAATGAGATTTGTACATATGTAAGGATGTGTATGCCAATGCTGTGGCATGTTTATAGAAATGTGATCCACTACACCTATATTTCTCCACAAATTTTGTACAGAGGCCCAAGATGTACAGATGCTTCTTTACAAGTGATTTTTCTACTATCAATGAACAGTCTCAATAATCAAAAGAGAGACGACCATATGAATTTCATATTATAAGGATGAACAAGAATTTTATCATCCATCCTGACTATACTTTAAAGAAAGAAGGGAGGAGCAGGGAAAAAATAACCCCAAAATTACCTTTTCTGCTACTCAAAATGTGGAAATGTTTATCTGAATAGCTACCACATCCTACAGATACAAAAGGGTCCATAAACAAAATTAGACTTTTCCTTATATAGATATAATGGCAAAGATAGTTCCAGTTTCACATCACAGTTTTGTCCTTTTGCACACTGATTTTCAGCACTCGTATTTTGCTCGCAGTATGGCTAACTGTGGGCCAGACTGTGCCTTCTAAATGCATGCGCAACGGGGACCGTCTTTTCAGTGGTGCCCATGAGCATCTTGTAAGTTTAGTCACCTTCGCTGCCCCATCCCTCACCCCCTAAAACTCTGGATACCAATGCACACATCTCTACACTTTGCGGGAAGTCCTGAGCAGCTTGTAGAGGATGGAGAGTAATATTTATATTTAATAGGTTCCATAGAATTTAATGAGATTCCATAGAATATAATGAGGTAACATTTCCGTGCACAGTTCAACCTGTATAGAAATGAATTACGAAGCCTAAAAATAGAATTAGTAGGATAAAAGCAGCCTCCTAATCAAAACAGATTGGAAGCGGACCAGATTGAGGCAGATCAAAACAGCAACTGAATTTAATAGAATAACAATAATGGGCGACTCAACTATCTACCTAAAACATAGTAAAAAAATCACAACAGTACAAGGCTTAGAGAAGGTGAAAAAAATTATATCTTACAATGACTGATCCTAGAATCTAGATTGAGGTGGGCAAATTATGACCCGAGGGCTGGATGCGGCCTTCAGAAGCTTTAATCCAGCTCTCAAGCTCCCTCCGGGGAGCAGGGTTGGGGGTTGCCCTCCGCCACGCAGCTCCTGGAAGCAGCAGCACGTTCTCCCTCCAGCTCCTATGTGGAGGGTCAGCCAGGGGGCTCCAAGCAGTGCCCCTGCCCCAAGCACGGCCGCCACAGCTCCCATTGGCTGGAAACCGTGGCCAATAGGAGCTGCAGGGGTGGCACCTGCGGACGGAGCAGTGCACAGAGCTGTCTGGCCACGCCTTTGCATAGGGGCTGGAGAGGGGACATACCGCTACTTCTGGGAGCTGCTTGAAGTAAGTGCCACCCAGAGCCTGCATCACTGACCCCCTCCCATGCCCCAACCCCCTTCTCCAGCCCTGATTCCCCTCCCACCTTCTGAACCCCTCAGTCCCAGCCTGGAGCACTCTCCTGTACCTCCAGTCCCTCATCCCCAGCCCCAACCCAGAGCCCGCATCCCTAGCCAGAGCCCTGACCCCCTCCCGTACCCAACCCTCATTTCGTGAGCATTCATGGCCCGCCATACAATTTCCATACCCAGATGTGGCCCTCAGACCAGTTTGACCACCCCTGATCTAGACCATACCAGAAAGCAGGCTATTCTGGATTTAGTCCTAAATAAATACTTGCCACATCAGTTTCTCATCATCACTAAAACTTTCAAACCAACCTTTGCTTATTGTGCAGGCTTAGAAATTTATCTCCTATGAAAACAGAATGAAAATTGTTTTACTCAACCATTTTAAACCAATATTTTCACAGCTCTGATTCACATAGTCTGTATATTTTTATGGCATATTTAGTCCAGATAAACTACTACTGGAAGGGAAAGTCCTAGTTTAATGGTTCTGCGATTTTTTCCCCTAGGATTCATATGAGATTTAAGTAGAAGAATGTTCTTTGTGGAAAAAATCAGATATACCTAAATATACCCAATCCAGCATCTAAACCTAAATTAACATGTGATTTATTTTTGGAGAGTCTGATAAAAATCCACCCGGACACACGTGTATCTTTTTTATTTTAATAATAGAAGATAGAAAAAGCAAGAATAATTTTATGTGGGGATAGAATGTAAAAATCTTCATATGACACGTTCCAGAATGACCACCCCTAAACAAGAAAAAGAAATCCACTTGCTGTTTTTATATATAATTAAAGATCCCAATTATAATTTGAGCTGCATACCTTCTGTGCAGAAAGGTGCTGAGAAAGCAGTCTGCTGCTCCAAAACAGTAGGAAAACTGTCAAATGAAACAGAGGTTTCTGTGCTGATAACTGATCTCTTTCAAACTGCCCCCAAACTGTTCCTATTTGGCATAACCTCTAAGAGGATTTGATCCTGCTAATTGTTCAACAGAATTGCAATGAGATGTGTATGGCAGGCTGTACCTTCCCTAAGATATAGTGCAGGAGAGGTGTACATTTCCTTTCCTGCATCTAATTGTGTGCTTGCTTCCATTTCAAAAAGCAGCACTAATAACTTGAGACTGTCCTTCAAACCAGTTTCCAGAGAGTAAGAGATGCAAATGAGGCATTTATTTTAGAGATATGCATAGACTGAAATATCCCCTCTCATCTAATTTCTTGGCAACATTAGCATGAGGTGGGCCAGAGTTTCATAGCTAGCCTCGTGCTGTCTATGCACTTGTGTGTCTACTTTTATGTGCACAATTACCACGCCTGCATATGTAAATTGGATTATTTATGCTACCTTTCCAGCCTCGGGATTCTTGGCTGCTGTAGGGACTGAAACAGCCTTGAGCATTGTAAAGTAGCCTCTCTGGGCTGTGGCTCCATGGGGGAGCACGGCAGCATGTATGCAATAGCATGTCTGGAGCTGCGCAGAGCCAGACACGCTGGTCTGAGTGGCACAGTAAGGGGGCTGGGGGTTAGAGAAGGGGTAGGGAGTTTGGGGGGCAGTCAAGGGACAGGGAGCAGGAGGGGTTAGATGGGTCAGGGGTTTTGGGGGGCAGTCAGGGGACAGGCAGTGGTTGAATAGGCATAGGAGTCCCAGGGGTTTGTCAAGGGACAGGTAGGGGGTGGGGTTCTAGGGCGGAAGGTGGGGGGGGTCTCAGGAGGGGGCAGTTGGGGACAAGGAGAAGGGAGGCTTAGACAGGGAGTAAGGTCCCAAGGGGCAGTTGGGGCAGAGGTCCCAGGAGGGAGCAATCAGGGGACAAGGACCAGCGGTGCTCAGGTAAGGGGTTGGGTCCTGGGGGGCAGCTATGGGCAGCGGTCCCAGGAGGGGGTGATCAGTGCACAGGGAGCAGGGGGGTTGGATGGGTGGCAGTTTCTGTGGGGGGCAGTCAGAAGGAGTGGATGGTGGCAGGGTGGGGCTGCTCTCCATCCCCATGGCATGTCCTATTTTTTTGAATGTTAAAATATGGTAACCCGACCCTTCACAGTGCAGCTCTCCATTTACAGCAGGCTGCAACATGCAATTGCCTAGCAACTTTGACTTAATAACTAGACTACATTTTCTGGAGACAACTCACTACAGAAGTTCATAAGTGAAAACAATTTCAATAAATGTTGGGTTAAATCACTATTAACATAGAATTTCGAGTGCTTGCAATTTAATCTTTCTTGCTTTGATCACTGATGAAGTAAAGGATTTGAAACACTATCACTTTCAGTAAACTTTACCTTTCAGAATCACGGTACAATTCTGCTTTCAAGATTTCTAGTTGTTTCTTTGTTATAGACCTCCATATATTTTATTTTTCATTTAAACTTTTTAACAAAAAATACCTTTTTTGAATACAGCAACATTTTTTCTGGAAAGTTTTCATTTTGGTTGAAACTTCATTTTTTGATGCAAAATGCAAATTTTTTCAGGTGTGTGGTTTTTTTTAACTTATCCTCTTCCTTCTATCTGGGAGAGTAAAATCAATGAGGTATTTTTCCCAAAACATGAAAAACTTTCTGAAAATTTAAAATGAAATGAAAATCTTTCTTTTGATTTTTTTTCAAAATGTACTTTCCTTTTCTACCAATTCTATTTATTTATTTTTTTCAGTGAGCTCTTTGAAAGCAGCTATAGCACTGCATAACTTTTAAGGATTTTTATTTTTTTAAAAAGAGCAGAGGTTGGGGAAATAAACTGACTAATATCTGTGAAGAACTCAGATTACAGTGAAAGGAGCTATATAAAAACCTATGTAGACAGACCCAATAACTCAGGGACCAACCATTTTAAGAACAAGTAAATGGATAAAAGCAAAGCTGGTCAGAAAATTTTATTTTTGCTGGGGGGTAGTACAGAAGAAGTTATTTTTTTGGTCTGAAAATCAAAAATTTAAATATGGAAATACACAATGGTAATTCATAGGAATTCTAGCTCAAATGTCTCATGCCCCCATTTCTGCTTTGTGGACTGGGCTCCCTGGCCAGACTACCTCTCTCATGATGCACCATGATCTCCTTGATTGCTAAGCTACCAGGGTGCATCATGGGATTCCAGTTGCCATAAGGCATCATGGAAGATGTAGTTGAAAAGTCAACATTCCCAAAGCAAGCAGACATTATTCATGGAAACCTTTGATCTGTAAAAAAATTCAGTTTTCTATCATAAAATAGTTTTGACAGAAAGTTTTTGACCATCTTTCAACAAGAGAAAAAACTCTTGATTGAGAGAGGCCTAAATGGAACATAAGGAACCAATAAGAACATAACAATGGCCATACTGGATCAGATGAATGGTCCATCTAGCTCAGTATCCTCTCTTCTGACAGTGGCCAGTGCCAAATGCTTCAAAGGGAATGAGCAGAACAGGGCAATCATCAAGTGATTCATCCCCTCTTGTCCAGCCCCAACATCTGGCAGTCAGAGGTTTAGGGACACCCAGAACGTGGGGTTGTATCCCTGACTGTCTTGGCTAATAGCCATTGATGGACCTATGTTCTATGAATTTATCTAATTATTTCTTAAATCCAATTATAGTTTTGGCCTTCACAATATCTCCTGGCAACAAGTTCCACAGGTGAAGAAGCACTTCCTTTTGTTAGTCTTAAACCTGCTGCCTATTAATTTCATCGGGTGACTCCCGTTCTTGTGTTATGTGAAGTGGTAAATAACACTTCCTTATTCACTTTTTCCACACCGTACATGATTTTATAGACCTCCATCATACCCCTACTTTAGTTGTCTCTTTTTCCAAGCTGACCAGTCTGAGTCTTTTTAATCTCTCCTCATATGGAAGCTGTGTCATACCCAGTCAGCTGCAGGTTTGCATGGAAATTCAGGTCATCATGAAATGCCCAGCAGGGCTCACAAAATCGTTTTTGTGCTCTTATAGTTCCCAGTGTATTACCATGAAAGTTCACTGGATGCTCCATAAAGCAAAAGAATGAGAATTATCTCTGCTTCTATCTGGGAACGTTATGGTAAGGAAGCATGTTCTCCTTTCCATTCAGTGTAAAATTGTTACCTCTTGCACCAGCTATTGTGGCAGACAGTGCCCCAGAAATTGCCAGAGCTCGGATGGGGGATAGAGTGCATTTTCTAGAAGAGTTATCACTGTCAACACAAGGAGAATAAATTAGAGTCAGGAATAAAAGAGGACATTAAAGCCCCTGTGGCACCATCTTAAAAGAATTTCTAATACTCAAAGATATTTCAGTTTCCGATCTTTCCAAATACCATTTATAATCCAGATAAAGCAACTTTGAGGAAACAAACGAGGTGTAATTTCAGGCTTATTATGCATTCAGTGCTTTGTCATATTTATTTTATATTATAGCTTTAAAATGTAAAAAGGAAATTATTAAAATGCACAAATTACATTTCAGCATTGTTTTATTTGGTGTTAGTTCTGTTTTGAAAAGTAGTTCCCAGATGACATTTTGTCCTGTCAGCTCACTTTAGCTCTCAGACGACACAGTTATTTATTCTCTGGGCTAACCCTAGATTCTTTATTCAGTCCCTGCTCACTTGTTTGGGCAAAACTCTTAGAGGGTTCAGATTGGGGTGGGGAATACTTTGAGGGTCTGATTCTGGTTTCCCTTGCAATGATGTAGATCAGGAACAAATCCAATGTAGTCCAGAGATACACCGATGTATAAGTGAGATCAGACAACCTGCACCAGAGTTTCTGCAGCATAGAATTTTGACTGATTGTATCCTCTCCCTGGCTGCTAAGTGCAGCTCAGGTGGATGAAAAGTATAGATTAAACCTTTCAGGCAGTTCCTGAGCTCGGAATATAGTGTCACTCATTTTAATCATTTGTTTCATAAAGGGACCCAAGATGAAAAATGCTGTGTGATTTCTTTATCAATGTTCTTGATATTTCAGGTAGTTCAGCCTGTCGTTTTTATTTATTTATTTAGTGGCTTTATTAAATATGCACACCATCCTCTGGGTATGCTTCCAAAATATAAACTTAAATGGAACTGACATAATGTCAAGCTGAAAACACCCCTCTGGAGAACCCACCTTCCCAACCTACCCCACCAGAAAACACATGTGCCTTACAGCATCCCCAGAAATGTCAAGGCAGCAGGGAACGCAAATTCCAGAGTTAGGGGCCTTTGTATGGAAAACACTCTGCCACTAAACATACAAAGCTAGAGAGTGTCAGATCAATCCTCCGGGCTGATCTCGACTGCTGGCCCAGAGCACAAATGGGGGGGAGGGGTACGATTTCTACAGCAGCCAAGAGACATATTACCTTGAGCTTCTTGGATTAAAACAAATGTGAAATTGCACCTAAACATGCTTGGAAGCTAATACAGTCTGTGGAACACAGCTGTAATGTAATCCAGACAAGAAGCACGGCCCTGTAACCAGAGAGCTCTTTGTACAATAACGAGGGTCAAAAAGAATTGCCCAATATGGACGTAATATTTTTCAAGGGCCAGATCCTCATCTGGTATAAATTGGCATAGATCTGTTGACTTCAATGATGTGCTGAGTGTCTGACTCTTACTTTAAAAACAAATGAAAGTTGATGGAAGTTTGCCACTTTGCACCAGATAAGGATCTGTCCCTCGGTGTTTAGGGGAGAATTAGGTCCCTGCAGGAGATCTTTTCTGCCTGTTGCTGATGTCTAAGAAATCCCCCCTAGTCCTAACTCTTCAATGATCTTGAGGAAGTCCAGGAATCACCACGGATACAAATGACTTTAACAGACTTTGCCACCTGCAGTCTTGACTTATATCCTCACTCACTAATGTTCAGTCACTTCCTGATTCTGAACCTGGTCCTATCTCCCTTTCTATCTGGACTGCCACAGTACATCCTGAGGGTCATGATACTTCAGCCAGTATCTCATACAGGTGGTTCCTCAGAGATGTACACTCGAAACTTCCACAACTGTTGGATGATTAGGATAATTAGACTAATGCTCCCTGGATTAATCCTGCTCCAAAGATTGATGTTCACACAGAAGCCCATACGTATGGTTTTGTAGACATGTCCAGTTCTAGCACCATGGCAATCTTCATGCACAGTCATGCAGGCCA
The DNA here is from genome assembly GCF_003597395.2 of Chelonoidis abingdonii. Lineage (NCBI taxonomy): Eukaryota > Metazoa > Chordata > Testudines > Testudinidae > Chelonoidis > Chelonoidis abingdonii. Next base: position 96,512,182 of record NC_133776.1, on the reverse strand, counting down.
GTGGCACAATTAAAAAAAAATATCTCCCAGTAATTTCTGAAAATAGCCCACCTGACACAACAGCTCAGAGCAAACTGTGTTGAGGAACCCCCTTGCAATGTCAACAGCTCAGATGAACAATGCTAAATGGCTGGCACTGGCCCATGTCATTTCTTTCTTGCCGTATTCCTCTTCAGTTTTCCCTCATTGCAGAACAGTTTTAAATTACGTATCATCTCTCCCAGCTGTCTTGTACAACTGTGGTGACTTGCTCATCTAAGCGGTGACCTACAAACAGATGTTGTGCATGAAACAGGAACCACTGCAGTTGACACGTATTATCACATGCCAGACGGTGGGGCAAAATGACAGAGCTTGAGATGAGGAGGAAATCATGTATGACATGTCCTTCATTTCAATGAGTAGCATGTCACTTCTGGCCTAACTTTTCATCTGCTCCGTCAAATGTTATTTGACAGGTCATACATCTGACTGCTCGGTCCTGGTTATATATACATAGTATAATGAGAGACATAATGGCTAGGCAGTAGGGAGAGCAGGATCCCAGCAGTGAACCATGAAACGTACTCTTTGAATTATGTGCCAGGTTATCAGGACATTTGCATTAAGGTGGTCTGACATTTCTTATGAGTGTGGTCCAAGACCACCAGTGAGCATACTTTCGAAGGGAGATTACCAATGGGCAATTTGTTTTTTCCTGTCAATCATGGATATGCCTCCAGTAATGCTGTTTACAGCTCACCAGACTAAAAACATTGTTTCAAGCAGTAATATGTCAAAGGAGCATGGGGGACCCGAGTTAAAATGTGAGAACCAATGTGTCTAATGAAGATGCTGAGATGGCCAATCTAAGGAGTGAAGCAATACAGAATTTTGAAACCCCACCTTTAGCTGGGTCAAGGTTTCCCAAACTATGGTGCTTGGACTACCGGCGGTGCCTGGAGTGCTGTCTGGTTACATGGTACTGCCTTTCCTTGTTTCCAGCTGAGAGATTAGAACAGAGGAGCATGATAATATCTAGCTCTTATAAAGTATTTTTCTTCAGTAAATCTCAAGGTTTTTTAAGTTATATATCCACACAGGTAGAAAAGTATTATCCCCATTTTTACAGAAGCACAGTGATATTTAGGCCCTGTCTATATGTACAGAGCTGCAGTGATGCAGTTGTACCAACTTAGCTGCTCCACTGAAGTGTATCTGGTGAAGGCACTCTAGGCTGACGAGAGAGAGCTTTCCCATTAGCATAATAAAACTACCTCTGCGAAAGGCAGAATCTAACACTTATATCAGCACAACTTATGTCGCCCAGAGTGGAAGATTCACACCCTATTCCTGGGGGAATTCTGTGCCACTGTGCATGTGCAGAATTTATGTCCCCCACAGAAGTCCTAGGCTAAGGCTCTAACTTCTGAACCATCCTTCCTCTCAGAAGAAGCAAAGAAATAAAGAAGAAAAGGAGTAAGTGTGATTTCTTTTTTTACAGAAAGAACAAATCAGTTATCACACTAAAGCCTGGTCTACACTTAAAACTTAGATTGACCTAACTACAGTGGTCAGGGCTGTGAAAAATTCACAGCTGGGAATTCTTCCGTTGACTAGCGAGTGTCTAAACTGCCATGATACAACAGCCGAACTGCAGCACTGCAGCTGTACACTGTAGTGTAGACATACCTGATTCATCTGTATTTTAGAACTGTTCATGTTGGGGGCGATTTGGCTGCATATGACTCATGCAGAAACAGTATTGCAAAAGCTGTGGATAATGCTCGAACCCACCACAGAGATCCTGCTGACCTCATTATTATTTGTATTAGTGTAGCACGGCACAGCACCCCATCATGGGATGTTATTTGCCTTGAGCAGGACCCTTAATTTAAATAGGACTAGTACTTACGTAAGTTAGCAAACAGAATTTGTCCCAGTCATTCTACCCCAGCCTCCTGCATATATTTAATCTAATCACAATCCAGCAAAGCACTTAAACATGTGCTTAACTTTAAGCTGTCCCACTGGAGCCAATGGGCCTATTCATGTAAAGTTAAGCATTGTGCTTTTTTGGATCTAGGCCCTATTGACCAAAAGGTTTTGTAAAACAGCCTGCTTACTTACTTCTAACACTTCAGCCCACGATTTAGGAAAGTACGCAGTCATTTCAATTCCATAAGAATGAATATCTTGGCCAAAAGGAGATTACAAAATCCCCACCCACCTCATCTCAGCTTATCTTTTGGATCAGCTCAGGCAACAACTAAATGGCCTATAACAGTCAGAGAGGAGGCTGGGGGAAGGAGGCCTCATGACAACAGAAAGCCTACAGGGCCGCCTCCAGGCACCGGCTCAGTAAGCAGGTGCTTGGAGTGGCCAAGGGGAAGGGATGGCACATTGGGCTTTTCGGTGGCAATTTGGCGGCGGGTCCCTCGGTCCCTCTCGGAGGGAAGGACCGGCCGGCGAATTGCTGCCGAAGAAGAAAGTGGTGCGGTGGAACTGCTGCTGATTGCAATCATGGCTTTTTTTCTTTCTGTTTTGCTGTTTGGGGCGGCAAAAACCCTGGAGCCAGCCCTGGATGCCTAAAATCATTTGTGTTCAGTTATTGACATTTTCCCAAAAGCTTTTAATTCTCAGGTGTTCCCAAAGAATATGCAGTAGGATGCCTGCAGCAGATTTAGAGCTAACTGGGATTATTATTGGCAATGCCGGTAACATACATGCATGCAGAAGTCCAGTATGCATAGAAGAATATTTGTTCCCATGCTCCAGCCCAGGTTTTATTCTTGATACTCAACTGCCCGGAGTCTGATCCAACTGAAGGTAAGCCTGGCCCCTGAGGCCGTGCCAATCCCACAAAGTTCCTGATATTGCCTGTACAGCAAATCAGCCTGTTCAGAAGAAAAGCTGACCTGCTGTGCAGAGGCAAAAAACTCCTTTGCTGTGCACAGAAGATAAACGACCTTCCCATGCTCTGCTATTCTATATCCCACACCCGACCCCAGGTGTTCCAAGTGTTGCTGCAATCTTATAATTGAAATAGTAACATCTTTAATGCCCCACTCCTCAAATTGTGCCCCCAAATTGAGGGGAGGAATTGTACCAGACAATTTATCGTCCATCTAATGCTCCCCGTGGGTGTTCAGGGTTTTCCGGCATCTCACCACCCCTTGTCTTTAGCGTGTATCAGTCTTCCCACATGCCGGCTGTAGCTCAGCATCCTGAAACAAGCAGCCACTGGCCACAGACAGCCACTGACTTCCAGGTCTCTGCAGACCTTGCCCTCTCTTGTGCAGGCTAGTGACAGACACACATGTGGCAAACTCAGGACAATTAGCTACCAGGAGAGGGGTAGTAATTGGTCCCGGAACGCTTAGCCCTGGAGGAATAAGGTTCAGCTGGGACGGGGGTTAGCAGGTAACTAATTAGGTTCAGCTGGCCCCAATTGCTGGAGACCTTTTTAAAACCTCCCTGGCAGGGAAGCAAGGGGGGAGGAGCGGGGAAGAGAGAAGCAGAGTAGTTGCCAGCAAGTAGGGGCAGCTGAACTCTGAGATTCTTCTTGCAAGGCAGATTGCATCCTCCCCAGAAGGAGAGGAAACTAGAGCAAGGGGCTGGCTGAGAAGGGATCAGCCAGACCCTGTGAGATTGGGAAGGGTTTTTTTTCTTTTACTTTGCCCAAGCCTGTGTCTCTGAGGCTAAGAAGGACTGAGCTAACAAAAGGAGAGGCAGGTACTTTGCCACACACACCAACCCCCAAGCCCCTCTGCCAACATCCCCCTCTGTAGCGTCCAGCCCCTGTCACTGGACACTTACAGAAATAACTAGTTAAGCTGTCTCAGAAGAGACAGTGTATACACAGCTTGGCTGGCACGCCTCAGGATCAGTCTTTATAACAACACAGCTCTGGAATCAACTGATAGTGCAAACAAATGTAAGTTTATTTATAAAGATTAAGAGAGAGTGCGCAAGGATAAGAAGACCAATAGGTTACATGTCAAACATAAGAGATTACATGAATGTCAGTCTAAACGTAACTCAAACAGGCTAAACTACCTATCTAAAGGATTTCTTCCAGCGTCACTAGCCCACATGGCGAGGATCCAACTTTCATGAATGCAGAAAAGTGCTATCCTTTGTGCTTCCTCGGTAAAGGATAAGAAAGGGCTCCTTCTTCCTTCCTCTTGTAGTCCAGTGATCCTTTGAAATGGTCCTTTTGACATACGCCACCAGATAAGGCTCTTCTTCTCCCATTGCTTGTATTCCAGTGTGCTCCCCCTCACCCACATTGGTTTCACATCTCCCCACATTAATCTGCTTCTCCTGTTGACCTCACATGCAAATGGGGCTTCCTTTCTGTTGACTTTACAATGTTTAATGTACAGCATAGACCGGGGACCAGATAAGCTTTTGTCTGGCAGAAGCCTTCTTTCTCCACTCTACCTTGTTACAGACTTTAAAACACAATTCCCTGTACAGTGTCACTACATACTTTTCACAATGAGATTCATGACTACTGTGCCATCACTGTTCATCTGATACCTTACAAGGCATATTTTAGATAAATAATATGAAAGCAGTGTGTTGAGTGAGGTGAGTTTATCAGGCCTGATAGGACTTGCTGACCCAGAGAATTAAACTCTTTCCCATCTGGCACCAAGGAGCCTCTGGGTCGCACCATCTTAATCTTCGTATACTATGGTTTGTGGAAGTTCTCTCTGGATCACCAAAGTGAAACATACTTGCTCATCAGGGCTGGGCTTGTGAAGAGCAGCAGGGAGAAATCTTTTGTACAGCAGGACTCTTGCTGGAGCCCCAGAACCATGCTGCCAGTTTATGACGCCCTTAAATTATTATCTAGCTGACTGAAGGGCAGTGGGGAATCTCATTCTTGCATTAGGTCATGGGGATGAACTGGACGTTGAGCAGAGACATCTCCTTGGAGGCCATGGGACCCACTTGCTATCCTCAGAAGGAATGCTAAGGAGTGCATATTGAATTTCTCCGACTAAAAGACAGCGATAAATGTGTACACAGCAAACCATACCAAGTTAGTCTGATATCACTGAAGTTGGTAGTTGCCTTAGCACACTTGTATTTGTTTTTATATGTGCCTTTTGCAAAGTATTAAGGTATTGGATTGGAGGAAAGTACTTCAGTCCAAGTAGCTGGGTAGCATCTTATAGAGTTTGTTTCCAATATCAAGAGTAAGCTGTTTCACTGGGCAGGCTTAAGAAAAAGGATAAGAAGTATCTGAGGACTCAATAGTATCAGCCTGCAGTTCAAAGGGAATGGGAAACAGCAGTGAGTAGAAGGAAGGGTGCTATATTTAGCCACACATTGGCTCATTGCTAGGGCTTTGGTTGCAAAGTGAACTGGCAGATAACCTGATAACAGCTGCCCAATTCATCAGCCAATAGGACGTGTACTATCACTGGAGAACAGCCTGGCTGAATCTTGTTAACCTGTCCAGAAAGCCAGCAAGGCTCTACTGACTCTATTGGAACTATTCACATGCTTAAAGTTAGCCAGATACATCAATGCCTTTTTGGATGATGGCCTAAATGCAGCTGAATTTCTAGGTGAGAGACCTACCTACCAGGATATAACCTATCATCTCTGTTCATCAGACCTTTAGAGAAATAAATCTGGTACTGGGAAACAGAGCACTGAGCCAGAAGCTGAGCAAAGAAACAGAACATTCTATGACGGAGGACTTGGGGATAATTACAATACTCTTTCAAGTATCAGGGGGTAGCCGTGTTAGTCTGGATCTGTAAAAGCAGCAGAGAGTCCTGTGGCAGCTTATAGACTAACAGAGGTATTGGAGCATGAGCTTTCGTGGGTGAATAATCTTTATAAATACCCATGCATCCGACGAAGTGGGTATTCACCCATGAAAGCTCATTCTCCAATACCTCTGTTAGTCTATAAGGTGCCACAGAACTCTTTGCTGCTTTTATAATACTCTGTGCTACTATAAAACCTCCTATCCAAGGAACTCATAGTACTTTATAAACATGAATAAATCAGTATTGGCAATGGGTATTATTTCTATTTTACAGAGCGGAAACTGAGCCAGACAGAAGTTTTAACTTGCTAAGTGCCAGGAATAAAATCTAGATTTACTAATGCCCATGTTTCTACTTCCACGTAGCCTCCAGAAGGAAAGATGATCTTGTTATGATATGGTGGGCAATGATCTTCTGTTGCATCTTTTGCTAATTATACAACAAAGATATAAAGGAACCACTATGTCAATACCTGAGTGGCATCAAGCTCACTGATTACTAGGGACTGACATTCTGGTTTCATGCTCTCTCTGCATCACATCTCCCCTTAGTTATGACCTGCTGAAAGACATAAACCTCCTCCCTCTCCCCAAAAAATTAATAAACTAACAATACTGCCAGAACTTTTAAAATCCTATGGGGAGGAATTTCTTTTCTTAACTAAAATTGTCTAATGCCCTCAAGCTTCCTGTGTCGTCATTTCTGATATCAGCCATTAATAGCAGAAAAGAGAGGCGGATCAGTGTGGATGGGGATCTAAACTGAAGGACACCCCAGTGTATGTTCACAGTATACACACACAGATTAGATTAAAAACATCTAATGCTGTTGCTGGAAAGTTGCCATGTAACATGACTTTTATTATTAGACTCCAGAAGGATAACGCAAAATACAATAACCAAAAACTGAGAGAGACAAAGCAGTCTGCTCCCTAAGGCAAAGAGGCACAGTTCATTCCATCCTGTTCCAGGCTGGTTCATTCCAGACTGACTCTGATTGCACCCTTTCCCACAGAATCCCCTAGCCTGCAAGCAGGAACAGGAAACCCCTTACAATTAAAGTGGCAGCCTACAAATTTCAACACAATTTTCCAATACGCCACAACTCTTACAAAGCAAAACCAGCTGAGAGGTTTGTACGAGGAGATGAGCTAGCTGGTTACAGACCTAGGAATGTGGATTTTTGTACTGCATACCATAAGCCTGTCATAACTGTGTAGACAATGCTTTCATTAAACTGTATAAAGTGGGTTTTACTATTTGATGGCGTGTTTTGCTAATGCTGTCCATTGAGTGGCTTATTGGATGAATAGGTCAGTGTATTAGAAGCATGACACTTTATTTGTCCTGAAATCCCACAAGTAAGGAGCACTTTCCAAAGAAGGGCTGTTTGTCTGTGACGTATGTCTAGAAAGCGTGCCACTGAAGTATTACAGAAACCCAAATGTTGCCTTTAAGAAGTGATAGCCTAAAGAAGCTGCGGGTAAATACAAGAAGGAACACTGGAGAGAAGAAGCCATTTGCCAGCTGGAAATGGCATAAAGGGAGTAGCAGCAAGCATTAGATCATCATGGGTCACCACTTACTACAATGAAATCTACCAGCTATCCACATCTGTCACAGTTGATAGACTGTATTAAACAATAGAATTGGCTTGAGGTGATGTGTAATGGGGTTTTTTCCAGTTAAAATTGTTTTTGAACAGCTATGGTGTAGTTATTGGACCATTATACAAGCAACAGATTAGAAATTACCTGTGCACAGAAATATTTCTGTTAGTTGGGAGACGTCTAACTCAGTGAGGAAAAACTCTGTCAAAGGTGTACAATCTGTCTTTGCTGCCTTGACTTAGTGACATATATTGAGCTGCCTTAAAAATTGATGTTTGATTGCATTGTATAAAAAATAAAGCTTCTGACTGTGTAATAAAGGTGCGACTTTCAGAGAGCTGGAAGAAGTCTGAGTTTTATTTCCTCATCGCCATCCTGTGACATGGGCCAGAGTTACAAAAGCTCCATAACCTTTGTCATACAAGTGGCTTTGGCTACTGTAAGATCCTCCTTTTATATGTTTTTTTTTAAAGCCAATTTAAATACAAGATGATACCAGCTGGAAATAAAAAATACAAACCAATGCAGCTAGGGGTGAAAGTAATAATAAATTCTTACCAGTACTGGGGCCGGCTCCGGTCCCTGGAAGGGACAGGGCCTCGGGCAGATGGGACAGGGCTTGGGGGGGTCAGCCTCCAACAGCCAGCCCATCCGGGCTGCCTGGCACCGCTGCCTGGGCCTCTGGCGGCGATTTAAATGGACCCGGGACTCTGGCCGCTGCCGTGGCAGCAATGGCTGGCCCACAGGGGCAAAAGGGGCAATGACATTAAGGCGCTGCTGCAGCAGCACTTTAATGTGGGCTGCGTATGGGCACTGTACTGGCCCGTACCAACTTACTTTCACCCCAAATGCAGCCAATTAGTAAAACACACACAGAGAGAATTGTGCATAGTGGCAGCCAGGATAGGTGCCCTGAAGATGGGTCAGGTAGAGGAGATTATTCTGTCTCTCATTACACAGGTGTCAATAACCTGTTATCTCTAACCCGCATGGGCTTTCTGATCACACAACTGCTGCTTGGTCAGAAAATAGTTCCTTCTTCGGTGTCTTCAGCTGCTGATGTGCACCTGCCACCTGAAATCTGTGTTTGCTTCTCCTTGCGTTTTCCATTCTCAATGGCTGGTTGGACATGTTCTACATCAGATAGTCCACAGGGGTCAGAGAATTGGAATTCTGCTTGGCTCAGTATCCACTGTAGCTACCATTACAGAATGGGTATAAATGTTATACGCGGCAAGGAATGCTATGGGAGTCTAATGATATTGACTAAGAATGGCCATTAGACTACAATTAGTTCTGTAAGGAAACCCTACAGCAATTAGCTAGTGTCTTCCATAGAAACATAACCATTAGCCCAACTAAATTCCTGGGAGATATCTAATGTGTACTGGCAATGGCTTTCCTTTCCTCAATTTCCATGGCAATTCCTGTAATGATTCGGTTAGTGCCAACTGTGATCATGTATATGCATGGGCTGTTTCAACAAAACTGTTAGTACTTCAGCTTTTGCAAAAAAAGGTGAATTAGATTCTAAACACAGTTGAGTCACAAGAGTGTTTTCAGTATTCAGTGAAAGCTTTTTACTCATTTGCAAATGTCTATTTCCAAGCTCTCAGTTCTCACACTTCTATGGTATGGCAGCAGAACAAAATAAAAACAAAGCCTCCACACAGAGAGAGAGAGAAAGACACACACACACACAAACTATCGTTATTATGTACTGTGCAATAAATAAAAATCTGAGACTGAGGTGCGTGTCCCTCATAACAGCTGTTTTAATTTCTGTCCCATTTACATTTGAAAGTTTAAAGACAGGAAGCAAAAGAGGACCAGAGGACAATAGCAGAGACCAAAAGGGATAAAATGGGTATGGGAGAAACAGGCTGACAATCACCTCATTTCTGACATCTGCTAAATAAGAAAAATACCAATGCCTGAGATTCTTTGAGGTATGAGACCTTTTTCATCAGCAGTGGTTGGAAAGTCTTTTCTTTCCATAGGCCCTTAATGGATTTCAGGGAAGAACAAGTAGGAGCTAACTCTTTTTTTATCTTGTTTGTTCTTGTGACAGGGTGGACTAGGTCTGGAAGCCCCCTGCTGGAAAAGAGCAGAGGAGAAGTCATCCAGGCTGCCTAAGCTGCCTGCAGAGGAAGGCAGCCAATAAGAGGAGCTGCTGGAGTGGCCAATCGGAGGTGAGGAGGGCCATATAAAAAGGAGCAACAGGTACAGAACAGTTGGTTGCTGCCTGGCTGTCAGAGCAGCAGGATTGCAGACATTGTACTGTGGGTAAAACTGAGCCCAGGGAGGGCTGTTGAAGACTAGGGAAGTCGAGATGGAGCTTCTGGCAGGCTTCAGGGACTGAGCCCAGAACCTAGCCAGACCAACTGAGGTACCACAATGGGCCCTGCTGGACTGTTTCATAGAGGGCAGTATCTCCAAGGGGGAAGCCTGGGCAGAAGGTAAAGACTGGAAGAGGATTGTTTGTCCTCTTCCACCTAGAGACAGTATGTGTGACTAGGCTGGAGGGCTGAGTCACTGATGACCTGCTGAAGAAATCATTGGCTGGGGTGGCTCATGAAAGGTGGGTGCCACCCTGTTCTGAGAACTAAGAAATAGCAGGCTCACACCTGAGCAGAAGGGGGTTCTCATGAGAGGCGGGTGCTGACCCTGTTACCGTTCTCTAGTAAAATACTAGAAAGGAATAAAATGTCTCCTAAGGGAAAAAAGAGAATGAACAATGGAAGGGGGTGATGAGACTCTTTTTATTCAAATAACATAATACTCAATAATGACCTATGGTAACCTTAAGTAAAGAAACTTCAAAACTGGTACCAGGCTGCAGCAGCAGGAGAGGCTAAGAATCAAGTTGGGGAGCAGATGGAGTCGGAACAAAAGTTAATGTGGAAAATCAAAGTAAATCCATCGTTAACATGATAATATAGAATTTGGGTTCTCTGTTCCAAGACAGATTGTCCTTCATCGTCTGGGGATGGGTGAGAGTTAGCTAACTGGGTGTCTTGGCTTGGCTGAGAACATGCTGGCTTTTAATGGATTCTCCAGTTGGTCTGGTGGATTTTAGGAGGCCTTATGTTTTTTTCCTGCTGTCACATTACCCTGTCCCCATTTCTTACACCCTGCCCTTCCTCTCTCGCACATGACAGCTCAATCTACAGACTTGGGGAAAGAGGGCAATCTTCTGCTTCTTTGTCTGTGGGTTGAGGGAGAAGGGTAGGGAGCAGGAGAACTCCTAGGATGGTTCATGCTTCAGTGCCACCCAGCCCATGCACCTGTGTGAAGCATAGCCGTGGGGCAGGCTGTGGGCCATCCAATGTAAATTCATTCCCAAAGCAAAGACCTAGATTAGGACCTTGACAAAGATTCTCCACCTATCCATCCTGACTGCTTTGTGCTATGACTTTCTTATCACTACCTTTTTCACACAGCTCTTCACTTCTACTGTTTTATGCTGAGCTAAACCGAGTGGTGGTTTTGGTTTTGCAGAAGCTCAGTAGCTGAGAGGCAGAGAGGGCATGTTTTGCAAACCACTTTAGTAATAATGTCTTTATCCAAAGAACTCAAAGGATGAAATCCTGGCCCCATGTCAAGTCAACAGGAATTTTTCTTTACAAAAAATGAACTCCATTTCACTATCCTGCCTGAGGAAGACATTCATCTCCCCATTTTACAGATGAGAAAGCTACAGCGCACACAGGCTCAGTGAATTACCACAGGTCACATAGTAAAACAGTGGTAGAAACAGGACTAGAACGCTGGCATCCAATTCCACTCTTCTCTGCCCACCAGATGACCCTCCCTGCCTAAATTCAGCACAGGCTTGACCTAGATCTGTTTCAGCAGTTCTCAGATTGTGGGTTGGGACCCCAAAGTGGGTCATGACCCAATTTTAATGAGGTTGCCAGGGCTGGCTGAAGCCTGAGCCACACTACCCAGTGCCAAAGCCTGAGGGCTTCAGCCGTGGACAGCAGGGCTCAGGTTACACACCCGCTGCCTGGGGCTGAAACCTTTGGGCTTCAGCTTTGGCCTTTCTGCCTGGAGTGATGGGGCTTGGGCTTTACCCCCCTGCCCGAAGGCAGCCAGGCTCAGATGGGAGGTTCCTGGGGTTGCATCGTAATTTTTGTTGTCAGAAAGGGGTTGCGATGCAATGAAGTTTGAGAACTGCTGGTCTATTTATAACTAGAATTTTGTGTTTCAATGAATGACACTACACTAGAGCAAAAAATAGCAAAATTGGCTTTAAGAGTGTGTGGGGGGGAGATGATGCTGAAAGTGATGTTTTGCTGTGTGTCATTGGAATGCCACCAAGCTCCTAGTACTTCGTGCCAGGAAGATATCATAAAATTCCCATTAAAACACACTGCTTTGATACCCTTCCTGCCAGCACTCTGGGGAAGCCCTGGAGCCTGGCAGTTATCATTCATTATGATGGTTTCATGCCTCTCTTCAGAAAGCAGCATCTTAAAAAAGTCACATGATTTCCTACCACCTAATCCTTTTTGTTTTTACTTGCCAAAATGATTGTCATATTGTGACCAAGACTTACAAAGTCTCCCTAAAGACAGGAGCTGACAGCCAAAGCAATTTGATTCTGGATGAGCTGCCAAATTTTGTTCTGCCAAATTTTGGAGATGTTTTTTCCAACCCTGTTTTAATAACAATTTCCAGAAGCATTTTTTAAACACTTGAAAAAACTGTTAGTTTGTAATAAAGACTTTACATGAACAACTATGTTTTGTTGATATTGGTTTTCCTTATTGTTCCAATTAGCTGCAAATACTGTGTAGCTGAGTGTTAAAAATAACTACGTGAGAAATCAACATTGAAATCTGTCACATATAAAACTGGGAGATCCACTTATAATTGGTGTAGCTATCCATGGTCAAAGGCTTATGGAAGCTTAGGCTAGGAACTGTAAGAAGTAGAGCTGAGGATTCACAGGTGGCACTCTTCTCTCTGACCCTAATCCCGTAGCACTAATCTCAAGAGGCCTGCTCCTGGGTATAAAGTTAAATACATGCATAAGTGTCTGCAGGATTGAACCTAGTTCAGTGTTGAATCATTTCCCTAAGTTAGTAGGCCAGATCACTCCCTACATGGCGGTATTTATAAGATTTCTCTGCATTGTCTAACTCCAGGGGAAGAATCAGCAAATGGCAAAACCTGCACAACATCCAAGTCCATGTTCTGTTACCATTTGAGTGCTCAACGAAGCTCCCATTGACTTCAGTGGGACAGGGCTAGTCCAACTGTCATTTTTAAGAGTGGCAGTTGTGTTAGTCTGTATCCTCAAAAAGAACAGGAGTACTTGTGGCACCTTAGACACTAACACATTTATTTGGGCATAAGCTTTCATGGGCTGAAACCCACTTCATTGGATGCATGCAGTGGAAAATACAGTAGGAAGATATATACACACAGAACACAAAAAATGGGTGGTACCATCCTAACTATAATGAGAATAATCAAGCAACAGAGTCCTGTGGCACCTTATAGACTAACAGATGTATTGGAGCAGTCTGACAAAGTGAGCATTCACCCACGAAAGCTTATGCTCCAGTACATCTGTTAGTCTATAAGGTACCATAGGACTCTTTGTTGCTTTTTACAGATCCAGACTAACACGGCTACCCCTCTGATACTTGAGAGTAATCAATTAAGCCCACAAAAGCTTATACCCAAATGAATTTGTTCATTTCTAAGGTGACACAAGTAATCCTTGTCATTTTTAAATCTTTGCTGATTCCTGGAAGACTTGCCCGTAACAAGATGCATTTGTGACAGATGAGCTCTATCCTGCAACATCCTAAATAAACTGTATGGAATTAATTCAATGAAGTTGATCTTAAGTTAAACCTTGTTGAGTTAAGTTTGATACCTTTTGGGATCCATTGTATTAAAAATGAAATTGTGCAGTTCTTATTGTGGAACTGTATGTAACGCCTCTAGTAGGAGTGGAATATTAATGCAATTCCTCCAGTTATCTGCCCTTGCAAGCCACTCCCCTGGAGAGATGTGCATATCCCAGGTAAAACTGGATTCTCCAGAGACCAACAGACAAAGGATTTTTGGATAAATATCTTGGTTTTAAGCAGGTTCAGGGCCTTTCTTCCTGACTCAGCAAATGGACAGGATCATTGGTCCATGGAGGGTCCCATTCCTTAGGGAAGGGTTGGAAGGACTGCGCCTAGTGAGGCTCCATAAGACTGGTCATTCAGAGCTGAGATTTTTATGAACTTGTGATCATAGAAGAGACCCATTTGTAGGGTTTTGCAGGACTGCTCCTGCCAGACCCTATGTTAGAGTTGGGGATGATCTCTAGTAAGCTTATTAGCATGTGTGTATGGGGTTTTTTTCCTTAAGAATAAAATAGCCTGCATAAAATACTGTGCTGGGGAAAGTCACACTGTAGCCATCTCTGAAGACAAAGCAAGCAGCCTGGGCAGCCTGGCTCTACTGGGAATAACACAGAGAAGGAGGGAAATGGTGCAGCCTGGAGACACTCTAGTCAGAAGTGGGTGAGATGCAGGTCTCCAGCCAACAAAGGCAATGTCGAGAACTGGAAGCCTGAGAGTGGGTGTCCTTGCTGGACCACGGAGAGGAAAAAACAGGTGCAGTTGCTCTGAACTGAGGCAGCATTCAGGTTGCTAAAAGTCAGTCTTTACTTCCTGGTAGCTGCAAGTTAAAACCTGTTGTCACCTTATGTTCTGTTTTGCATAGGAATGAAATTCAAACATGTCTTTTCACTTTATACATGGTCAGCTACAAATCATAGGATATAAGTATCTAATACTGGGACATATGTTGCCCTCAGTTACACCCATGCAAAAGAAAACATAGTCAATAAAGTGGCATTAGCATAACTGAGGGCAGAATTTGGCCCACTGTTACAGTTTTCCTTGGGAGGGCCAAATCCTGCTCACCTTAATCACCTGCATAACTCCACTCATCTGATAACACAAGTAGGATTTGGGCCTTGGTAGTTTTAAAGTAGATCTTGAATTCCATTGGCATATGTCTGCAACAGTAGCTGTTTGTGCTTGTTAGAGTTTCCTTAAGGATTCTCCCCTCATCCCATAACAGTTCTATGAATCAAATGACTTTGGATAAACTGACCTTTATTTCATTTGCAGAATAACACATCATAGGTAGAACAGCTTGTCTGCTCCTTGCAAGCCCTGATTTGTGTGATTAGTTAATGGGACTCCTCATATGTCAAAGGCATTGCTGCATCAAGACCTTCATTTGCGTTATAAGGAACAAGACCTGTTCGTTTTAAAGCTTAGGAAATCCCTCAGTTTCTTCATTTGAAATTTTACCACAGAAATCATCCAGTTTCTGATTTAAAATGTGCAAATTGATTTTTAATCTCTGGCATCTCTATGCTGGATTACTACTCTGTTTTTATTAAGGTGGGTTATTTGGAAAATGGCATAATGTGTAAAAACCTAGCTTTTTTAGTAAGAGGCCACATTTTAAAGGTAAATAGAGCTGCTTACATGCTAGTTGCAAGGACAACTGTGTATGGTGTTTAGTTTTTTGAACTGGTACTTGGTTCTTTGGCAGCTGTTCTTGTTTTGGTCATGTACCCTGAAGCTGATTTCAATTTAAATGTTATAAAGGAAAAGTGTCTAATGTTTAACTGAAGCATGTTCTATGTTTTATCATAGATATTCCAGTTGTAGGTCTTGTATGGAATATTTATAGAAAATGACTTGGCATTTTAGATATTTTTCCATTAGCACTAATAGGGTCAAAATAACTTCACACAGACAGTCAATAAGGATGAAACTCACCCCTATGCAGAGGGCCAGCACAAGATCTATATACCACTTCAGCCTTAGTTTGAAGATTCAAAACGGTCCTAAGTGGTGCATAGGTTTGTACAGGCTCTCTGCACAGGGGTGGATTTATTGTAAGAGAACACAGTATAACAGCCACAATGCAATTCCTTTTTGTTCTCAGTAGCACTTATAGTTGTCAGTAGCTACCGGTGTGGTGCTCTGCTCTTGTTCGATGATGATAACAGTCAGCTGCGTGCATGTTCTCCCTGTGCTGCCCCGGCTCTGCGCAGATAGCCGACACAGCAAACCCTGAGAGAACCCCCAAAGACCACAGACTCTAGTAAGGTACGAAGGAACCCGAGCCAGGTTTACTGTCAAATGAAGCACAGTAATAGTTTCCTATAGACTCTACAGAACATTTTACAAACATGTGACCCCTGGCAATGGACCGGCTCAGGCAGTGACAGGACACTCCATTACCCCCTAGGCTGGACAAAAATACACACTCCAGGACCTACTTTTATACAGTTACAGGACAGATTACTCATCCCTAATGACGTATTGAGGTACAACCCCTTGGCTCATTAGGGTGCTGTCTCCTCCTTTGATCACGTTGTTTCAAACAGATGGATCTATTCATCATGCTGTCCTTTTGACCCTGTCTTTAAGATGCACCTACCTGTTCCTTGTTATGTCTGTGGGGTGTCCTGATGTCATCTTGGCACAAGTTCCTCTTATTAGCGCTTATGTGTGGCTGCACCTGCTTCTAACAACCCTCTTCTCGCCAACTTCTGTGAGTGGGGCCTGCCTCTGGCTCACAGTCCAGCTTTTGCTTCACAATGCCTGGAAGTACTTTGGTTCAGGCTTCAGGCCTCAGACTGGGCCTCTGACACAAGAATTTGTTTCAGGACCTCATCTTACTACAATAGTGAGAAGGAGTTGCGACTAATTGGTTTGTGTACATTCAGAATGGACATGAGATAATGATACAGAGTAATGGCACTTCGGATAGTCTCAAAGAAAACCAAGGGGAGTGGAGCAGAGGACCAAGGAAACAGACCTTTCGGGGCATGTCTAGGCTAGGAAAATAGGTTGTTTGCATGTTTTTAAACCCCATGTTGCACCTTGTAGACCAAGATAGTTAGGTGACCGTGGTCAATCGCAGGTCCCTGTTAGAGTTAACTGACTAATATGTACTAAAGCACTGCTCATTTTCCCAGTCTATATAAGAGCTTCTGTTTGGTGCTGTCCTCATGGTGAGGAGCTGGGGGGTAGCCCAGGAACTGTGCAGGTCATCCCCAAACTCTGTGCAGGTCATCCCCATCCTTCCACTCTGGAGTTTCCATGTGGACCAGCTGCTTTTCTGCACTGCCATGGACTAGCTCTAGGATACCTCTCCCCACACCTGAGCTCTGGCAGCTGCAGAAAGGACTAAGAGATAATGCTTCGGGAAGCAGATTTACCTCGCTGGATCATTTATTATTCCTGCTTCTCACCCTCCTGCTTCTGGCTCTGCCCCTTTAAAAAAAAAGTGAAACCTCAACCACTGTGACTCCATTCCTGCCTCCATCATAAGTATATATTGACCCTCCCGCTGCCCAGGGGTAGGAGAGAGAAGCAGGGATAGTTCATTACACTACTAATTTTTGCTAGGTGCTTAGATACCACCATGATGGGCAACAGGCCCCTCTACAATCCCCTCTGACCACCTACTAGAAAAGGGGACTGCACCAAATCCCCTGTCTCACCGTCATGCTTAGCTTCAAGTTCCAGGCAGTGCTAACGTATTCACACTGGGGACCTGGGGGGCTCTTATTCCCCGTGTTTTTATGCATGACCCTGTTATGGTCAGGCACAATCTGCCCTGTAGTTCCGATGCCTCAGTTTAGTGCACTTACCTATTGTTGCATGACAATCTGTGCAGCCTGCATAGGCTAGGAATTTCTCAATCTTTTCTTCATTTTCCCTTCTCCTTGGTATATGAATGCATTGCTTTTTAAAGTTATGAGCCAAAGAGCACTGGCTGAAGGGAGGCATAATGAGGGCACGCGCCATGGACATGGGGATTGCTGCGAACAGCTCTGCTGTTGCAGCTTGCACCTGACCTGCAGCACCTCTGACATACCAAGTTCTGGATGTCTGATGAACAGGGACTAGCAGACATAGCAAGCTTTTATTGTGCAGAAGTACAAAGATGCGAACCAATGGCCACTGGGGGAATTAAAATGAGCCTACTAAACTTTTTTTCACTTGCATCTTAATCAGCATTTTGAAGATACAGCTCTTAAATTATAAAACACTAACCAGCTGGGTTACCTTGCTCCCACTCTCCTCACTGTGTTGAGTTTCAATGAGGCCCAATTCCCTATGCCTGATGCTACTTGTTTCTATGTGGCCATAGTACTGGGCAGTCCTCAAAGCCCCAGTTTAAGATACTTTTCTGACAAACTGGGGAGGATGAATAAAACCATCTATGTATAGAAGGGTGATTTTTTTTTTGAAAGTAGGTAGCAGACTTGGAGGCTGCTTACAAGGATAAGTGACACTTTAAAAACCCTTAGCTTTGGCAGGTTTGGCATGTAGCTCACTCGTGCTCTGATGCACTTTGCTTTAGTGCGTTCACATTAGGAAATCCTCAATTTCTTTTTTTTACATATTATATTTTTGCCAATTATAAAAGCTTTTTATTATTTGAGAAAGGGTTATTTATATTCACAAAGCTAAATAAAGATCAGCGTCATCTGGGGGGAAAAAACTTTCAGAAAAAGGCTCAGTTAAACTGTATGCCTAACATAATCTACATTATATTTGATCAGTGCCTCAAACTTTGTCTTGCAACCCCAATAGAAACTCAAATTATTAGACTTGTTAGTGAAAAGGCTGGCATCATGTGTTCTTTATACTATATTATCTGGTAACAGCCACTTTCTATATGCCACATACCTGGGCAATGCAAGTCTTAGCAGATCACATTATAGAAAAGGAGTCCCTTAATGCGGTTAAAGTTTCCTTGTAAGTTTCAGGATGGTATTGTTAATGATGGGCTTAGATTATTATAAATTCTTTTTATGAGGATTGCCTTCGTTTGGTACTTTAATAATAATGTTAAAATACAATGACAAGTGTAAAAGTGAATCTAATATCGTATGTCAGGCCTTTAGAGATTAATGGTTTAGCTGAACAGTTTAATGCCCTTTGAGATGTCAGCTCACACAGCCTACCTGTAAGAGGTGAATCAATCTAATTGTTCCATCAATGCCAATACGTTTTGTTAATGTTGAAAAGCTTTGCTGCAGATGTATTGTGTTCTATTTTAATATTTTGGCAAGTCCTCTGACTCTGAGTAGAGTAATAAAGCTTTTACCACTGACAGTGAATGACTGTAATCTGCATTGTTTGAGTTTCTTGATGCTCATTTTATGGGCCAGATCCACTCTCTGGAGGCTGCAATCTGCCTTCCCCTACACCCTTGGAAGCAACTGTGCTGAAGAAAGGATTCACCCCCAGATGTCGGAGGGGAGGGAGAGAAATCCAATCCAGGCTCTGTACACACTGCCAAGGATGGAATTACTAAGGGCTGGTCTACACTACGGGGTAAAATCGATTTTAGATACGCAATTTCAGCTACGTGAATAACGTAGCTGAAGTCGAATATCTAAAATCGATTTACTCACCCGTCCTCACCACGCGGGATCAATGTCCGCGGCTCGCCATGTCGATTCCGGAACTCCGTTGGGGTTGGTGGAGTTCCGGAATCGATATAAGCGCTCTCAGGGATCGATATATCCCGTCTAGATTAGACACGATATATCGATCCCCGAGCAATCGATTTTAACGCGCCGATACGGCGCGTAGTCTAGACGTGGCCTCTGTGTCTTGCTTACAACACTCCTGCTAATACAGCCCAGAATAAGGTTTGCTTGTTTTTGTTGGTTGGGTGGGTTTTTTGTGCGTTATGGGGAGTATGTGTGTGGGTTTTTTCCCCAAAACAATGTCACACTGACTCTCATTTAGTTTGTGATCCATTATGGCCCCTAGTTCCCTTTCTGCAGTACTCCTTCCTAGGCAGTCAAGTCCCATTTTATGTGTGTGCAACTGACTGTTTCTTAAGTGGAGTACTTTGCATTTGTCTTTATTGAATTTCATCCTATTTGCTTCAGACCATTTCTCCAGTTTGTCCAGATCCTTTCCAATTTTAATCCTGTTCTCCAAAGCACTTGCAACCCCTCCCAGCTTGATAACATCAGCAAACTTTGTGTGCTCTCTATGCCCTCATCTAAATCATTGACAAAGCAGTTGAACAGAACTAGACCCAGGACTGTTCCCTGCTGGACTCCATTCGATAGGCCCTTTCAGATTGACAGCAAATCACTGATAACTAGTTTTTGGGACTGGTTCTCCAACCAGATATGCACCCACCTTATAGAAGCTCCATCTAGGGTGTATTTCCCTAATTTGTTTGAGAAGTTCCTGTGAGACAGTATCAAAAGCCTTACTAAAATCAAGATATATCACATCTACCGTGCTCTTTCCTCCCCAGCTATCATCAACAAGGCTTGTTATCCTGTCAAAGAAAACTATTTGTTTTTGACAAATCAATGCTGACTGTTAGTTATCACCTTATTATCGTATGTGTATTTGAAAATTGATTGCTCCACTATCTTTCTGGGTACTGAAGTTAAGCTGACTGGTCTGCAATTCCCCAGATTGGCACTATATTTGCCCTTTTCCAATCCTCTGGATTCTCTCCCACCTTCCATGACTCTTCAAAGATAATCGCTAATGTCTCAAATATCTCCTCAGTCAGCTCCTTGAATATTCTAGGATGTATTTCATCAGGTCCAGGTGACCTGATGACATCTAACTTGTCAAAGTAGTTTTTAACTAATTTTTTTCCTTATTTTTTTCCTATTTCAGCCTCTGATTCTACTTCATTTTCACCGGTAGTCACTGTTAGACACCCAATTGCTAATAAGCTTTTTGATGAAAACTGAAATAAAAAATTTAGCACTTCTGCCATTTCCACATTTTTTGTTATTCTTTTTCTCCCCTCCCCCCATTGAGTAACGAGCCTACCCTGTCCTTGCTCTTTTCTTGCTTATAATGTATTTCTGCAATGAGTTTTCTTGTTACCCTTTACGTCTCTAGCTAGTTTTATCTCGTTTTGTGCCTTGGCCTTTCTAATTTTGTTTTCAAGACCTTTAATGTGGGGGTTTTAGCAGATTTTGCTGTGAGCAAAAATAGACTGAGGCTCAGATTTTCAGAATGGCTCAGCAGCCATGAAGGCACATGTAAGAAGTGGCAACACTTTTCTACAACTCTCAGCACCCAGCAGCTCCCACAGAACCATGGACCTCCTGGCTGTTGGACTTACTGGAAAATTGGGCCCATGTTCTTTTTCTAAGGAAAAATGCAAGTTGTGCCTCAGGCTATGGCTACACTAGACAGATTGCAGTGCACCGCTCTAAGCGTTCTAGTCTAGCCACTCTGCGCTGATAGGAGAGAGCTCTCCCATTTGCTCAATCCACCCCTCAACAAATGTCAGTAGCTATGTCACCGTGACATAACCCTGTCCAAACCAGCATTTCGGTCGGTGTAACTAACGTTGCTCAGTTGGGTGGCTTATTCACACCCATGAGCAACACAAATTATATCTACATAAATGGTAGTGTAGACACAGCCTATGACTGAGATGGGGGAATAAGATCACATTGTGTTTCTTGTGTTGCTAGAGCTCAGTCTTAGTCAGCAAATGTTTCATGATTCAAAGAAAATGTCTTGGCAGTGACTGCACCTGGAGAAATATTCAATAGCAAATAAAATCCATATGCCGTGCTAAGTTATTTCTGGAACCTTAGAGACTAACAAATTTATTTCAGCATGAGCTTTTGTGAGCTACAGCTCACATCTTCGGATACAGACTAAGACGGCTGCTACTCTGAAATAAGTTATTTCTGTTTTTAATTTTATGGGGAAAGAGCAGGAAATGGAAAGGGCCATGAGAACAATACAGAAGGTGAGAGAAATCTCACCAGATATCAAGTATTATGGGGGGCCAGCAAAGAGCAATGGAAGGTCGGTGTGATTTGTTGGTTAGAATACAGAGTCAGGATTTATTTGTTCTATGCATGTTTCTCCTACTGACTTGTGTGACCTGGAGCCTAAAGGAGTCAGGTATCCAACGAAGGAGACAGTCTTCTTCTCATATGCTCATTCTGAACTTCAGTGTGAGTGAGACATGACTCCCTTAGGCTCCTTGGAGAATCTGTCTTGTTTTATCTGTGGCTTGGTTAGCTTATCTGTAAAATGGACACAGAAATACATACCTTCTAATGGTGCTGTGGGGCTCAATTAAATAATTGCAAAGTGACTTGAACTACATAAATGTAGTTGATAGCTCCTTCTCCCACATCCCACCTGATTGCTTCAGAGTCTATCTCTCTGGTCACTTCACTGACCATAGCCTGCGCTCTGAAGAGTGCTATAATTTCAAACCCTGTGAGCAGCCCTGCTCTCAGCTCTGGTTATTGATGGCTGATGCGATCAAAGAAAATGTGCAACCAAAAAAGTAAAAAAATTTTATAATTGTCATACAGTAGGATTTAGCCTGACTTTAACCTGCACAAACCCAGCACCCTGTCACAACAGTGCCCCTTGCTGGTACATCTGGGGGCAATGAACTCCTAACCCTTGGAGCTGAGCACCTGAGCCTTGACTACCTGAGCTATAAGATGAGCTCCATTATCTTGAAGGCAGAAGCAGACTCACAAACCTCTTCATATGGCCTAGCTACTAGAGGGAATAAAGGGCCATGCTGTGTTAGCAGGGGTTATGCTAATATCATTGCAGCTAATGGGAGTTTTACAATTGGCTTGAGTGGGATCAAGATCTGGTCTTAGATATCTGAGTTCATCCTAGGTACAATGAGTAAGGTACCTTTCTCTTTTTTTTTCTAAAAAGACTACATGAATAGAAACTCAATTAGACTGAGGAAAAATTTTCCCTCTGTGGTAGAATATTTTTGTTTACTGTGTCATCCCTCTCACTGTCTTCCATGTCATCTTCTTGAGAGCTCCAAAATCTCTATCTGTTGGCAGGTTCTCTTGCCCTCTTTCCACATAGTGCTCTCACTCCATTGCTTTAAACAGCTGTCAGCTCTGCAGCTGTAAAAATGCATCAATCTACAAAAGACACTGTATCAAATGTATGTCTGGGCCCTTTGATTCCATTCTTAACTGCTCACTTTGTTCCAATAAAAAAAGAGAGAACACCATTATCTAACCTGCTCTCTAAGGATTTAGATAATGTCATCTGAATATTTGTCTCACAACACTTGATTCCATCACTTGTCCCTGGTACATGATGCATAGGCTTGACTATTCATCTGTGGAGACAGAGGAGCAGATGTTCCCCAGCTGTTACCTGTTTCTGGTGGTCATTCAGTTCAGCAGGAGTCAGCACAGTTCAGCCTTGTGCAAATGCAGCTTCAGGGCATCTCCAAAGTTCATTCTTATTCACGCGTCAAATTCTTTTTGCTTGTGTTCAGAATATAAAAAATAAATAAGAGACTTATTTCACAAGGTTTCCCTCTACCCTCGTCAACAGATAGTGGGCTCAAGTCACTACTCATAGCTTGTAGCAGTGCAGCTTGCACTCCTCTGAACCATTGGGGTTGCTACTCTTTTGCCCCCACCCCACCCCAGGGAGATTGTCCCACAGAGGAGGGCAGGCTGAGACTGCACCATGCAGATACCTGTATTGTCACAAAACAGAGAGAATCCTCTATTCCACAGCTATCAGCCCCACATCTCTCAGGAACAGCAAATTTATTTCAGAAGTTATTTAAAAGAAGAAAAGTCTCGGAGCAGGACTGTGGTGAAATGGGTGGATGAGGGAAGGCAGCATCTGAGAACATGCTGCTGGTAAAGCATGTTTAGTAAGCCCACTGCTACCACTCCATTTCTGAATCTGCTGAACATAAAAAAGAGGAATAATTTAGATGAATTAGAATCAAAAGCCCAGGCCCTCACATACCCAGTCTTGAAATGGACCTGGATTTGTAGCTTCATTTTGGAAACAGCCACTCTTTATGAAGGGCAGCACCAAACCCCTGGATCGCAATACCCACCAAAAGCTGAACTGTTAGAAATTCTTCTCCAGTTGTGAATGTTTTGTCTCAAACTTGTATCTAATAATAATTAGGGATGGGTAAGAACCAGACATCCATATCCCAGACCTAATGCTCCCCCTCAACTTTTCCAATAGCTGTATTCAAACTTCACAGCCTGCACATTTCTAGTTAAAGGTCCCTAACCAGAACCCTGGATCCAAATGCCTTTCTTTGAGAGAGTTCAGGTCTGGAATCTGAGCCAAACTTGGCATTTCAAACCCATCTCTAGCAATACCTTAGCCTGTTAGAACTTCAAAGCACTGTACACATTAAGTATAATCAATCTGCCTGGTAATCTTTCAGAATTAATGTAATTCCATTCTGCACAGAAGCTTGTGCTTCTGGGAATAAACTAGTATATAGGCGCCAAAAAGGGTTTTCTTCCTTCCCACCTATAGCATAGCCAACTGGTTAGGTGAACTGTGGTGGAGAGTGTTGTCTTCTTCTGAAGGAAAGTATTCATACTTCCCCAGGCATGGTACAAGATGTGATGGACAAATGATCTAATCCAGTATGTCCAATCCTGTGTTCCTAACAAATATGCAAAAAGGGATAAAACTGAACAGTATCACTCTACCTGCTACAGCCTCCCTGACCCTAGTGCTTTTATGGGAAAAGGAGAAAGAGAATTACAAGTGTGACTACAGCTGAGCATGGAAACTAGCACAGACTCCATTGATAAAACTGGTTTCCGCAGAAAGGAGCTCTGCTTGCCAAAATGCGTAACATTTCATAGTCTGTGCATGTACACCCTGGGAAAAAAAGATGATATTTTATTGATAAGATTCCACCAAAGGAGGAGATCCAATTTTTTTTAAAGAACAGAGTAGAAAACTGGGAAAGAAAGTAGACAGCAAAAATCTACTACTACTGCTTTCCTACGTAGAGGAAAGAAAGCAATTAATAGTTTTCAGAAATGCACATTTGCTCAGGGCTTATTTTAAAAAATAGGCTGAAACGTTGTGATTCCCAGAGCCCTTTGGGTATTAGGACCAATGTCCAGAAGAGCCACCATATATTTCTGGGGAGGAACAATCAGAAAATAAACTTATGGAGGCTGCAGGGACATTGCCACACGTGAAATATAAAGACACTTATCTCTTTTTTTCCCCCAGCAGTCTCTCTTGGCCTTGTTACAGGAGTGCAGGATTTACAGTGGAGTGAAGGGGAAAGCTTCATAAAAATGTATATTTAATTTGCATCAGTGTCTTGCAAAGGTCAAGGATTTTCAGGGTAAAATCCAAATGCTTTCCAGTAACCAGAGAAACTCCCTGGAGTTTCTGCAGTCTTTCTTGTAACCCTATTTAATATGATTCTTTTTATAATTAGTATGATTAGTATTAGCTTTTGCTGGAACAGCATCTTTAGATTTTTTTTTTCCTTTTAGGATTAAGCTCATGTAGCTGAGGCCAAAGTGAAAATCCAGAACTGTTGGATACACTTGGTGGATTCACCATCTGGTATCTCTTGTTCCTTTTCTAACCATCCTGTTACAGAGAAGCAAATAAGACTGGTAAGTATTAAGTGCAGAACAAATTGGGTAAACTGGTATCAGGCTATTGAAGAACTGGCATTTCATACCTATGCAGCCAGATTCTTGACTGCGTAAATTACAGTAGCTGTATTGAAGTCAATGATGATTTACACCAAGTATCTGGCTCATGATGCATATTTTTTTTAAAAACCTTATGTGGGGGTGAATGACACAGATTTTATTACTTTTCAGAAGCACCAGATTCAAAGCCCTAGAGAATAAGAACATAACAGATGCCATGCTGGGTCAGATGAATGGTCTGTCTAGCCCAGTATCCTGTCTCCTGACTGTGACTGATGCCAGATACTTCAGAGGGAATGAACAGATAGGGGATGAATCTTTCAATTGTCCTTATCTAGTCCCACTCCTGGCAGTCAGACATTTAGGGATACCCAAAGCATGGGGTTGCAGACCTGATCATCTTGGCTAATAGCCATTGGTAGATATCTTCCATATAACTGGGTTTAAAAAGCGTTTGATCTACTTTGTTGCACTGGGATGTTGTGGAGGCCAAAAGTTCACAGGGTGACTGTGCATTGTGTGAAGAATGAAGTATTCTGTTTAACCACAGAATAATCCTGGCATGGGCAGTGGTAGCACAGTCTTCCCAATGTATCTTACCCTGACCAGTGCGACCACATCTCTGAATGAATGGCTTGATCAACATTCAAGCACAGGCAGTCCTTAACCCCGTACTGAGAGAGCCATTAGGATTGTCTCAGTGCCAGGTGTTTTCTAAGCTAGTGGAAACCCCCACTAGAGGGAATAGAAGAGAATAGGGCTTATAACAGTGTATCCCCCACAGAAAGAGAAACTTAAGACCGTGTCTAAAATTTTCAAAAGGACTAAAATCCCATTTTCAAAAGTTACATGTGCTCTTGTGAGCCTAAATCCCATTGGCGTTCAAAGAGATTTAGTCTTCTAAATCACTTAGGATCTTTTGAAAATTTGACCCAGATCCTTAGCAGGTTAAAATCACTGCAGCTCTGATGTGAATGACCCTTAATTTTTTTAAATTGAAATTTATAAATTGGAAAACTTGCCTATTGCAGTGCAAGTGGCAGAAGGAGGCCTATGCCCTGTTGGAGCTGCACATTTTTCTTTGTTTCCCCACCTGCAGTTTTCTCCTCTCAGTGATGCTCAGGCACTCTGGAAGGATTTTGCAGTGTGTTTGATTAAGATATTTTCCAATTGTCACAGTAGCAGCCTGTAACTTAGCAACTCTTGTCTCTGTCAGACTGGGTGAGGGAGAAACTGAAGAAGCCCCTAGTGACCTGATAGAGAAAGCAGGCCTTCACTAGAGTCTGCTCAAATCTTAGGCTACGTCTACACTGCACGATTAATTCGAAGTAGTTTAAACCGATATTACAAAACCGATGTTATAAAATCGGGTTTGCGCATCCACAGTGCAATCACAAAATCGATTGCTTGCGTCCCTGGTCCAAGGCTACCATCGATTTAAGGAGCGGTGCACTGTGGGTAGCTGTTCCTCAGCTATACCTATAAGATTCACAACATTGCCGTGTTGGAGAAGCAGTGGAGCGAGGGAGAGCAGAAAACATTGCCCCCGAGTGGTGTGGTACAGCCTCACTCCCTTTGTGAAGGCAGCAGACAACCCTTTGGCCTTTTTCGTAGAGTGGCATTGAGCAAACGCCATAGCACACGCAATCTTTTCCCTTATTTTTTACACTTGGTGGTGGGGGGGGGGAATAAGAGGAGGACTGTTCCCTGAACCACACCAGACACTGTGTTTGAACCTAACAGAACATTTGGAGCTCAGCCAAGAATGGAAATAATTTTCAGAAGACTGCTGTGGACTGTGGGATAGCGGGAGTCCTCAGTACCCCCTCCACTCCCTTCATGAGCGTCCATAGAAGTCTCTGGCTTCCGTTACGCTTGCCACGCAGCGCTGTGTATCCTGCCAGTTTTTATATTCAAACGCTTTGGCATTTCGTGTTCTGTAACGGAGCAAGGATACAACAGAAATTTGTCTCCCCATACAGCGATCAACCTAGTATCTCCCGTACGGTCCCATGCTGGAGCTCTTTTTGGTTTGAGACTGCAGATCGCCAGCCGTGCTGATCAGAGCTCACACGCTGGACAAGCAAAGAAATGTAATTCAAAGTACGAGGGGAGGTATATCCGAAGCAATTTTCCAATTCATCACCTGAGGAGGAAAAACATTGAACAATCTAATCCTGAGTAAAGAAAAGCGCTAAGGGAGGAGGAAAGAAGGACTAAAACTATTAATGCCGCTGCATCCGAGTTCAGATTGCTGATCCAAGCGGTCAGTGGTGCACTCTGGGATACCGCCCGGAAGCCAATAACGTCGATTTCCGTCACACAACCCTATCGAGTTATCACTACGAATTTAGCCTACTCTCTCTCGTTTGGGGAGTCCCGAAATCGGATTTAAGGAGGCGGTAAAATCGTATAATGACGAGTATGTGGATACGAGTTTTGGTTTAGGCCATTAACGATTATAAAGTCCGCAGTGTGACCGGCCTTAAAATGCCAATGACCTGAGGATGTTCACACTTTTTATAACATTGCGAAATTCTTAACACATGCCAGCTTCAAATTGTTTGGTCTTTTTTAGCCATTTTGGAGTTTCCAGAGAATGAAACAACGAAGATTGTAACAGCTGCAAACATAACATCTACCTTCCGTCCCATCTTCACTTCCCGTCTAACTCTCCCAAGTTCCAAAAGTCACTAAGCAAACTTGCCTCAAATCTTCTAAAATAAATCAGTCTCTGAGGGTTGTAAATTTCATCCCAAAGGAACATGTTTTAAGAAGTACAGAGGGTGCTAAAAGATATGTGCACATAACCTGAACTTAGGGTGACCAGATGGTACAATATACTGGACTGTCCCAATATTAGGGACTTTACCCTACACAACTAAAAACCCCCAACTAAAAAGTGTCCCAATGTCATACTTGCTTAAGTATAAGCTCTCAATAACACAAATGAATAGGGCTCTGTCATGGTATCAATCTGAACTTAGCGTCCAAAAGATGAGGACCAGCAATGATTCCTCTAAGCTTAATTCCACGCTTAGACCTGTAAGCGCTGCCCAACACAGGAATTCCAGTCTGGTACACTCTGGTCCACACCAAAACCTTGCCGGGACTCCAAGACCCAGACCCTCTGGATCTTAAAACAAGAAAGTAAACCCTTTCCCCACCATTGCCTCTCCCAGGCTTCCCTCCTTGGGTTACCCTGGAAGATCACCGTGATTCAAATTCCTTGAACTTTAAACAGAGAGGAAAATGCACCTTCCCCCCTCCTTCTCTTCCCTTCCCAGACTCTCCTGACAGAGAAAGTAATCCTAACACAGAGAGAAAATTACCTCTCTCTCCCCCTTCCCTCCTTTCTCCCACCAATTCCCTGGTGGATCCAGACCTAGCCTCTGGGGTCTCAACCAGAATAAAAAAAAAAATCAGGTTCTTAACAAGAAAGCTTTTAATTAAAGAGAGAAAAACAGTAAGAATTTATCTTTGTAATTATAAGATGGATTAGGTACAGGGTTTTCGCTATAACACTAGAATACCCAGCCTGAGTATACAAGTACAATATTAAATCCTTTCAGCAAAAATACAAATCTGAACTCCTTCAGCCAAATGCACAACTGAACTCCCCTTCCAGCCAAATGCACATTGCAAATAAAGAAAACAACATAAGCCTAATCGCCTTATCTACCTAGTATCACTATTTTGAACTGATAAGCCTGTAATTGGAGAGATTGGAGAGAACCTGGTTGCACGTCTGTCACTCTCAGAACCCAGAGAGAACAACAACCAAATTCATAACAGCACACACAGAAACTTCCCTCCCTCAAAGATTTGAAAATATCTGTCACCCCTGATTGGTCCTCTGGTCAAGTGACGGCCAGGCTTACTGAACTTGTTAACCCTTTACAGTCAAAAGAGATATAAAGTACTTCTGTTCTATTAACTCCTACTATCTGTTTATGACAGGCCCCGTCCAAGAGCGCACATAAGCAGCTGGTTAACTTTAAGCACACAAGTACTCCTGCTGAAGCTGCATGGAGAAACAAAGAAGATACATAAATAGTGCAGTAAATGGAGCTACATGCCTGCTTAACTAACTGCTTAAGTTATTTTCTGGGCAGTGAGAAAGGTGAAGGAAAACATGGAAATAACTCAGATATTTATCCTCTTTCTTTATAGTACTTTGAAGATGTATTAAGTGCCCTAAGAATTGTTATGATTGTTTTATGGGTCTCCATATTTAGCAGCTGATTGCAAACATGGGAAACTGAGAGGTTGTGAAGTCAACAGAAAATCAGTAAAAAGACTTCAGATAGGTAACCCTCCCTTAGTCAGACACTATGGGAGTCAGCTTCTGGAAACAGGAAGCCTCACTCTGCGATCTTGGAGACAGCTGCTTATTTCAGTTACCCAGGTAAGAGTAAATCTGTAGTAACCCCATTGAAATCAGTGCGCTCTGGACTAATGCAGGTGTAACTCTCCTTACAGTATATTGTTTGTGTTTTCCTTTAATAAAACCTGAAGAAGCCTGAATCATTTATATGAATCTGTATTTGCCACACTCAGACATTGCCACCCAAAACATGCTTTAAGAAGTGTTGTGGCATAAAAACAATATAATATGCCAGAATCAAAGTCTTCTTTACTTAGAATGTGCAGCAAGTAAAGGTCTCGACTTACTTCTGCCAAAAAATCTTTTTTTTATTTGAAGAATTTCTTTGGCAGAAGACATTCTCAGTTCTGAAATTTCTTATAGAATGTTCATAAGATCCTGTGGGAAATAAAGTAACAGAACATGCTGGAAAGCAAGAAAAAAAGAGGAAAGCAAATTTCTTCTTGCAATATGTCACAATTTTATTCTAATCTGTGGAGGCACTCTACAGTATGATATAATGTCATAAAATTTATTTAAGGTGAGAGAGCACCCTCATGAGGATCAATGTTGAACTGATACAAAGATGTCAATGAAGGCTCTGTGGGAGCATAAAGTTAGGTCAATATAAAGAAAGAGCTAATGATTTGGTTCTGGCACATCTTAAACTGAAAATCACTTTGGTGTGAATAATGGTGTTTTCTGGGGAGAACAGGAAAAGGCTTGAGGTGTTTAACAAAGTGAAACATTTAACATATTCCCTGTATTTACATACAACACAGTGTGTATTCATGGTTACACATATTGTGTGAAGGATGAATTAATACAATTAGAGGGTTTCTAATCCTTATAACTATGGGGTTGCTCCTTAATGATTTAATACTGTGCTGGATCTGTCTCTTGCATGATGTTTCTGTACTGTATCAACCCTAGGGTTCTGACTGGGCAGCAGAGCCTGCCTAGATAGGGAAAGAGGGAGAAGGCCCATTCTATTAGACACTTACCCTAAAGGCCTGCAAGTGTTAGTGGTTCCATCTACACTGCAATAAAAGATCAGTGACACCACCACAACTGGCCCAAGTGAGCTGTCTCAGGCTTATGGGACTCAGACTGCAGGGCTATAAAATTGCAGTGTACATGGTTAGACTCCAGGTTGCAGTCTGAGCTCTGAGATCTCACAATGGTCTCAGAGTTCAGGCTCCAACCCAAGCATAAATGTCTATACTGCTCCTTTTGGCCCTGCTGTTCCAGGCCCTGAGACTAGCTGCTGCAAGTGTTTTAATCATGGTGTAGATGCATCCTAACAGACAATGCCAAAGCAAGTAGCCATAGTAGAAAGCCATAGTAGAAAACCAAAACTGCATGGTGCTCCATCCATTTTAATAAACCAGAAGAGTAGGAACAAAACTAGCCTGTAGTGCAAATTAACCAAAATCAAATGTAACCTGTTTTGTGAGTGATTAAAAAAAAAATTCAACATCTAAACCTTTTTTTAAAAAAAAATATTAAAATAGGATGTTCAGTGATTATCCTAGTTTAGCCAATGTTTTACTTACATAAAACGAATTTCATTCAATAGTTTAATGTGTTTTCCTCCAAACCTCAAATATCTGGGTATGCTCTTGTAACTCACCCACCTTCTGGGTGTGGTATTCTGTCCCATCTAATGGCACTGAGACCACTTAGAAAAAGAGATTGAGGCTGCTCTACAACCTTAGCTAACAGGGAAATGGTTTTTAGCTCATGCAGTAGAGGCTCATGCACTAAGCACCAGAAGTCCCAGGTTCAGTCCTGCCAATGATGGGGATCTGTTGGTCTTACACTGTCATGCTAATTATCCTGTGATACAGCTTTTTGTTTTTAGTGTATGAAGGAGGATTGGTAGAATACCCAAGTATAGACTGATATTACACTATTAGAGAAGAAGGCTAAATGAGATTCTAGTTCTAAATATCTGCATCTTTTTCAGATGAAGTGAAACAAGTTCAGTGCTGTGTAACAGTAATAAATCAGTTATGGAAAAGAAAAGCAGGTTTAGAAACATCATTCTTACATAATTGAATGATGAGTTAGGGAAGCAAGGAACAGCAGGAAAGAATGCAAAGAAATACAAAGTAAATATGTAACCCAGGTAGCTTTAAATAGACACTGTTCAATGGCAGATTGAAATTTAGTTTATATGGGACAAATGTGTAAGTAAACTACATGAATAATTTCTCATTCCTTCAAAATATGAGGAGCAGTTGCTTTTTGCAAACTGAAATCTCTGATTAACTGACTACATATCAGTGAAAAGCATAAGTTTTACATCTGGCTATATTTACATTTTCCCAGTTGATTATTTAAGCCCCTTTCTGCAAGATACTTAGCCATGTGCAACAGGTCTAATCACATGCTTAGAGATAGGCATGTGCTTATGTGTCTTGCTCAATCAGGGACTTAATCATGGTATTAATTTCTTTCATGTTACCACATTAGGCACTTTGTTTTTATTTTACATAAGTAGTGCTTATATACTGTCTTTCATCCAAGGATCTCAAAGTTTCCTAACATTAATTTTCACAGGCGGCCTTGTGTTGTGCTAGGTAGAGAATATATAGAGGTGACTTGCTCCATCATTGAAGTGCTACTTTCTCAGGGCTAGAACACAGCAGCTGTACACAAGTACAGCCAAACATTTTGACAAGATACTGAACAATGTCACATGTTATAACTGAAATTACAGGAGGCTTTGAGAATGCATAACAAAGAACCAGAGTTACCAAAGTGACCAAATACCAACCTCTTTTCTAGTGGCCAATCCTGTCCTGTTGTAGTCAATGGAAGCTTTACCACTGAATACAGTGGGTGCCGGGACCAAACCTGTGAAGATCTTTACTGACTACAAATGGGTAGGAAGATGGTTTTATGAATTACCAGAGAGGCAGCACTTTCAGGATTAGGTCCTGGGCCACTGGATCAGTAGAAATGGTGCTACCTATTGAACTGCCAAAATAACTTCCTACAGCACTTAATGCCGATATTTCATGGAGATCTCCTATCCAGGCAGTGGCCTAGATTGATCATAGTTAACTAGTAAGGTCGAATAAGATCTCAATTCAAGGCTGAATTCCATGTAATTAAAACTGTATATTGGGTGTAGAGGTTAGGGGTCAAGTTCAGGAATGGTTGGGTGAGGTTCTGTGGCCACCAGTGTTCAGGCGGTCAGACTAGATGATCACACTGGTCCCTTCTAACCTTAACATCTAGGAGTCTATTTGGTGATAAGGCTGAAAGGAGTCTTGGATACATTTCTTTTGTTAAAAGAAAAGTAACAGGTGGAATGGAGGGCCAAAAGCAGCAATAGAAATGACAGCTGCACAGCGCTTGAACCAAGGAGTCAAAAGAAACTTAGCTGGGAAACAAAGAAATACCACATCATAAAATCAACATCTTTGCTGGAAATCTGAGACTCTCTGCAGATGTTCCAGACTTAATCCTCCACTGATAATTCCTATTTATTGTAATTACAGTTCTTTTTTTAAAAAATGGAAATAGAAACTGCAATCTGTCTTCCAACAAAACTGCCAGAAAAGACAATTTACAATGCTTGTCCTTCATCTTTCTTTCAACAAAAAGGTAACTATTTAGGCCAGATATTTTATGTGTGATTTGTATATAGCATGAAAGCGCCACAATTAATCAAATGCATATTTAACTTCTCTTCACCTAGGAAGATGAAAATAAACAAGGAAGATGTGAACAATTGAACAAAATCAGTGACCACTTCAGAAAACGTGGACTTTATATAACTTGCTAGTGACCATAGGGTGAATTGGAGACAGCTGGGGAAAGTACTAGCTAGGCTCAGGTAGCTGGTCTGAGACAGCAATAACTGCTTAGGACTTCATGAGAAACATTTTTTATCTTAATTTTAGACACCCACATATTTCATGCTCAAACACTTTTCAAGTACAAATATTTGCATGTGCAGATCAGTCCTGCAGATGTGAACCTAATTTGCATCACAAACATCAGTTGCTCTCCAAAATGTACATCCCTAAAGTTAGGGACTCCACAATATAGATACTCAAACTTCAGAAGCTAGTTCCAGGCTGCTTTTCAACAGGTTTTTTTGTTTACACGCTGTACCTTTCATGAAACTGCATACACAATCCATATTAAAAACATTTTATAAAACTTATCAGAGTTGGCACAGTGACAAGGCCACCAAAAACTGCTACAATTGAAAAAAAATAAGACCCTTTTTGTTCAGTCCACCTCCTCAGAGAAAACCTGGGTAAACAGATTTTCCTATGGGCCCTGCAGGTTAACAAATGTGGATATGTTTGGAGCAAGTATGTGTAGGAGGTGAGCAAAGTGAATGTCAGAGTTGAGGGCCATCAGAGAATCTTTTGCCACCCTTCTAGAAATAACAAACTGGGAACTGTAAGCAGAAGTATCTCAGCTGATCAACGGCAGTGGTAGAAGATGAAGTGACAAAACCCCAATCTTGAAACATACCTGGAAATGAATTGGAAGTCAAAGCAGGATATGGAGAAGAGGTGTAATGTGCGTCACTCAGAAAGCACAGTGCATTCTGCATTATGGCAGTTGAATTTTACAATGCTTCTTCCAGGGTAACCCTGTGTAAAAACCATTTTTTGTACTAATTTATTCATGCAAATTGATTGAAACTGTTGAAAGAACAGAATTATCAGACAAGTACATAAACGCAATTTGTAGGGGAAGAGTTAACACGGCTTGTGTAAAGGGAAATCATGCTTCACCAATCTATTAGAATTCTTTGAGGGGGGTCAACAAACATGGCAAAGGGTGAGCCATTAGATATAGTGTACTTGGACTTTCAGATTGCCTTTGACAAGGTCCCTCACCAAAGGCTCTTAAGCAAACAGAGGACCGTCCCTCTTATCCCGTGAATCAGTAACTGGCTAAAAGATAGGAAACAAAGGGTAAGAATAAATGGTCCATTTTCCCAATAGAGAGAGGTAAATCGAGGTGTCCCTCAGGGTTCTGTACTGGGACCAGTGCTGTTCAATATATTCATAAATGACTGGAAAAAGGGGTAAACAGTGAGGAAGCAAAGTTAACAGATGATACAAAATGACTCAAGATAGTTAAGTCCAAACCAGACTCCAGTGAGTGGGCAACAAAATGGCAAATTAAATTCAATGTTGATAAATGTAAAGTAATGCATATTGGAAAACATCATCTGAGCTATACATACAGAATGATGGGTCTAAATTAGCAATTACGACTCAAAGAGATCTTGGAGATCTTGGAAATACCGAACATATTTCCTCTGGTAGCTATTTCATTACATTTCCTGCAGATGATGCAATACACAATTATCTACCTTGTTATTATCATTATGGCCTGTGGTTCAGAACATAGTCAAAACCACAATTTACTGGAAATAAACTGATCCCTGTTTTTGCATGTTTTATATTAGACTAACAGGGTTAAAAATGTTCCACTAACCCCTATTATCAAAGTTTGTAGAGACACAATGAGAAATGCTTAGACGCACTGAATATTGCAATTTTTCATAAAAATCTTCAATTAATTGCATAAGTCCATCTGCCATCTCTATAGCAATACCTTCAAGCATCAATCATCCTTAGCTTTTCAAAGAGGGCAAAAGCATCTTCAACACTGCGTCTACTGAAAGGTGTAATTAGTTTGTTTGACTTGACTTAAAGATTGGAGTGCTCATGCCACGGTTTTGGGGAAAATGCAAAAGCAAATTGAATAATCACTTGTTAATTACATGTTTTCACACAGATGATAGGAAAATCAGTGTTGCAGCTTTATGACTTCATCTGAAACCATGGTGGTGATGGAGAAAGAGTTTGTGTACACTATTTTTATTAAGGTTATAAAGTTGGTTCTATTTTATGGCTTGATAGAAGAAAAGGAAATTTAAACCTGGACTTTTTCAGAGGACACAAAACCAGCTTTTTTTTACTTTGCCCAACTATGGTTGGGCAAACAACCACTCTTTGGAGACAAACAATAAAGAAGGCTACAAATCTTAAGGAAAACTATTGTATGATCTTTCCTTTATGATGGAGCGTTGAAAGGGGGATATCTGTTGTTTGTTCACTCAGGTTGTCATCTGATAGAGATTCTTCCTTTTGTTCAAGCGGTCAGGATACTGAGTTTAGATCCAAAGGTTCATACTTTAAGTGCCAGCAGTTTCAGCAGGTAGGCTGCTAAATTTCACCCAATTCAGATAAGAGTGAAAACTGACCATTTATACCTACATTTGGTTTCCTATCTTTTAACCTGTTACTGTTCCATGAGGTCAAGTATCAGAGGGGTAGAGCCATGTTAGGCTGGATCTGTAAAAGCAGCAAAGAGTCCTGTGGCACCTTATAGACTAACAGACATATTGGAGCATGAGCTTTAGTGGGTGAATACTTCATCGGATGCATGTCCGACATGCACGCATCTGACAAGTGGGTATTCACCCAAGAAAGCTTATGCTCCAGTATGTCCGTTAGTCTATAAGGTGCCACAGGGCTCTTTGCTGCTGCTCCACGAGAGGACCTTTCCTCTTCTCCCGTGGCTGATTACTTTGCTTAAGAACCTTTGATGTGGGATCTTGACAAAGTCTTTTGGAAAATCCAAGGACACTGTTTCAACTGCATCACCCTTATTCACATGCTTGTTGACACCCTCAAAGAATTCTAATAGAATTCTATTAGAATCTTCCAGTATATCTCTGCTTTTGATACTGAAGACCTTTCTCCCCTTCTTAGCGTTTTATCCTCACTGAGATTAGCGATATTGTCCTATCCTGATTCTTCTTCTGCCTCCTGTCCTTCAGAATCTTTCAGTGGGACTTCCTTCTCTTTCTCACTCTGTAGGGTTCCCCAGGGTCCTTGGCCCTCTGCTCTTCTTACTTTAGAACCTATCTTGGAGTGGGAAGGAAAGAGGGCATGCCACATCAGCTCTCACAGTATCAGCTATCCTCTCTATATTGATGACTCATCAATCTATCTGTTCACCATAACCTGTCTCTATGACATGTCCTCTTGGATGTCATGTCATCATTTTAGTCTTAATATGTCCAGAGCAGAACTCTTTATCTTTCCTCACAAATGTTCTCTCTCTAACTCCTTCACTATTTTTGTTAACAATGGTACCATCCTCTCCATCACTCGGGCTCACAGCCTCAGGGTTATTTTTGACTCCACTCAAATGGCATAAGTGAGGAACCGATTAGCAATATTATTTTTACCTCATTTAAATCCTTTCTTGTCTTCCGTTAGCAGCAATCTCCCCATTCTTCCTCCCGCCAAGAAGATAAGCAGACAACCTCTCTGAGTCTTCTTGCTCACAGATTGGCTATAAACATTCACTCATTTCCCCTTTGTTAAAGTGATATAATAAGAGTGATAATCTTTCTAGCTATTTTGCTGCATAAAGCAAGTCCAACAGAGTTTCAGCTCATGTGACTTTATAGAATGTACTTTACTCAGGGTATGGCTACACTCGAAACTTCAAAGCGCTGCCATGGGAGCGCTGCCGCGGCAGCGCTTTGAAGTGTGAGTGTGGTCGCAGCTGCACGTACTCCACCTCCTCATGGGAATTAGCTTGCAGTGCTGGGAGCCACGCTTCCAGTGCAGCGGCACTGTTTACACTGGTGCTTTACAGCGCTGTATCTTGTGTTTTTTTCACACCCCTGAGCGAGAAAGTTGCAGCCCTGTAAAGCGCTAGTGTAGCCAAGGCCTTATAGTAAAAGGAGCAAAGAGTCCTGTGGCACCTTATAGACTAACAGACGTATTGGAGCATGAGCTTTTGTGGGTGAATACCCACTTTGCTGCTTTTACAGATCCAGACTAACACTGCTAACCCTCTGATACTTTACTTATAGCATGGAAGATACTCTATATGAAACTGCCAGGCTATTTCATTAAGAACAGATTCTTTCAGGAATGAAAATGCCTACCATCATCATCTCATATAAGAACAATTAGCCTCCTGAGAGTCTGACTGATACATCTGCCTTTTCCTTAGACATTTTGTACAGTAACTGTACATACATTTTCTTCATATTACTGCAAGGAGTTTTTCTCTGACGTTAAAGTTACCTCTTTTTGCTTAACTGAATCCTTCTTGTTCCTTGATCTTCAACAGTTATCTTTCATCAATACTCTCCTTATTGTGTCAGTGTGGTTGGTCTTTATGACCTTTTTACACTCTTCCTACTTCCAAGTGACATGGTTTTTAATCCAGTGATGTGATGTAATTGATTCTCCAGCAGCTCTGCTCTGTATGCTAAAGATTCAATAAAGAAGGCAAGGATTGTCCCCTAACTCTCTTTACTAAAGATATGGCCTTTTAATCTTCAGTGAAAACTAACTGCATAGGGGATTACTTTTTGACCCATCTAATGGCTCACACTTGTGAATGTGATTATGCTCTGAAGCATGATTGTACCGTAACAGTGATGGACACCTGGGGTGAAATCCTGGCCCCATTGAAATCAATGGGAAAAGTCCCATTTACTTCAACTGCACCAGGATTTCAGCCCAGCACTGTAACTACTACGCAGATATTAGCCTTAGAATGTCAATGGTTATAATCTAAGACTCATGAGGAAAGGTCAAAGTCTTGAAAACTTTGTATGGGTGCAGTAGTCTGCTCACACGATCACAAACCAGGATTGTCTAGTGCTTAGGACAGGGAACCTACAGTTAGTGGACTGTCCTCTCTAACGTCATCCCATGGTGCATTCAGGATGGGCAGTGTCAACTAGTGCCAAGCCGCTAGGAGGGCAGAAGAGGTGGGGCAGCATAGAGTTTGTACAGAGGCACGATCTCTGCCTGATGTCCTTGTATGTCCAGCAGATCCCCTGAGATCCATGAGTTTGCAGGACTAAACCACCTGCTTTTGCCATGGTTCAATTATCACCTCCACCCACCCCACTGGAAGAATTTTGAAGTGACCCTCCATTGGTTTTCCCGAGGGACAGGAATAATTATGAAGATTGTCTACAATAATAGAATATTCTGAAAATAAATTTACGTGTTTGTTTTTCCACACATCCACCTCTGTTCAATACAGAAGGGTAAATGTACAGAAAAATGTTATGTACAAAGGGAAGAATGAGTCTCCAAGGAATCATTTTCACAGGAAAATCAATAGTAACATCTGACATCAAAACACTTGAGTCTTGCCAAGCCTTTTACAAAGGTGTGAATTGCTAATCTAACTTCAGTGCAGGACTGGATGTTTTGACAACGATTTGAAAAAAAGCAAAAGATGCTTTACGAAGAAGAGGAACAAATGAGGTTTGCTACCACATGCAGTAACCTCAAACTAAAGGTATGTCAGTTCGAAGAGACTCGCGCTAGCTTTCAGATAGCTGGGGTGCTACAAATAGAATGTAACGGGGGAAGCCTGAGCATTGGGAGGGGCTAGCCACCCCAAGTGTGTACCCATCAGAGAGTAAGTATGGACTTGTGGCCCAGTGGCAGCTAGCATCTCCTACCGCTTGTACTGTACTGCCATTGCTATATTCTATTTGTAGTGCACTAGCTTAATGGGAGCTAGCGTGGTTATGTCTCTTTGACATGGGCATCATACACCCAGCATGAAGTGTAGACATACCCTATAAGACAACAAAGAAATCTCCATCTCTCACAATCTTTTTTTAATCCTCTGCCTCCATGTAAAAAAAAAAAATGACTTCCAGAACAATAATGGTGTTTACAATGCTGTACCATTCCTTACATTGTGGATATATACCAAATATTTCAAATACTATTTCTATTAAGGATAAACACAAATGTTAACAGTACAAGTTGTTTTCTTACATAAGTAGAAAAAGAGAAGGTGTCAAATATACAAGAAAAGGGAATATAATGGAGCTGGGTGTGACAAATCTAAATATACAGCTGTTAATGTTATTTAACGTATTATTTGTGTTCACTATCTGCAAATGAAGTACATTGCCAAGATCACATTATACTCATATCATTGGTAATCTGTCACACAACAAACAATTGTGTTGCAGCAATTTCTGAGGCTGCATTTTCAAGAACAGATTTTATATTTGGGCTCTCAGTTTTCCATTTGCAATAATTTATGCTAATATAACTGAATTTGGGCTTCCAACTGAACCTACAGATCAGGTACTTGGACATCTGCAGTTTTGTTATTGGTTGATGCAGATATAAATGTTGGGTCTGAGTACACTTAAAGTATAATATTGTAATTAATGAAGGAAGTTGTTGTTTTGATCAATTTAAATTGGCTACAGCAATGTTCTGTTTCACATTTTGCAAAATGGCAAAAAGGAAGGACCATTCAGTGGGGTCAATTGCTTTCACCAGTTCTACGCACATAAGAATCTGCTTTCATATTCCAATGATTATTTCTCCGGGTTATAGAATAACAGAGAGACTGCTGTTGATCTTTCATGATCCTCATTACTGAAGGGATAAGGACTAATACTGAATAATCTAGCTGATTGTATTTTTGTGACATTGGTTAAATGATCATTGCAGCCTAGCTGCAAGGATATTGTGCTAATATTTTAATGTCCAGATCAAAGGATTTGGGGAAGATGCTTGCGGTGAATACACAAGTAATAATAACTAAAAATGGCTTGCAAAGTTCCTGAGAATGTTGCTTGTATATTTCCACCAGTAGGTCATCAGGCCTAGAGCTTTTCTTGGGCATAGTGCTGTTACAGACCTGGTCTACACTACGCGTTTAAATCGATTTAAAGAGCGTTAAATCGATTTAACGCTGTACCCGTCCACACTACAACGCCCTTTATATTGCTATAAAGGGCTCTTTAAATCAATTTCTGTACTCCTCCCCGACAAGAGGAGTAGCGCTAAATTCGATATTAACATATCGGATTACGGTTAGTGTGGACGAAAATCG
>NC_133776.1:96439637-96470289 GCF_003597395.2 Chelonoidis abingdonii | reverse complement strand
GGAAGAGCTACCCACAATGCAACGCTTCAGAAATCGACGTTCGCCTCGGACCATGGACGCACAACGCTGAATTACTGTGCCTAGTGTGGCCGCATGAAATTGAATTTATAATATCAGTTTTATAAAACCGATTTTAGCTAATTCGATATTATCCCGTAGTGTAGACGTGGCCACAGAAGCCTCCGCCTAGGAGGATTTGATATGCCAGTGATGGTGGAACGTATGTTTATCTTGATTGTTACTGTAAATTTGAATGGATTGTTGCAGTATTTTATAGTATCAAAATATGTTTTGTTAATTTCTATGGGGTTAATTTCTATGGGGTTATATTTGGTTGCAGCATCATTCAGTGATATGTCAGGTACTGTACAGTATGTACACTTTTGTGCTGCCTGAGAAGTCTTGGTAAGAGTCCCCAGTTTTGTCTGCCCACTTATAACCTGGGCTTTGGGCAGGTAGATTTGGTTCTTTTGGAAACCAATTTCTAAGTTAGGTTGGTAAAGGAGTGTCCTACCCCTTTGAAAGATAACCTGGGATTCTCAACAAAAACAGCCTGGATGCAGTTAAGATGGCTTCTGGGTCTGTGCAAGGGCTGGCCTATTTCAACAGGAACAGGAGGGAGGGGGAAGAAGCCATCCAGGTTGCAAGGGTTGGTGATCTCTCTCCTGCTCTGGAAGACTAACTTGACCAGGTGCAGAGCTTTTAGTCTTGGACACTGCTATTCCAAGTTCTCCTTCCCTGAGGGTTCATTAAAGGAGACATAATTATTTTGATTACCTTGTTTTGGTTTCTTATTGCACCAGTATGTGAACATGAATTTACTGATGCCCAACTGGCAAAAGTAAGGTAGGGTTCAACTGCAGTGCCACGCTTAGCCACAGGGACAACTCACACTTTTGCAAGGTGTTCCTGGGATTTTTTGACAGATTTTTTTTTTTTAAAGTTTCCAAAAGTTAGGCGCCTAAATCTATATTCTGGCACCTAAGTAAGTTGCCTGATTTTCAAAAGCACTAAGAACTAAGCAGCCCACATTTTAAAATCTTGGCCTTTGTGTTTTCTGGTGTTTGAGGAAAGATGGAAGGGGAACAAGCCTAACCTGAAAAAGGTTGAGGGTTTGGGGTGATTCTATACTACTCTATAGTTGAGGTGTGCTCCAGTGGCACAATCAGTTAGTCCATGAACATATAAAGCTGTACTGGGTGGAGCAATGCCAAGGCTGTGAGTGTAAGTCTCTCCTGGAACACAAGATTTTAATTCAGAGAATTAGCATGACCTGTAATGCAGGTGGTCAGAATAGATGATCACCGTGGTCCTTTCTGGTCTTATGCTATGAATATATTACTTTTTTTTTAAATGCTGTATACAAGATTAAGTTATTCCAGATCATCACTTTGAAAACTTCCCTTCTAATCTCACAATTGGTGTCAGATAGTTTTGTTGAAAATATAGTTTGATTTGAGAATGAAGGGAATTATTAAAGTGAGACCTTTCATAAGTAAGCGATTATAGAATTCAAGCTGATCTTGTGAAAAGGGGATGCTAAATCTAATTTTCATTAGGACAAGAGAAAGTGTGACCCCAATATATATGATACTATCTTGAAATTCTGTGGGAATTAAAAATCTATTAAAGTGAAAGTCACTAACAGAGTAGCATGCGTGTTGTTTAATTAAAGGATTAATAAGTCACTTTAAAGGTTTGATGCATGTGTTTATAGACTTATAGTTTTCTGATTCTTCACCTGACTATTATGAAAGAGCAATCTAGATCCTGGTTTCTGGGACAGTTTCGATTATTCAGATATGTTTAACCATTACAATATTGC
The DNA here is from genome assembly GCF_003597395.2 of Chelonoidis abingdonii. Taxonomy (NCBI): domain Eukaryota; kingdom Metazoa; phylum Chordata; order Testudines; family Testudinidae; genus Chelonoidis; species Chelonoidis abingdonii. The sequence continues at coordinate 96,468,464 of NC_133776.1, read as the reverse complement.
TTAAAAATGCACCAGCACAATGTAACAGGGAAAAGATTTCCTGCAAAGGGCATTAGGAGTGATTGTAGATTACCTGGGTCTGCCTTAAACATTGTTGGTCCTAAACAAATCTATAGCTACCCCTTATGGCATCATATATGCTAATTCTATATTAGAGTAAAATATATAACCTATTCTAGAACATAATGAAGTGTATGGGAGAAATTGACACTCTGAAGCCAAATATGTTTTTCCTCATTTTTCCATATTACCTTTCATTTTAATATTGTAATGTAGTGAGTACACTACAAGACAAACTGTCTTTGGATGGCCTCTTGTGGTAAAACTCAACTATTGCATTTAAAATCTGGATGGATTTTATGGACGTATTCTATTGATCCACCTTCCAAACCCTCATGTGTGGTTTGTAAAGTTACAGAAAATAAATGTTCATATAAAGTGGCTTTTGAAAACCACAAAAACATGGAAGGGTCAAAACATCTACAGCATAAATGTACATGTATGAGCATGTAACTCAAATGTCAAGAACCGTGTTTTTGAAGATGGGATTGTGTCGAGATAAGAATGTTAAATGTAGTTAAAAATATAACTGAAATCAGGACTAAAAGCACCCTATATAGTTTGATTGATTCTTTTGTTCTTTTCTTACTTTATATTCTCTATCTACAGCCACAATACAAGATCACAACTTCGTTTCCTGCAACAATTTAGTGCAGAAGTGCAAATCTTCCTGATTCTATCTGCTTTTAATAAGGAGTGAAATGTGACAACTTGTCTGTGATGGGTGCAATGCACTGAACCTCAAAAGTAGCATCCTATAAACCCCAATATTCATCATTTGTATATGGCTGTGATAGTTCATACAAAGCATGCCATGTAAGATACCATATGCTGAAACTCATTGTTCTGTCAAAATATGTATCTCCTTAGTGTGTATGGGTTGGTCTACACTATATCGATCTAAGATACGCAACTTCAGCTACGTGAATAGCGTAGCTGAAGTTGAAGTATCTTAGATCGATTTACCTCGGGTCCTCACGGCGCGGGATCAACATCCGCGGCTCCCTGTGTCAACTCCACTACCGCCGCTCGCTCCGGTGGAGTTCCGGAGTCGACGGGAGCGCATTCGGGGATCAATTTATTGCGTCTAGATGCGACACGATATATCGAGCCCCGAAAATTCAATCACTACCCGCCTGGACATACCCTATGAAGTTATGAGATTTTTCTATCTGTTACTGAAATATGTTATGAATTTGGAAGATGCCTAGCTCTCCAGTGACAACAAAGATGGTGACCCACATCCAAATGGGCATTAAGCGACCATCACGAGCCACTGACCAGCAGGGGAATTGTAAACAAAAGATTTACAATTCTGTGAGAGATCGTTGTGCAAGCACCACACAATGAGAATTGCTCAGTTCTATGATTCAGTTGCACAAACACCACACAATGAGGATTGCTCAACTTGGTGACACAAAAAGGCCCACCAGGACGTGTTTGGGCCAGTACCTGGAACATGAATTGAGAGTGTAAAATAAGAGATAGTGGCATCATGAGACCACCTCTTTTCTCCCCAACCTATGCTGAAGGCAATGCGAGTGCTGGGAAGACAGACTTTGAACTGAGGAGATTGTTCCCAGGCTGAGAAGGAAATTCAGGAACGATAACGTGCCTGCAACATCCAGTGGGGTGAGAAAAGCAGTTTGATTCAAATCTTGTTTAGTCTAATAGAGTTTAGTATTTAGACTGTAGTTTTATTTTTTATTTTCTTAGGCAAAGAAGTCAAAGATAGTTACCTATCACTTATAATAACTTAAAATCCATCTTTCTGTAGTTAATGAACTTTATTTTAATGTTTTATCTTTATCAGTGAGTTTGTCTGACGTGCTTGGGGAATCTGTTCAGATTACATGGGTTGGTGCATGTCCACTATCCTTTGACAAAAGTGGTGAACTAACTAATAAGCTTACATTGTTGGAAAGAAGGTCTTGAGCAGTGTAAAACAATACATTTCTGGGGTGCAAGGCTGGGGGTTGGGGATATTTATTTGTGTCTCCCTCTTTATAGTTCATGAATAGTTTCGAGAGCACTCATGCAATTTAGTGGGATGTGTCTCTGTATGCAGGTGGCTGAGCGAAAACAGGACCTGGAGGTGTTTTCTCTTGTCACTAGCAAAGCATGGTGATAGCCTAGGCTGGAGAGTTAAAGAGGCATAGCAGTCCCACAGTTGCAGGCTGTAACCCGGGAATGCCTGTCACAGATGGAGTTTACTCTCCACAATGTCCCTGCAATAGCTGAATTGGGCCAACTGGGCCCAATCAGCCAATTAGGCTGCAATTTGGGAGAATTAGGCCTTGGTGGGGGAGACCTTACTTAGGGGAATCTCACCTATGTGGGAACAGGTGGGGTTTATATAAACACAGGACACTGGAAGCTATAGGGAGGTAGTCTGCGGTCACTCCCTGAGAGAAGGGAGGTGTTTTGGAGGACTATAAAGACAAGTAGCCCATGGTTACTCCCTGGGAGAAGGGGGTTGAGAGGCTGGCAAACCCAGAGAAATGAGGAGGCCCAGTAGTTAAGGAAGAGGCTCAGGGAAAGACAGCAAGGTGCAGGAGGGAATCACACCGGGGCTGCTGTTTAGAGGGGTTCCTGAGCTAGAACCCAGGTACAGGGCAGACCTGGGTTCCCCTACCAGCCACTGAAAGAGTGGCAGCTGGGGCAGTGAAATGGGAGGACTGCCTCAAACCACTTATGAGCGGGGACTTTGATACACATCCCCGGAAGGGAAAACCACACAGTGACCTGTCCGGAGGACTTAGTCATGAAGCAGACGAGGCTGCAGTTCCTGGAACTGGGGAGAAAAAAACAGAGTTAAACTGTAGGAAGGGGCATTGGCCATGCAGAGCTAATCCCCAGAATGACCAGGAGGAGGTGCCATCTTGTGGTGAGTAGATCACATTGTCGTATTTAGTTGCAGTGTAATTCTCATCACGGTTATGGGGGGAGTGGTGTATCGTTGCTATGAAGACTACCTGAGGAATTGATTTCTCCTGGCAAGAAATGTAAACTTTACTTGTTGATGGTAAATGCTACACTACTATGTGAACTATTTTCATTTCCATATCATCACTGTCATTTAGTTAATGAATAATAAACATTCAATTAAAAATTAACTGAATAATAAACTCAAAGTTTACATTTTAATGCAGAAACACTAGCTATTAGTATAGAGAGGGTTCCAGTTTGTGACAGCAAACTGCTGCTTGCTGCTGATATAACACGTAGGCTTAATGTACTAATGATCCAAGAGATGGAAGGAACCAGCAAAATGGTATATGATATTTTTTAAATTAAATTTTATACTTATCACCAACTTTCCAAAAAGTAAATCAGGGTTAATGAATCAACAGACAAGTATATTAAAATTGTTTGATAAGGAAATAACTATTAAGACCCATTATTCTAACACATGGAGAACAAATAGAAAGACAGGAACACAGCTGGACAATTATTTCATAAGGGAACAGCATGACAGAATGTTTTTTTAACAGGATAATTGAGTAGCCTTGAGATTAGACAACAGTCAAGGTATTTTCAAGGGTATTTTTTAAAAAGATAACGTTTCCATAAATTGCAGAAGTCAGTCTTGTGAATCTTAGACTCATACTGTCAGTTCCTTTACTCAGTTTCAGAAAGAGACATCTCTTGAATTGCAGCTGCAAAGTGAACAGAAGTGGCTTTAAATCCAAAAGGATTTCCTAAAAAGCCACCTGGATCAGGAAGACAAAGCGCACCGAAGAAGATAGAAAACGTTGGTGGGAAGCAATGTTTATACAACAAAAGGATTTGTGGCAAAATAAAGCCTAGCCAATGCATACCAATCCCCAGCTTCTTGTAGGAGTAATTGTATGAAATGGGTGAGAAGTAGAAGTGGAGCTGTGCACATGAGAAACAATGAGTTTTTCAATTAAAGAGTACCTAGAACAATCATTACCCATGTGTCAAATAGTGTATGTAGGATTTTTGTTTTCGATATTGTTGGTTAGATTAACTCTAGCAACTTTCCTTTGCGCTTTTTGTGCTTACACTAGGATTTTGTCAGATACTGTATCAAAAGGTTTTAAGTTACCTGGCTGGAGGATAAAATTGAACAGACGTGGATGGAATGCTCTGATTTGGTGCATACAGAGCAACATTTGGAAATCATCTCTGCTTGAGTCTAGTGCCTCCCTGCGGATACTTGGAGATATTTTGGACCCTGTATCTTCCTGTCCATAAGGTTGTGCTACTAGCATGTAATACTGTTGCATGTCCAGGTACTATTGGATAATCATGTCTAAGTGTCTAAGAAGGCTACTTCCCTCCCCCACATTTTTATATGGCCTGGAAACTGGTGGCTTTGTTGCTATAATATAGCCTTAAATTACTACAAAAGACTATATTTGGGACCACATTTCAAATAAACAAAGCATCTGAAATTGGTGCAGAATATAGCAGGTCTCATATCACTTGCTGTATCTTTTCATAGTTGTGGTCAGCAGAAGCACTCCAACTGGAGTCCCCTTAGTATGAAAGAGGGAGCTGCTGGAAGGGATCCTCCTATGAAGAACCCTCAGTTTTGGGACCTGCTATCCACATTGGTCCAAAAATTGCCTAAAGGTGTTGATTTTCAGGGAACATTGCAAAGCTAATCTTTTTACCCAGGGAGCAATGTGATGAGGGCTGGCATTTGTGACTGGGGCAGGGTCTCGTTGTCATTTGGTTTCATGAGGAGAAACTCCTGGTTTTCTTTCTTTGCATTGCATTTTTAACCATGTCAAAGATGACCAAAGCTCTGGATGGGCATTTTTAAAATGAGTTATAAATGTACATAAACAAAAAGCCTGAGATGTCTCATAGTTTTGGATGAGAATGCCACACTTAGGTCTGAGACACTCCGTTTATTAATTCAAACCTGGTTTTAACCACAAGCATTCCTTGTGATTACAATTCTTATTAAAGTAAGAAATGACAGAGAAAAAAGCAGTGGTCTGTTACCTTCTCCTGGAGCATAGGTGGGTCATGATGGAGCTTCATAGGAGAAATCCAACTGCCTCTTACAACCTTCCACATCTTATACACATCCAAATTAGATATTCATTCGCGCTTTTCCAATCACCATTATGTAACTCATACAAGACGTGTGAATTTTGAATGACAATTTTTGCTGTCTTTGCTATATTCACATTAATATTTCTTTTTGATTGGTTTATTACCACTGCTTAGGCACTCATACATATTTTGGCAGGGTCACTTTGACCTGTTTCTCTGCATAGGAAGTTTGTGCCTGTTTTTCTCTAATTGCATCTTGAGATCACATTTTATGTATCTGTTGTCTGCCAGTAACTCCATTCCATGTAATATTCTCCCACTTAGGCACATACAGCACCTATAAACAAGTTTACTTAATAACAAGGTCACTAAGGCAACATTTCACTCAAACTAGACCAAAGCCAGCCTTACTGTCCAAACTTAGGCATTAGACACAATCCTTTAAAAATAAATTGTCTGTGCCAGGCAATAGATCAACCCGAGCAAGAAGAAAAAGGCGTTGGGGGCTATGGCTGTCCCTCAGACAAAAAAGACAGTGTTGTGCCCATCAACTGAGGGAAGGAGTACATCACATCTCAGACAGGATTTAAACCCCAGGTTTAAGAGTTCACTATAGCAGTTAGCATGAGGCCCTACTGTACAGGGTGTGTGGGGGATGTGGTTTTTTTGGGGTGGGGTTTGTTTTTGTTTTTTGAAGGAACATCCAGATTAAAGTGAGTGGTTTTTCTTTTGTTTGTTTGTTTTTTTTTGTTCTTCCTCACCGCAAAACTAGAGCAGAAGATATGTTTGAAGCTTGGAGAAAATAGCACATTGGACACTCGCTGCGTTCCATGTTGTTGCCAAAGCCACTAAGAAGGAACTGAGAGAGAGTCATGGCCACCTTACCCTTCGTGCCTTTGCATTGGAGCATGAATCAGCATAAGACACGTGTGCAACCCCCATGGCTACTGTTGTTGTTTTTTTAAATCTGATATTGCGTGCATGAGATAAGTGCACGTCGACAGTGGGTTCTACTCTGGCCTTTATGGGAAGAACCCACAGTATTTTCTAAACCTAAATCTATTTACATGTCATTTTCCATGTACTGGTCCTTTTGTTAAGTTTTCCTGGAAGAGAATGATCATTACCATGAACTTTATTTCTCTATTTCTAATTTTACAAATATTTTTTATATTTGAGATACTATTGAATAGTTCTGCTTTAGGTGAGAGATAGTAACTTGTCCGCTGGACAAACACTTTAAAATTCAACTATCAACATTGGCTTTTCAGAATGACAACAGAGAGGGTAATATTACATCTTCCATCTTTACCCTGGATCCATGAAAAAGTCTCTTCATACAGACCACAGTGTAAGAATGTTGGGAAAGGTGCAGAGTCTGAAGATAAATAGCATTTTAGCTCATCCCCAACCTAGGGCAAGGTTAAAGAGAAACTTTTCTCACAGACTTTACATACTAAAGAACTCCTTTTGAGATTACACTACTGAACAAGAATTACTTTAGAGGTTCCTTAAAACAGGTGTCTTTTATATCATTCCTGCTGACGAGAACAAGGTAGTCCAAATGTACTGTGCCAGAAAATAATATAGAACTTATTCCTAAAAGGCGTGGGAACCCTCCTATGAGCACTGTCAGATCCACAGATTAAGCCCATAATCTGGAATAGGTAGATGAGTTGGAAAACTGCCAAAGGCTATGGAAGAATTCAGAAAGCAAAGGGGTCCTATAGTGTATTTTAATTAATTAAATATTACCATTTCTTTAGTCTGTGGATATATTTTACTTAAAACATTGCACACAATATACTTCACCTACAGAAGTCAAGGGAGGAGCACTTTACACAACTATTGTAAAAGATCTATTTTGATAGTCCCTAGCCATTTTAATGGGTATGTTTCAGAAGGGTCAATAAACAGCAGTCTTCTTTTAAAAGGTGGTTTTGATAAAGTGCTAATCTATGGTGACCACTACATTTTAAAAAAATGACAAAGTAGAGACAGTTCAAAGAGAGCAACAAAAATGTTTATTTGGACAAATAAGATCCATGAGGGAAGGCTAAGAGATGTCATCTGAAGAAAACAAGACTAAAATAACTGTTGGGTTTATAAAAAGGGTAGGGATTACATATTTTCACTAGTTAATGGTAACAGAATAAGAAGTGATGAATTTTAGTGTGTTAGGGAAGAAGATAAATAATATGGCAAGGTTCCAGCTCAAGGAATGTTGTGAAATTCTCATTTTTGGGTGATGGTCAGAGCCAAATTGTACATTTATTTATTCTGCATTCTTTAGAAACAATAAAATCAATACCTCCATGGTAAAGAGAGACTAATAAATTATGGCTAGCAGGGTCAGCATTGTTCTAAATCTGGGTGTCAAACCCCTAGCTCAACCTAGCCTACTTGAGGTATTTACATGGCCTATGTGACACAAACAGCTTATACAGAATCTAAATGAGTTTTTAAAATTGGTTTCTAGCTTCATGAACCAAGTGTAACCAAATACACTTTTCTTTGAGTTCATAGCCTGAAACAATGAATCAGAGATGTGAACTCAGAGGAAGGAATTATTAAGCATTGGCAATGCAATAGGTTCTACATAAGAGACCATCCCTCCCACAGTTACAAACCATTTGTTTATGAAACCAGCTATTTTGGAGTCAATAATTGTGTTTCCCTCTGTGCTCTAGAATCAGACAGTTTGGGATCCAAATGGCTGTCTCTGTCCTTTCTTATAAGGAACATGAGTATCTGTCAACGAGGCATGTGTAATCATTTTTATGGTGTGATTCAGATTAAGACACATTTGTTTAACAGGATTCTGCAGGGCAGAAACACAAACTGTGTTAAACTAAACCATAGCTGACAGCTGCTTTCAAAAATCATTGTGACTAACATGGTTTGGGTTTGTTTGTTTTTTTTAAAAATACAAGGTGGCCTAAAAGACACAGGAAAGCTTTGATGTGATTTCTATATTAAATTCTTCTTTCCTTTGTGCTTGCACTTGGCACCAGAAGAATCTCTGAAAAGATTACCTACATTTATCTCCTCTTGTTTGCTTCACACGTCCTTTAAGTAATTGTTTGATTATATCAAGTCTTCCTTTGCTGCTAGCACTTGTTCCCCCTTAGACTGCAATCAGTGAGAATCCCTCTCCCAAGTCTTTCAGAAATAAAAATTTTATTAAGATATTTAAAAAAAAGTGAACGGTACAGAGTTTAAGCATAGAAATTTCTGGTTATCAGGGAATAACATACAGATTATCGAGTGTGCAAAGTTTGGTTTAAGATCCATTGGCATAAGGAATACATAATCTGCAATATCCCCGATTGGAGGTAAAAGGTTGATGGGTCAAAGTACAGACACTGATATATGAGGGTATGAAGTTCATAAAGTGGCTATGTTTGAGTGTGGAGTATAATGAGTGGCTATGATGATGAGGATGGCCCTCATTTGATGATGACCCTCATTTGGTGAGTTTTAATGTTCAGGGAGTTTATGATTCCAGTTCATATGATCCAACGGAGAAAGTCTCTTGGTCCCTTTCTCGTAGTCCAAGAACGATGTCCCTCTGGCTCATGTCTCCTGGTACTGTCGGTGGCTGGTGATGTGCTCGATGTAGATGTCCCTGGACCATCAGATGGTGTCTGAGACAATAAGGCGCTGCAACACACGCTTGTTGCACGGGTCCCAGGCGCCCAGGGCTCTGACGATCAGGAAGTCCAACTGCACCTCGTAATCCTTCACTCTCAGGGTGTTGGCCAGGGGCGTACGTTTCCAGCTCACGAGCTTGGGCTTCGTGAAATGCCGGGGTCCTGTTCTCACAGGAGACCATGACGTCAATGAGGATGATCTTTTTCTTGGTCTCGTCGGTGACGACGATGTCAGGTCATAGCTGGCTGTCGGTACCAGGGAGGGCGCAGTTCATGGAGATCTCCCCCAGGCAAAGTGCAATGGCTTTCATGAGGCAGTTCTGAATGGCGTTGTGGAGTAGCTGGCAGGCTCTGGAGTGGGGTTTGCAGCTGCACAGGACATGGGGCAGGGTCTCGTTGGAGTAGCCGCACTTCCTGCAACTTCCTAATACCTGTGATAGGATGTCCTTGCACCTAAAGGCTTATACCAGGGGTGGTCAATTTGTGGCTCTGGAGCCACATGTGGCTCTTCAGAAGTTAATATGCATCGCCTTGTATGGGCATTGTTTAATATTAACCACCATCCCCTGCCTGCATGCTACACAGTATATATATACACAGAAATTTGTAAACACTCATGGAAGTGTTGTGTTCAAGAATGGGCTGGTTAAGATGAGACAATGGGTGAAATCCTGGACCTACAATGTAACAAGACTATCACAGTGCTTACACACATGCAACCTTACTGTTGGCATTTCCTAACTTTTGAGTGCTTTAAATTGTAATCTTAATGTGCTTTTACTGTTGTTTTATATAATCTATTTATCGTTCACCTATATTGCTATGTTATCTGGAGGCTAATATTAATAGCTCTGATTTAATAATCCTTAAAAGCCTATTTTTTTAAATACTAGATCCTTGTTACTATGATGGCCAAATTGCAAGCAAGCGCCTTGCCCAACCTGCTCTAAAACTAAGCCCAGAAGCTATGAATTGCTGAAAAAACCAAATTATTCCCTCTCTGGCTGCTGGTTCTCCCTTCTCCCCTGGATATCTGTGTATGGAGTGTCTCATTTAATATTTATAAATCAAATTTCAGGCCCTATTGTGCATGCAGATCCAGAGTACAGTAGCACCTCAGTTACAAACACTCGGGAATGGAGGTTGTTCATAACTAACTCTGAATAAAACATTAGGGTTGTTCTTTCAAAAGTTTTCAATTGAACATTGGCTTAACACAGCTTTGAAACTTTACTATACAGAATGAAAATGTTGCTTTTAATCATCTTAATTTAAATGAAAAAGACACAGAAAGTTTCCTTAGTCAAAAAAAATTAAATTTTCTCTTTCGTTAGTAGCTTACATTTAACACAGTGCTGTAGTGTATATCCCCCTTTTTTTTTGGTCTCTGCTGCCTGATTCTGTACTTTCAGTTCTAAATTAGGTGTGTGGTTGACAGATCAGTTCGAAACTCTGGTGTTCATAACTCTGAGGTTCTATTGTACATAATTTAAACAGCACACCCTACGCTTTTAAATAAATCCTACAGCTTGTAGGAGGTAAAAAAAATCAGATATAGCAGTAAGACAAGAAAAGACAGTATTTCTGTAACTCTCAAAGGAAGCAACTGAATCAAAAGGAACATTTGCAAAACATGAGATTTGTGTACTATCAAGACTGATTGTCTTGATGTAGGATTACTGAACAGCACCAAGAACATATACCATAACTTACAAAGATTCCTCCAGACATCTGTGTCCAGTCAAGCTCTGTGGAAGCAATAGATATCATTTCACTGTATGCCTACATTTTTACATACTACTTTGGGATGCAGTTTGTATTAAACATATGTATTGGTTGTATTGCATGGTGTTTTCAACTAATGTCCAAGCAAAAAGAGAGTGGAAATTACTTAATACCACTAACACTTTGTTCCACAACAATGCCACCTGTATGTACCCTGAAAAATCTCTTGCAGATTAGATCTGCCGAACATTTAACACATCCCAGAAGGGGAAACAGCTAATGAGAAATGGCAGAGACCAGACTCAAGGTACCCCTCCATTCACCCTCAGCATGAGGAACTGAGATGGGGTCAGACCCCCACCAGGAGTAAAGGGCCTTCTTACCAGCACCTGCAAGGTTTTAATTCAGGCCAAACAGGAAGTGCGAAACCCTTTATTAGTCAAGGCGTCTGAGGTGCTGCAAAGGGCCGTCTCCTAGCCCCGGGCTCCCCGGCACAGAAAACTCCGCTTCACCAGCCGTGCGGCTCCACAGGCTGCATCCCAGTGAAGCCTCCTTTCTCAGCCGGCGTCTCCCACAGGCCGTCCCCTCCCCCCGGGCCGCCGCATCCCCATCCGCCCGCCCCACCCTTCCCCCCTGCGCCCCACCGTCACCTCTCTGGACAAGGCCTGCCCCCTTCCGTCCCCTCCACGAGCCCTACTATCCCCCCCGCCCCTATCCTTGGAGGCAAGGCCTCCCCGGAGCGTAGGGCCGGTCACCGAGCCAAAGGGCTCCTTTGAAAGCCATGGTAACCCGCGCCTTGCCGGGTCACAGGGCCTCCTCCACGGGCGTTCCCATTGGTCGCGCGCACGTGAATGGCGTGCTGCCATTGGATGGCGATGCAGTCGCTCAGAAAGCGGCCGGGCCGCCGTAGCGCCGTGAGGTTAGGTTGCGTGCCGCCGCTAGCGCGGCTGTATGTGTGTGAGGGCGGGGTGCAGCCGGCTGGCCGTTAGGTGGCCGCGAGCGGGGTGTGCTCGCGCGAGTTAATTCCCCGCCCCTCCTCCCCCCGTCGGAGCCCGTCACGTGATGCGGGTTTAATGTTTACATTCTAAGCGGGCGGCCCTCTCCCCTCTTCCCCGCGCGCCGCCGGGTGGTGACCGTTTCGCTTTCATTTCCGGGCAGCCGCGAGCGCGGAACGGAGCCGACGAGCCCCCGCCCCCACCCGTCCGGTTACGGAACGAACCGAGGCTCCCCTCCCCGCGACAGAGAGAGAGGCGGTGCCGGGCCTGGGCATCCCGCACCGAGCCGCCGCGGCACAACATGGAGGAGCTGGTGGTGGAGGTGCGGGGCTCCAATGGGGCCTTCTACAAGGTACCACGCGCCCGCGCCGGGCCTCGGGGGAGGGGGCGCGGGGGGGCCTTGGGCAGGAGGCGGTGGCTCCTCCCGCCTATGAGGGAAGGAGAGAGGCCTGGGCTAGACGGCGGCCTGGGAAATCCGGTTCCTCCCGCCCCGTACCTGAGGGGAGGGAGCGGAGCGGGGCGGGGGACGAATGAGGGAGGCCGCCTTGGACAGAGGGAGCTCGGGGGCCCGGAGACTTCGGGCCTATGAGACCTTCGCCCTGCGGGGGCAGGAAGGCCTGGGCTCGCCGCTCCCGGTATGCGAGGGAAGATGCAGAGGGCACGGTGGGGACCAGCGGCTGAGTAGAGCCTCAGCGCGGGGGCCCTTGCATTGCACCCCGGCGAGCCCCTGCCGGGCGGGGCCCCCGGAAGCTCGTTAACCAGGCAGTCGGGATGCAACGCCACCCCCAGGGGTGCTGTTAACGCTGCGGTCGGGGATGCCTCCACCGACGTGGGTTGGAGCATCACTTGGTCTTCAGGCCTGCCCCGTGTTCCTGGAAACCGTACTGACCATTACGTCTCCTATTGAAAATGTGGGTTAGCCTATTGGATGTATAGGTGGTGCCGTGTGTGCATTGGTGGTGGGAAGAGCCTTCGCTGAGGGAGAACACACACTGCCAGTTATTCCTGTTTACTGTTACAGCCGCTAGTACTGCCACTGTTGTTACATGAAATGAAGAGCATTGGTCAGTCATCATTTGGGTTGTAATGGTCTGTGATCCAGAAGATTTAAACAACAAAAAACCATTAGTAAAAACACTGGGTTTGGGCCTACTCCCATTGGTGTCAGCTATAGTGGATTTGGGCCCTTTTGTCAAAATACAGTTAACCATAGTGGGTCTGATCTGTTCCTGCAAGGTGCTGAGCGCTCCATTCATGTGGATGTTGAACGTTCTTAGTGCCTTCAAGAATTGAATACCACTAGTATTCAGCAGTGCCCTGTGTTTGGAGATGAATAGAACTGAATAGTTCATCACATATTATAGCATGAAAGAAGTAGAAAGGAGGATCAAGGACCTAGATAATATTGAGTTCTAGTGGTCTAAAATGACGCCAATATATACAGGGTTTTAAAAGTTCATTATGTTTAAAATCTTTGTTTTTTTTTCATTAAAATATCTGGAGGGGGATGTTTTAATATTTGGTGCCATCTCATGTGTTTTTATATTAAGAAGAAAATATGAGTGCTAAATAGCGCATTTGTTGGGTTTGCAGTGTTCCAGTTGAAATCCCAGATCGGTATTTAGGTACCAGGAAATAAAATATTGAACACTCACAAAAGTCACTTTTTTTTCCTTTTCTTTTTCTTTTCTTTATGGAGTTGATGATGATTGTTCAAAAGATAACTAAAATATGAAGTATGGATTTTAGGAATTAAAGATGTAGGGTTTTTAAATGACTGTAGTTTTGTAGCTAGTTGTGCACCAGTAATCAAATACATTATATACAGTATGCAGGCTTTGTAGAGTGAGGTCATTTAAAACATATATTTTCTCTGGTTAATAACTTATTAAAAGTATATACTGCTGTGACAAGATTACTGAGAAGATATAAAACCAATTTCATGTACTTTATTTGAATGAGATCAGTGCAGAAAGTTCTCAGTTTGAGAAATATTGTAAATTTCATGATCCCTTCAATTTTTTATTTGTTTTGCACTAGACAAATAAAATAAAATGTACTGGGTTACTTGATCATCTGAGATATATATATTATTTTTTACTCACATTTCTGGTCCCAGAACAAGTTAGGTGTATGATAAATGGAAGGTTTTGTTGGCTCCTGAGTTACTATGTTCCATAAACTCAGAGTTTGTTTACTAAATGTGAACATCATTTAGTACATCCAGATTATTTTACAAACATTTCTCGGAACAGAAAATTATATTTTTCTTATATTTTAGAATTCATATAAACTCATTTTAGAGAATAGGAAGAGTAAATAAGCGCGGTTTAAAATGGCAAGCAAAATGATCAGCTCTGACCCAAAGGTTACTTAGAGGAAACAATACATACATTATAAATGTAGAAACCAGTTCTTAAATAGAAAGTTATTCTCAAATGTTTAAGGATTAGTATTTAACAGAAAAGTCATAGTTTATCCAATCTAGTTACCATATTATATTACCATTATATCTGAGCCTCTTGCACTTATTAATTAATTTTCATGCTGCCTTGTCAGATGTCAGTATTATCCCTATATTACAGATGGGGAAACTGAGGCACTGAATGAAATGGCTTGCCTAACATCATACTAAGTTTGTGCTGGGGACCACGAACAGAGCAGCTTAAACACAAGACTATCCCAATGGGAAAATAAGAAATTTCTTCAAGCAGCATCTTGATGGATCCCTCTAGAGTTATAATATTGTAAAACTGTTCATCATCTCATTTCATTTTATGGTATGTTAATATGTAGTGATCATCCTACAATTAGTACTATAAAACCACCTTAATTCTCTCTGGAAGATGTTTAGCAAAAATACTGTAAATACATTAAATCAGGATACATGCTAATATGTATGGAGTACAAGACAAAGAATAAAGACGCTTACTGGCAGGAGTTAAGGAATGACCGTGTTATTTATGAGTGGCAAAGCTTACAAGAATTATTTAGGTCATCCCAAATGAAGGTCAGTAGTATCATCATACCAGTAATACCAACTATCATAATACTACTTTTATGCCATATATATTAAAATAAAATGTTTTAGTAATATTCTGGAGCGCTTTTAAAAATGTTGGATATTTTTTATTCCTTTTCCAGAAGCCACGGTGGTTTTTAATACTGTAAGACCAGTTGTATTAGTGGAGGGGGAAAAGGGTAACTTGAAATTGGGGAAACTTTTGTTTGTACTGTGTCTATTACAGTGGGGCCTTAGTCTGTTTGGCATCTAATATTTACTTCAGTTTAATGATCTAAAATAGGTTTTATAAATCTTACTGTCACAAACTTAAGGGCAGATACTTAATAGCCTGTCATAGCTAGAAACAAGTACCAAATCACATTTAAAAGGTAGGATTTCTAGCTTTCAAATGGGTAAAGCTCTCTGGCTTGGTTTTTCAGAAGTGATGAGCACTCTGAGTTCTTATTCACATTGCAATGGGAGCTGAGAGTGCCCAGCACATCTGAAATGTAGGATACTTATTTCTAGAGATCCTTGTTGACATGAGATGTTGAACATAGAACAGTTGCTGGTCCCAAATCTAATATTGTCACTCAATTGTGGGTGGTTGTTCCATGTTTGAGGATAGAAAGTGTTTTTTACACTACATTGTGTGTATATTTCTTTTTCAGTTGCTGTTTTAAGGCTGTTCAGAGGTTTGTAGCCGGAGAAGAGCCTGACCCAAAACCTCAGATTTTGAAAATCTATGAACTTTAGACATATTTGAAATCAGCCTGACTTTTGCGGCTTCAACCTGAATCTCTTTGGAAAGTTAAAAATGTTAAGTGCTGGCTGATATGGCAGTAAGGGGCATAGTACATGTAAAATAGTTAAAGATGCAAGATAAATGCATTTCATCACAAGGGACATCACTAATATGTGTGCTGTACAGTGTTTTATTTTCAGAGGGGAATATTTAAGTACACGTACAGTTTTTGAATGGTATGTGTTTCAGTGTGGGGTGTCATGGTACAAAATTTACTTCTAATGGAAAATTTATACTAGGAAGCAAATTAATAAGCGGGTTTAACCCACTTGTTCTATAGCCTCATATACATAATAATTGGTGATGTTTTAATGTCCTTCCCTCTAAACATTTATTCCCTGTCAACATACTTTAAGAAGTAAAAATTGCAGTTGAGAACAGTGACAGTTTTAGAAAATTGTGTTCGTTTCAGTTACATAGGGAAAATATAAAGGATGCTGATAATATAACTATAGTTAACTTTTCTACAGTATATTAGAGAACTGATTTTAGTATAATATCTTAGTACTTTATATTTTCAAAGAGTCATACAAATATTAATGCTCTCTAACACCTCCTCAAGGTAAGTAGATAATTTTTATTATCCTAATCTTGTGGATAGGATAAATGACTGTTTGAAGGCTGCTCCCTGAGCTATTGACAGAAATATGATTTAGAACTAAGGAGTTCTTGGATTCCAGCTCTGTGTTCAATCTTGAAATCCATGATGCCTATCCTTAAGTATTTTTCTGTAATGAATACAAACGGAGTAGAAGGCACAATACAATATACAAAGTAAGACCTTCAATAGTGTACTTGTTTCTGTTTTATTTAATTTTACTGAAAATTACCAGTGTTAGGTCTTTTACTGTGTTTATAATCTTTAAATGCATTATGAAACTATTATCGCTTAATCCCATCTCCCATTATATTAGTCTCACATGTAAAATTGATGCCAACCTAATATGTTGATTAAAACTGGCTAACTTTTTCTCCTGAAGTAGGTGTGTCTTTGGGACTTCTTTTGCAGGGACCAAAGAGGTCACTTAAAAAAACACTTAGGATGTATTGTGAGCATATTCAATTATTTTAATTAGATAAGAAAATGTTATATGCAGCTGTTTAATTGGATCAATCCTATGCCAGTGGGGTTGGAATATACTGACTGCTTTTCCTGAAAGACACTCCACTTCTTCCATTATCTCTTGCTGTTGATATACTATTGGCATCCTATCAGTCTGTAATGTGGATCCGTTTTTGACCTCTCCATCCACTTCCTGTCTGTGGCCAAATCTTGCCATTTCTTCTTCCATAACGTTATTAAAATCTGCCCCTTTTTTATTTCCCTATGGTTCAGTTGCTTGTCCATTGTCTCAATGACTACAGTTTTTATTTTGGATTTCTGGATATTTAACTTGTCTCCATCCAAACTGGTAATGTTAAAATCATCTTTGTCATTTGTTGTTTTAATCCCATCACATCCTGCAGAATTCCTCCCTGGCTCCCTACTGTAGCTCCTTGTCCCTTCTTTCAAGGTTATATAATTCATCCCCAACAGATATTGCCAACCTTGTCTTGGTTTATGTCAATTCCCATCCCCTCCATCCTTCTAATGGTGCCAGCCTGGACATTCTCTTTGTTTCGTTCCCCTGCTGCTCCTTTGTGACTTTTTGCCATTCTGCTACTCTGTGTGCAATGCCTTTCCCAGGCTAGTTAGTCAAATTAGCTCAGTTTTCTCTTTCTGATTCCTTTGAAGAAAAAACGTACTTCAGCCATCCATGAGCAGCGAGTTAAATGATAAATTTAATCCCACCCCCAACACTTAATTTAGTAGTATGGTCAATATATGCATATGCCATACTGAGTAACTGACCATTTTTCTTACTATAACCTTTGTCTCTTCTCTGCTCTTTCTCTTGGACCCCCTCCCCCCCTTCTGATCTCCAGTTATTACATCTGATTTTATGCTTTAAACTTCTTGGGACAGGTACCATATCTTTAATTGTTCATGTGATGTGCCTAGCATTCTCTTGGGCACTGAAATAATATATTGGTGTTTACAGTAGCATAACATTTACATTTGTAAAATGACTAGTAATGAAATTTAGGCCATACTGTTTGGATCACTGAAAGTAAAGCTTTATTTTACAGAGTTTGTGAATGTTGACATACTTGAGATCTCCAGTAACATCACAATAAGTTGCAGGGACAGGTTTTATTTATTTATTTTATGTATGTTACTAATGTGAAGCACAGGGATTTAAAGTTGTTCAGTTGCCATGATGAAAGTGCACCACATTAAGTTTTTCATGTAGGGAAGAGTGAACGACTTTAGTTATTATGCGCTTTCTGTTTTTGTGCTCTATGGCTCTATAGCAGTAAGGGCAATCCTTTCTGCTTGTGAGTTTCTGGGGGAAAAAAAATTGATACGGCCACTAATGATGATCTAAAAGTTTTTCTCATGCTCTGTTCCTCCCTTCCCTAACTTCTTTCTAAACATCATTCTTGGTGTTATATCTACTCCAACCTTTTATCTTCTCCCTGTTTTCCCTCACCTTTGTCTCCCTCTACCTTTTTGTATATTTCATACTCTACTATCTATCATGCATATTTGCTAAGGCTAGTCTTCCATCCCTCCTTACCCATACAGCTATGAGCCTGAAATATACATATCTCTGCATCTTTATATTCCAGTTTTCCCAATCCATCCCTGCAATTTATTGATCTGTGAACAGTGTGGAAACTCTCTCTACACTGGTCTTGTAAAACCTACCTACTCTATTTTCAGCGGGACTGGATTTTATTAGTTCCTTGCACTAGAATGCATCAGTTTCTATCCTCCATGGCCCGACTGCCACTGAAATTTGGAACTGGACTTAAACTATACATTTTTTTAATATATTTGTACATCAGTACATGTACCCTGTATAGCATACTGCTGTGTTTAAGCTGACATGCATTTTAAGAAACCCTGCTATTCTGTGCTTGGGCAGAGGTTTTATGGTCCCAGCTAAAATATTTTGTCAAGCATTTTTCTCTTTATAAGTTCTATAATACTGAAAATTAAAAAAAAACAAAACAAAACTATCATAACTTAGCTGGAGCTGCTTGTTTATGGTGTGGCAAAACTTCAGTTTTAATTGAATTTATTCTTATGACTTATTCTTTTAAACTAAGTATGACAGGAATTGATTCATACCAATTCGTATAATTCTCAACAGTGCTTGCTGTTGTGCAGGTACACTCAGCATTTAACTTTATATCAGCTTTAGGACTAGGTGCATTTTCCTCTGGACCATCTGATAGAGGAACAGGGGAAGACAGTGATAGACATTACAGAGATGTGGCATCCACACATACTCTTCATGCTTCATTGGTCATCACAGCAAGAGCAGTTGCATCTGGGTATTGCTCTTCATCACTGTTCCTGGCTTAAGCATTCTTGTCTTTGGTGGACGCTTAAGCCATGTTGAAGATTTCCTTTCTGTGGAAAATTTGTATGGTAAGAAAACAGATGAGACTCATAGAAAATAATTGATGCTAAATCCTCTGCACAGTCTGTGTGTCATCTTCAGCCAAGCTAGAAAGGTTCAACAACCTCCTCTTTCTGCTACCACAGACAGTAATTATGGCAGGGGGTTACCATTCAATCTACCTGAACTTCAGACTAATGGCTATGAGAAGGAAGGAAAAAACATCCCTCCAATGGTTATTGTCCTAATCAGTTGCTCATGTGACCTTTACTTTTTCCAAGCAAAACATTTGGTGGATTGTTTTAAGAACACACAACTTGTCTTCAGTTTGACTACCCTTCCCTTTCTAGGGCCATTTGGGCCATTTCCTTATGGGATGTGGGGGATTTAACACATTGTTCTAGCAATTATTGAATTTGGATAGAAGCGCCAGTTACTCTTTCTGCTACCCACCCAACCCTATCCCAGTTCACTCCATGCTATTTCCTGTATTTTTCACGGACCATGTTCAGTGCTTAGAACAGCTTCAGGAATCCTTAAAGATGGTGAAGGCCTCAGCACTGTAAAGGGAAATATTTCTACTCAGTGTTTCTTCATACTAAAAAAGACATACAGTATTCGTCCTATTATGGTTCAAAGAAAACCAAAAAGATTAATTAAGAAGTTCAAGTTCTTCCTGCTGACACTAACATCTGTCATTCTTAATTTTTCCCTCAAGATTATTTTGGGGCTCTTGATTTAAGATGTATATTTTCACAATGTAATCAAATAATTTTGATAAGATGATCTTTGCTTTTGCATAGGTGACTGTTACTAATAGTACATAGACCTGCTCTTTTGCCTTTCTGCAGAATGATAGGTTTATACAAAATGTGTGGTACTAATTGCAGTATACTTCAAATGTCAAGGCATCCATGTCTGTTAATATCTAGATCAGTAGCTGGTTCAGACCTGCACATGTCAAACATTTGAAAATGTGTTCACTGTTTCAGAATGGGGCACATCTGTCCTAATATTGGTCAAGTGTATATCCTTAATTGCTGCAGTCCTGGACTTATCGTACGCAAAGACAGAGGAAAGATGGATATGAGATGTATGCAAAATTTGCAATACTCGCATAGGTGTATGTGAACCTAAAGTTGTTGTCGTCTTAAATAAATACTATTTCTGTACCTATCTCAGATGTATGAGACTCTGAGCTCTGATGTTAGATTTGTTTTCTGTCATGCCGGAGAAAAATATTAATTGTATTTTTGGTATGTGTGAAAAGGGAGGCTTTGTAAGTGATATGGCCCAATTTTATAACCAATATGTGTCCTTTCTGAAGGTATTTCGATATAAATAACATTAATGCTTCCTTTAACGTTAATTGAGTGCTTTAAAGAGTGGGCATGCTGTGAAAGGGGCTCTTTTTCACTTTGCTTTGACCTCAGCTCAAAAGAGATTAGTTCATTGCAGGTTATTGAGCCAGTGTTGAACTTCCTGCTAGAACCATGGTTGTACTCGTGTACACCTGTGGCGCTTCATTTTAGCAGTAGTCGCTCTTGATGATCTTGTTTGATACTTAGGTGCTTCTGTTCTTAAGAAAATACTTGGGAATATTTTCTAAAAGACAAATATTGGAAGAAAAGTGAAGTTACTATGGAATCTGAATTATAAAAGTGTCCCCTCATTTCACCAGAAGTCTCAAAATTGGGAGAAGGTTAAATATTCCATATATTTGGTGTAAATAATCTTTACACCGTCAATGGTCTAGTTCATTTTCATTTTACTGATGTGCTAAAAATACCATCACTGTTAGTAGAACAAACTAGCATAGTCCTTTCATTCATGTCCCTCTTCCCCATCTACGTTCTTGAATACGCATGTGAATGAACTTCTTATATGGACATGTGCAAGCAGAAAACCCATGCTACCTATCATCAATTATCATAGTTTTTCAACACAGTTACATTTATTTATTTCTATTTTAAACACTCGCAAAAGTTCTTTTGTAGGCATTTAGTTAGTGGAAGAATTTTCAAAATTTCTACCCCTCTCCCTTCCACATAACCACGATTATCTGGAGACTCTGAATAATACCACCTTAAGTTTTTATATAACACTTTTCATTGCTACATCTTTAAAGTGCTTTACAAAAGTGATGAGCATCAATATCATAATTTTACAGATGGGGACATGGAATCACTGTGAAGCATGGAAAGTCAGAGAGACTTTCCCATGGTCACCTAGCAAGCAAGTGGTGGAGATGGGAATAGAATCCAGGTTTCCTGAGTCACAGTTCAATAGGCTCATTGAAGTCTTTTCCTTCTTATCCCAAAGGAGAAGCTTAGGGATGAAAAATGTACAGAGCCACCACCTTGGGAGGAAATGGAGGGAAGGATGTAGTGTGTCCCACTTGAATTAATCTAGAAAGGCAATAGGAATGAAGGGATTCTGGCTAAAGCTTGGGTAAATTGGGTATAACTGGATCTTGTTGGTGTTACTGGAACTTGTTTTGGAGTGAGAAGGGAGACTGGGACGGAGTTGAGTACTGGGATATGAGGGTGGGGAATAAAATTTGTTGGGATTTTTGATTTACACCACAGTTCTGCAGTCAGAACTACAGGAAATGTAGAATTTTAGGCAAACCTTATTAACACAACATATTAAGTAACTATACGTAGTGCATTTAACATTCATACATTCTGTTTGTATCACACACTGTTCCTTTTAAGACATGAAAAGAACATAGTGCATGTATGATTTGAGTACTACATAAGCATATCAATGTACTGGTTGGTGCCCATAAACCAGGGGAGTACAAAGATATCAGCAACTTTGTCTCTATATTGCCATCTTCTAGGATAATACTGCAAAATTAGAGAGAGCAGCTGATTTTTAAAACACTTAATTTTTTGAATTTCAGTGGTGTCAGTGGGAAAAAGAAGCTTTAAGATCACAGTATTTTTAAAATATAGACGCTATCCGTAATTCTACTATTTTTTTTCATATAGGCATTTGTAAAGGATGTACATGAAGATTCAATAACAGTTGCATTTGAAAACAAGTGAGTGTACAGTTGCTGTTTTTCACAATGTTTAAATCTAATACTGTGTTTATTTAATGTGTCTAACTTAGTAATACATGAATTATATATCAATGATGAGGTTAACTGTAAAGAAATAAGAAGTGATGGAATGGATAAGACAGAGTGTCTGGGCAAAAATCACACTGGGAAAGATAGCTACTAGAGCCTCCCCTGAGATACTGCTTGGGGTGTGCTACAGACCGCCGGGATCTGATTTGGATATGGATAGAGACCTCTTTAATGTTTTTAATGAAGTAAACACTAATGGGAATTGTGTGATCATGGGAGACTGCCAGAATATAGACTGAGAGGACGCAGTGATAGTAGATATAATAGGGCCTCAGATTTTTCTGGGTATGAGATAGCTGGATGGACTTCTTCACCAAGTAGTTGAAGAACCAACAAGAGGGGCCATTTTAAGATTTGGTTTTGGTGAGTAGTGAGGCTCATAGAAGAAGTGGTGTAGGGACACCTTGGTTCGACGATCATGGCTTAAATTCAGTTCAAACTAGATGGAAGGATAACAAAAATAGATCTGGGACTAGGGTTTTGACGTTCAAAAGGCTAGCCTTAAAGAATTAAGGAAATTAGTTAGGGAAGTGGTTTGGTCTGAAGAACTTGTGGATCTGAAATGCGGAGGAGGCTGGATACTTTAAGTCAAAGCTGCAGGAAACATCAAAGCCTGCATCCCAAAGGGGGAAAAAATCATAGGCAGGACTATATACAAGCTGATGAGTGCAGCATCTCAGAGATGGTGATTAAGAAAATAAGCAGTAAAGCTACAATGGAAGTGGGGACAGATGTGGTGGGATTGCAGGAAAGTTCTACCTTAGTGAGGTTCAGAACAGGTGTTAGCGGATAGAGGAAGAAAGGCCCAAAAGCCTACGGAGAGTGACCTTGCCAAAAGGCATTAGAAACCTTTACATATTGGTTTATTAGCCCATGTTAAATATAGAAGAAACAAAGAAAGAAAGTGGGACCCGTACTAATTACACTGAGCGATGGAATGGAGTGGTTAAAGGATACATTACTGGGATGGCCCTAAATCTAAAATAAATATTAGCCTTATATAAAAGACTGATGGCAAATGGAGAGGAGCTTGGATAATGGTAAGGATGACAAATGGGAATGAGGATATGGAGGTTAGATAGTTACCTACATCTGAGGTAGAACCAACTTGAACAGCTTAATGGGAGGAGAATTGGGGTGGCTCAGATAATCTTCATCCAGATAATTAAAGGAATGGCACTGAAATGTGCATAGCCCATAGCAAAGATTTTTAATGAATCTCGGTCTAACTCAGGGGATTGTTACTGTACGACTGGAAATTTGTAGTACATCTAGTTCCTATTCTTAAGAAAGGGAAAAGAATGATAGCCGAGTAACTATAAGGCTGTTGGGAGCTATTGTTTGACATCTGTAGTATGTTAAGTCTTGAAAATTTTTGAAGAGAGAAATAGTAGGTTAAGGACATTTGAGGTGTAATGGTAAAATGTGATCAAATTTACACAGTGGTTTATCAAAGGTAGTTGTCCAAAACCAACGCTTGAGCTCCTCTTGTGTGGAAGGGTGACGATTTATTTAAACAAGGGAAATGCGTAGATGTAGATCTAATGTTAAGGGCCTATTTCGTTAGGCATTTGACCCGGTTGCCCATGCGGTAATTATTAGTTAAATAGGACCAAAATGGGGATTCGGATATGAAATATTGAAAGTTTGGGGGTAAGGATACTTGTAAAGAGAGAGACATACAACGGTCCTACGAAGGTACTGTGCACAGGTTAATGTGTTAGGTACTGGAAGTTGTATAGAAGTGTTCCTACGTATCGGTTTGGGACCTAGATACTTATTTATCCTTTATACTGACCTTGGCGGAAGGAATTTTCCTCCAGGGCAGATTGGCAGAGGCCCTGGAGGTTTTTCGCCTTCCTCTGCAGCGTGGGGCATGGGTCACTTGCTGGTGGATTCTCTGCAGCTTGAGGTCTTCAAACCACAATTTGAAGACTTCAGTAACTCAGACATAGGTTAGGAGTTGTTATAGAAGTGGATGGGTAGGATTCTGTGGCCTGCTTTGTGCAGGAGGTCAGACTAGATGATCATATTGGTCCCTTCTGACCTTAAAGTCTGTGAGTCTAAGTAAGTGTACAGTTGCTGTTTTTCACAATGTTTAAATCTAATACTGTGTTTATTTAATGTGTCTAACTTAGTAATACATGAATAATACTTTTTTCAGTTCGGGTAAAAAATTGTAAAACATGTAAAATCTGAACGCTTATGCTATAGCTCTTCACAATAAAAATGATAGCATTTTATTTTAAAATTTTACCTAGGAAAGATGTAATAAAATAAGTTTGTTTTGTTCAAGGCAAAGGTAAACATTGCTGTATTACTAATGTTATGTGTTTTGTTTGGATGGCTCAAAAGCAGTTCCATGAATTCAACCAGTATCTCTTGTTAATGAAGATGTTAGACTCACCAAAGTATTACAGAAGATAATCTGAGTTGATTTTAAAATGTAGCATCATCAACAGTGAGGTCTATGGCAGCCCCCTTGCAAGAAATCCATGTGCTACTCACCCCTTTCCATTTTTTTAAGAATACATACACTTAGAGGCATATAAAAGAGAAAATCTTTGTAATATTCTGTATTTATATCTCTGTTGGTTTGTTAATGGAGGAAAACGATGCACACCTCTATAAACCCTCTCTAGCATATATTTGTGGTTGAGGTAACATCACTAAGTCTATGCGGGGACGTTCCTTGCTAGCTTCTGTTAAAAGTGTGGGTGTTATAGGACCCGAGGAAAGAGTGCATTTTGAAGGGAAGTTTTTAACTTGAGTTATACTTACGTCTGAAAAAAGAATTTACATACTCCTCGTTCTTCATAGTATCACTGTTAACTGAAATTAGAGAGAATTCTTTTTCTGTTTGTTTTTACTTTGTTCAATACTCTGTGTATAGGAGAAACAGTAAAATTGACTATAAAGTCATTGAACTTCCCCTATTCATTTGTTTGGTTCTTTCAAATGGCAACAGGGAAGTGAAAAACACAATATTTAAAGATACAGGAAAATGCGATTGAATCTCATGTCAGCTCATTTTAGTTTAACAGAGAAAGTATAAAACTGAAACTTAACTTTTTTTAAAAAAAACATAGCTAGATTTCCAAGCTGTCTTTTTCTTGAAGCTGTTGTGCTTAAATATCCATGTTAGCTTGGTTCTAACATGCATACAGCACATATTCCTTAACTTGATGAAATCTTCAATATTTTACTACACACCTTTAAATGATCAGTGTTATTGATATGTTCTGCTCAATAAAGTTTGAGTTATTTATTAAATTCAAAAATAGAAGAATTTGGAATTTTTTTAGTATAAAAATAGAACTTCTAGGTGTTTGACAGTATTGTAAGCAAAATACTGATTTTTGGGGGGGAATTATTTTGTTGTAAGGAAACAAAAAGATTTTTCTGCTGCCTCCAGACTTCAAGAAGGTCCCTGATACAGTTTTAATACTTCTATTAGTTTTAAGATTCTTAACTACATTTAAAAAACTTTTTCTGCAACATTTCTATAGTAGATTTTGTCAATTTAAATTTCATGAAGTTTTTATGTGAAAATGTATGAAAAGTAAAGATGTGAACTTTACAGGTCGAAAATACTTGTGATCCTTTTAAAAAGAAAGTGAAAGTACATGGGCCTGTCTATCACTGTATTTTTGTTTTCAGCTGGCAGCCAGAGAGACAAATTCCATTCCATGATGTGAGGTTTCCACCACCTGCAGGCTATAATAAAGATATAAATGAAAGTGATGAAGTAGAGGTATGTATTATGTTTTAAACAGTACCTTTTTAGAATATCAGCTAAGTAAGTGGGAATAAGTACAACACTATGCCATCTCATTGATATCAAACATTATAGAAGATAATCTTGAGTCTACTTAAAGAGCTTATTTTGACAGTTGTGAACCACATCCTTGACACATGAGAGATTTATCTGCTACAGTTATTTCCCTGACCTCCCTGGTAATGATAGCAGTTGGCTTACAAACAGTGCTGTAAATTGGATCCTCATGTCTTCATTGATGAAGAAAACTGTGTTAGTATATGTTTAGGTTTGAATCACGTTAGCCAGAACTGTTTCAGATGTTGTATAGACAGGGCCTGTACATATAAAGTAAAACCTCAAGATAAATAAGCAACTTGGTAATATGTACTAAAAAATACACCAGTGCCCATTGATAATAGACCTGCCAACTCGATAGGTTTTCAGACCTTCCTATAGATCTCTGGGGGAAACCCGTCTGCTTGTGATTTAGCTGTCTTCCTCACTTCCCCAGTTGATTGACTGACTGGGAACGCAGAGTTGATTTTTGGGCAGGGTGAGAATTCTGTGACTGACAGGTGAGAATTAACTGATGTGGGACTGGGAGGCACACATTTAATTGACCCAGGGCCAGCTCTTGGATTGCATCATTGACATACAGCTGGGGATAGGCAGATCTGTTGCTGAAGGGGCATGGAACTATTCATTTCAGGGTTTATGGGGAAACTGGAGCCATTTGCACAATTGGGCAGTATTTTGTGGAAATTCATGTAATTGTATGCAAATTAAAACTAGTTTTTGTACAGGATGTTGGCAGTAATGTGATAGATTATGCAGCAGTTCTCAAACTCCATTGCATCTTTTTCTGACAACAAAAATTATTACATGACCTTGGATGGGTGGGTGGGGGCTGGAGCCATGGAGCCCTGCTACCCAGAGTGTGGGGAGGGCAGAGGGAGCCCAAGCCCCACTGCCCCGAGTTGAGGGAGGAGAGGCTGGAGAACTCTGGCTTTGGCTTCAGTCCCAGGCCCCTGCAAGTCTAATGCTGGCCTTGGTGACCCCATTAAAATGGGATTGCAACCCACTTCGGGGTCGCAACCCACAGTTTGAGAACCGTTGGGTTATTGCATGGTATTGTTGAGGGTGGGGGAATTTTCAAAGGCACAAAGAGCAACAATTTGTAGAAGTTGGGTACCTGATTCCAGTTTGTGTTTTGAAGCCAGAGTTATCAATTGGTTGATTAAACATACTATTTCTTCTTCTTTCAATCTTACAGAATTACAATTAAGAAAACATAATAAACAAAAATTAAGGTCACTCTAATATTACCCATCTGACTTCCTTATTTTACAAGTTTAAACTTCTTACTCCTTTCTTAAATGTTGTCTAAATTTAAAAGTTTTGCTGATATGGCAGTATAGCTTATTCTGGTTCAGAGAGCAAAATAAACTATTCCAGCAAAACCACTTTGCTGATAAATCTGTGTCTGAACTAGGGCTTTTGCCGCATATATATGATGTATAAAAAACGATAACATAAAATCATCACATCCCTATTTGACGTTGCTATGCTGGCAAAACTTTTTAGTATAAATTTGGCTTTACTGATGCTATGAGAAAGGTTCAGTATGTCCATGCTGACTATAATATTGTGCACTGGCATGACCCCTAAGTACCTACACGTAATTAAAAGAGAGATGAAAATGAAATATTAGCTGGCCTATAAGTCAGAATTCCTTTGCTTTTTTGAGTAATTCAGGATTGTCCTGACTTTTGCAGATTCATGTAGGCTATAATTTTATATTTGCTGTGGTGTTTAAACCTGGCTCTTTGTCTACATTTTATAGAACCTATATAATTTACTGGTTTGAAAAGCGCTTGCATAGCTGGGACAGATTTAGTGGTAATATCAATCATGACTTGTGTAGAATTTGCATAAAGCATATCACAAGTTTCTTTATTAATATAAAGCAGTTCTCATCCTTCAGTGTTGTACATTATAATTTTTTGTTTAGGTTTATTCCAGAGCAAATGAAAAAGAACCATGTTGCTGGTGGCTGGCTAAAGTGAGAATGATAAAGGGTGAGGTAGGAATATATATACATACACACTTCAATTTTCTTGTATTTCTCTTTTCTTTTGCAACTGTCTGGACATCGGATTTGAAGTTGTTTCTCTTTTTAAATTTATTCTTAAGTAACTATGTAAGCTGTTCCATTAATAGGAAGTTTGATTAGGGGTGTCTTTTTACCTAAAACTAAAAAAGTGTAGTGTTTATTTGCGCAATTGTGAATACTTCACACTCAATTCAGTCATAGCACAATTCTTGTTCTTGTCATTAAACATGTAGCTTGGATGATTTTATTATTTTTTATATCAGTTTTATGTAATAGAATATGCAGCCTGTGATGCTACATACAATGAAATTGTCACAATTGAGCGTTTAAGATCTGTGAATCCCAACAAACCTGCAACAAAAGATACTTTTCACAAGATCAAACTGGAAGTGCCAGAAGATTTAAGGCAAATGTAAGTACAAATCTGTTTGTATACATAATTTATTTTGAAATTTTGCTTGAATATGAGAACTCAGAAAAGAGGGAATTGAAAATTGTCATTAATAGTTTAAACTGTATTTTTCTACATTATCAGATGAAAGTGCAGAAAATGTAGACATTATTAACAATTTAACAATTTGTACCCATTTCAGGAATTAATGTCTGAAGTGGTACTACAAGCCTGCAGAAATAAGGAATTTTTTTTCCTTTTGGGTTTTCATTGTCTTGAACAATATAGAGCCAGACAGATTTTGTATTGATTTTTGTTTCGTTGTTCTACTGTTTTCTATATAAATAGGAAAACAATGAATTTGGTAACAACTGAATGCATCTTATCAAGTTATTTGAAAACTACATGAAAATGCTTACGTTATTTGAACTTGATAAGCAGACTGTATATGACAAGTGTCTATATAAATACATGTTTAATTGCTGAGGAAAATACCATGCTGCATATTAAGTGTAGGTTATTTTAATTGTGAATATATGGATGAAATAATTGGAGACTAATCAGTAATGGCAGAAACTGTCTACTGGTTTGAAATAAGAACAAGTAGTTATGAGACTTCTGGAATACTGACATGAAATTGCCTGAAAATTCTAGAGAATGTAGTTCAGAAACCTTGGTTGAAACTCTGACTTCTTC
>NC_133776.1:96436291-96438934 GCF_003597395.2 Chelonoidis abingdonii | reverse complement strand
GCTGTCCTCGGGAGCTGAAAAATCTTACCGCCTTATATCAAACTTGCTTTGGTCTGCTGGAGTGCACCCCCCCACCCCCGAGCACTGCTTTACTGTGTTATATCAGAATTCGTGTTATTTCGTGTCGCTTTATATTGGGGTAGAGGTGTACTACCAGTCCTCTCAGTGTTGTACCAGGTGCAGATAGAGATTACAATTTAAGGGTCTAATCTGGCATCCAGTCCCTCTGGAGTCAGCAGGGGTATGTGTAGGAGTGAATAATTGCTTCATAGCATTAGACCCTAAAATGCCAAGATTTGAGAACAGTATGCTGGGGAATCCAGAGATTTTGTGATAATTTAGAACCTTTGTTTTTAAATATGGATGGGAGTGGCTATAGCATGGCATTGATGTGGGTTAGTGTTTGTAGCCCTCAGAAAAAACAGGTTTCCACATGGGGTTTTAAAATGTTGAGGATGGGAGCCTGGAACTCTAGAATATGAAGGGCTTTAGAGTGTGGCATAAAAAAGAGCATAACAATGAACTGGAGAAGAAAATGAAGGAAATGGTGAGACGGATGATGTTGGCAGAGCAGAGGGTATAGTATTTATAGTCAGTAGATATACCCTTCACAAACCAACATACAACAAATATATGACATACTGTATTATGATTCAAGAATGTGTTGAGTATCTGGAAGCTCACTTGTGTTTGTACATGGAAAAAGAGTGAGCAAGCAAGTACTTATTTCGCTGTAAAGTAAATGAACTTTTCTTACTTTCCTAAGTGTGTAAATCAAAGATAATACCCATATTTGTAAAGAATTTCGAGAACTGACAAGAACTGTGTGTCAAGTATCATTATTACTATTTAAAATTCCATATTGGCAAATGGCACCTCTGTTCTATTATGTTGGAGCCTGTATTTTCAGAGGTTTTAATTTCTCATTTTAGCTTAAAGTAGGAAGAAACTCATGAAACATATTATAGTGCAGAACTTCACAACTCATGAGATTGAACTGGCATGTGAATTACACGCATGTTCCTGTTGGATTATATCCCACAGGTTGATAAACTAAGAGTAGTACAATTTTGAAGGCACTAGTACCAAGCCATGAGTTAGGAAAAGAGCAACTCAACTTGCACTTTCCTGATGCCAGCTACAGCCCCACTGCTCCATTCTTTTTCTCTGTCCCATGCCCATGCAGTGTGAGGTCCTGGGGAAGTGGTAGTTCAGAACACAGCCTCTTGAAGTGTTACTTCCTCAGAGCTGATAACTGTATGGGGTAGTAAGCAGAAACACCTGATTCCTAAACTTAATTCTCCCTCCTCCTTACACACACCAGCTATCACTGTCATCCTTCAGCTTCCACTCAAAACCAGCCATTGGCTCATGCTGTTACTTCAGTTCTGAAGCTCTTTGCAACCTCCAAAGGATGGGAATTTCAGTGAAGTCTAACAAGAAACTATGAATGGATTTGGGGTCCTGGGTGGAAAACAGTTGAGAATCCACTATAATAGTGGGATAAATCTATAGTTGTAGTATACTGGGATGAAACTTGTCTGTGATACCTATCAACAGTTTATTTTTTTAAATGGCTTAAATGATTTAAAGTGACCAGAATGTGTACCTTCTTCCATGCATTTTTTTTTGTCAGTACAAATATCCTATCTCTTGGCAGATATCCTGTCTCTTAAAACAGTTTTATCATGGAAATTTATTTGTTTTGTATTGTGGATTGTTACTTATCATGTACACTTCCATTGACGTGGGAGTAACTCACAATAAACTGTGATGTATAAAGAATAATAATTGTTTCATTTGTTTCGTAATTCAGTGAACCACAAGAGATCAAAAAGCCAATTTACTATCAGTAGGAATTGTTTTCCCGAGTCCCAGTCCTGCAAACTTGCCTTCAGATCTGAAAGCTGTTTTTTACTTTTTCTTTGTGCAAAATCTCCAGTAAAAAATAAAAATAAAATAATTCTGCAGACCATTTTATGCCAATAATTACGCCTGTATAGCTGCATTTAAAACTAATGGGACATGCAGAGATGTAACAGTAGTTAATCTGAAGACACTTGCGCTGCACAGGTGTAATTGAAGGCCCAGTTTGACCTACAGAATCATTATTACTGCCCTGCTGAGACAGGGTGCACATTTTATCTTGTTAATGGTACATTATTGTCAGAATAAAGCTATTCACATTCTCTATTGCACCACTCAGCTCTTTACTCTGAGTTTGGACTTTCTTTATCTGTGGAAGTGCTATGGGTGATTACTAGCGCTGTCGATTAATCGCAGTTAACTCATGTGATTAACTAAAAATAATTAATTGTGATTTTAATTGCACTGTTAAACAGGAGACTGCCAATTGAAATTCAGTACATATTCTGGATGATTTTATACACTTCCATATTTATCTTGTATTCTGTGTTGTAATTGAATGATTACAAATATTTGCACTGTAAAAATGATAAACAGAAGAAATAGTATTTTTCAATTCACCTCATACAAGTACTGTACAGCAATCTTTGTCCTGAAAGTGCAACTTAAAAATGTCACATTAAGCAAAAAGATTCCACTTTCTACCACTGAGTGACACATTCGATAGATGCAAACCATTTCTGAGGTCACTTCAAATATATATATATATATATATTT